>NC_056551.1:6975000-7315500 GCF_910596095.1 Thunnus maccoyii
TATGAGATAACAGGGTCTGAGTTATTGTGGTTGACCATGTGTGTGTGTGTGTGTGTGTGTGTGTGTTCAGTTGACCATGTGGTACCTGAGCCAGGCTTCAGCCTCATCTCTGCCTTCGAGCAGTGGCGTGAGTGGGCTGACAGCAAGTCCTGCTGCGACTACTCGCTGCATATCGACATCACCGAGTGGCACAGAGGCATCCAGGAGGAGATGGAGGCGCTTGTGAAGGATCACGGTACGACCACACTGGCGTTAAATGGCATTAAACTGCAAACATTATGCTAAATGCTAAACTATTTTCAGAGAATCCCAATGGGACAATAGAGAAAAAAAAGACTAAAAGCCTCACTAGTGACCCCTAGAGGCTGCTGTGTGCTACACCCTACTATATAAAAGACCAATTTGCCAAATCTCAGTTACTGAATGCTTTATTGTTTCCCAGCTTTGCGATTTTGTTGATAAAATAGTTTTGTGCAGCTGTAATACAGAATTTGCAGCACAATCTTTACATCATCAGACCACACATCACTCTAATGTAACAATGAGCCAAGAGAAAACAAACTGTGAAATTAAAAAGATTAAAAGATTATTACAAGAGCTTGAGTCCCAACATAATGATCAACTTCCCCATGTTTTTACAGTGATTTATGTGTTTTTCAGGTGTCAACTCTTTCCTGGTCTATCTGGCTTATAAGGATGTTTTCCAGCTTAGTGACGCTCAGGTTGGTTCGTTCTCTGTCTTGCAGTGTGTTTCTTACAAACAGAGCAAGCTGTGTTGTGGCATTTTAAAAAAAAATCCTTATAATTAAAATCAAATCATAATCCCATATAATGTCTTGGATGTCGTGACGCTCATAGGCCTTATTGAGGTGCAGCTTCTCCTACATCAAATCTAATCGAACTGGGATTATCTTTTAAAATGAAACGTGTTGCTGCACATTATTCCAGTGATCCATTTAAACTGCAGTTAGCCAAATTGTAATCTTTGATGTGTGAGATATGAGACATGACAGAACGCAAATGAATCCACAGACAAAGATTAAGCTGTTTACTGTAGAGGCATTCATTGGATTAGCCAAAAAAACAACAAAATCATATTTGTTTGCTGCTGCCTTCATGCATACTGAGAGCTCAGCCAGAATTAACCACAGCTGTGTTAAGCTGCGAAAAGCACAGTAAGCTAGTAAAATACTTCTTATATATACATTTTATCAGCTTTCTAAGATTTTCATCAAACTGGTTCACACACAGCTCAGTGGATTTAAGTGATAACTGGAACAAGCAGAGACAGATATTAGTAGTCTACAATAAGATCAACATTATAATAAGGTATAAGTCATAACGCAGCCATGATTTTGGCTCTTGAACTCCCACAGTTTGAGTTACAGCGTGAGTGTGTTTGTCTTGGCAAGGCATCACTTCATACTGATTGTCTGTGTGTTTCTCTTGGGAGACTGAACTGGTAATGAAAGCAGCATCTCCATCCAAGTTTCTCCCTGACTCATGATAAAAATGAATTAATCCTACTTGAAAGCTGTTTTGAAACAGATCCGTGTTGGTATTTGCACCTGTGTGAAGAATGCTGACGTCCCAGTGCAGCCAGAGTTTATCATTTTCTCTCCCATGTCAAACTTTGATGGCTCTTTATTGTTGCATGTTTGGCAGCCGGGAGATGATGACTCATTCAACACGTCAGTTTTCCTTCAGTCCGTGAAGTCATTGTGTTGCTTAAACAGTGAATCAGAGGCAGACTCACTTACTGTGGGAAATTCAGGGGCCATGTTTTATTTCAAGCACAAAACTATTAAGAGTAACTATTGTTGAGTTGATTTTACATTATTTTTGGGGGCGTAACATGATGCGTGATCTAACTAGAGAATTATTTAAATAGAGCAGGTCTGATTGTGACTGCAGTGTCCATTATCCAGCACTGATACTGAATTGCTTATTTGTGCTGAAAAAAGATTAGTTGATCTCAAATGTGAGGATTTGCTGCTTTTCTCTGTTTTAAAGCATAGTAAGTTGAATATCTTTTGATTTTGGAGTATTGCTTGTACAAAATTAGAAATTTTAAGGTGTCACCTTGGTCTCAGGGAAAATTTTAACCTTGATTTTTTATAGTATTTAATGGACTACATTGATTATTCAAAAATATGTTCAATTAATAATGAACAAAAATGTTAGTTGCAGCCTTAGAGCTGAAAAAATTTGGAATTGTTTAGAACAGCCTATCTGACAGTACTGTAATAGAAGGGAGGAAAGGAAAGTAGTCGGTCCACAGGTGACTTAATCTTAGTGATATTTTCAAATATATTTTTAGATGCAAAAAATAAGATAGCCAATAATATTTCATGAGCATAGTGATGACAGTACAACAAAAAGCTTCTCCCAGGAGACGGTTGCAAAAAACGTTAAAATCTAAAAAACCCAGAGAAACAGAAAAGCAGCAACTTCCCAGAATAAACTACAAAAAATATTATTTAAAAAAACAACAAGCTTTATGAAATTTGACGTGACGTCTTCGTCAAAGCATTTGAGAAAATGTTTTATAAACACGTTGTGCTGAAACTTGATAACCTGGGTTTTCAGTATTAAAAGAATATTTTCACTGACTATATTTCATTTGGTGTCTGACTTTGTGTTTTTTTGTCAGTTAGAAAAAAACAAAGGCAGAAAACAATCTTCTTCAAAAAACACACCTCAAATGTTTTCTCATAAAATAGCTAAGGATGTTCAACTAATGTCTGTAACCCTGTCTGGATTAAATGTCTCTCTCCATGGCGACCACTCACTGACTACATGTGTTCTTGAAAAAATGTACTTTGTACATGTCAGAGATAAAAGAAAAAAGACAGCTCATCAGTCACAGTGCGTGCAGTATGAGACTTAGAGAGTAGAAGTCAAGATTTTTGTTGGCAGAAAAGAAGTTGCATTTGTGCATCTGAGATCGTACTGTAACTGTATCCTCCTCTTTGCTCCAGGTGTACGAGGTGTTCAGTGTGATCCGTGATCTGGGAGCCATCGCCCAGGTGCACGCTGAGAATGGAGACATTGTAGCTGAGGTACGACACTTCACTCCATAATGAACCGAGGCCTGGGGATGATTAGACTCATGATTTTCTGCTGGGTGCTGCTCTTAAAATTGGCATCTGTGGAACATAAACCCCTAAGCTCCAAGTGTCTCAAGGCGCTGCCTGTCACCAGCACATCGAGCACAAAGGCTGACAGCCTGTCTGTGCTTTAAAAAGTCTTTAAAAGCTGTGACACATCATTTTCTCCAGAGTCACGATGAAATGTTCAATACGCAGCTTTTAATAGCCAACAGATGAGGATGAATATTCATAGAGGTCATTGCCATACTTGGTTTTTACTGCCAAGGCTGGTCATGTGGAACATGCGTGCACCTGCACATGACTCAACATCTCACATTTCCACATGGTTTGTGTGTGTGTGTGTGTGTGTGTGTGTGCGCATGAATGTGTGTATTTAGGAGCAGCGTCGGATCCTGGAGCAGGGGATCACTGGCCCTGAGGGACATGTGTTGAGCCGTCCTGAGGAGGTAAGACAGAGTTTTAGCACATTTAAGCTGTGCGTGTCTCACTGCCTTTGCAAATAAAACATCCTCTTCACACTCAGCTGTCTTATCTTTAATGTGAATATCTCATGATGAGCCACAGAGCCGTTACAGATAAGAGCACATCCTTTACATAAATCAGTGTTGTTACTTGTAAACATGCAGATGTGGAAACAAAGTAAAGAATGAGATTTTGCTCCAGGACAGCTGCCATGGGTATGACTGCAAACACACTGTGTTCCATTGCTAATTGGAAATGCATTGCTTTTCTCATTAAAATGTTCCCTCTTCTTCCTCTTCTTATTATTTTGATCTAATTCCTAAGGTACTGTAAGGTAAAATATTGAATGATTTTTCAGTGCCCAGTAGGTAGAAAGCAGTAAAGTTGTCCTTCCTGTTCAGGTTAATGAAATCGTAACCCAAACTGTCAGTTTTAGTGATTTTATAGAATGGTTATTAAAGACCTCGGGCAGAAATCTGAAAAAAGGACACCCAGAATGCCAAAAGGAAAAAAAAGGCAAATATGATCCAAACGAAATTACAGGCAAGAAGTGTTCTCTCTACTTGGAACATTGTGTTAGTGTGAGAAATCACAACCCTGCCATCTCATTTGTCAAAGTAAGTTGCCATGGAGCTCTTAGTATCTTACCGTGTTATTGTTGCTATGGATGGAAAACAGACATTAAAAAAATCAAACCTTCGACACACTTAAAGTAATAGACATTTTGGGAAATCAACTTCTTCGCTTTCTCGCTTTCTCGCTTTCTTGCTTTCGGCAAGGAAGCAAATACACGTATTTCCCCAAAAAATTGTTGCTTCCTTTGATGAGGACATTTCAGAGACAATTAGTATTATGTAATCATGCAAAACCAAAAATTTTAAATCCTCACATGATCACATGAAATTTGGGAAAAGTTATTTTTGACAGCCCTGCAAGAACAGGAAGAGCTGCTGAGATAATATTTTTAGGAAAAAGATGGAACATGATGGATATGTGGTGGTCAGTAATGTAATTTCATTCCACTACTTACACTGGTCCTACATTGATTACTCATAGAAATCGTCTGTTTTTCCCAGGTGGAGGCTGAGGCTGTAAACCGCTCTGTGACTGTGGCAAATCAGACCAACTGCCCTCTGTACATCACCAAGGTGATGAGCAAAAGTGCTGCTGATGTCATTGCTCAAGCCAGGAAGAAAGGTGAGACTCTGACACAGAATATTCATCTGAGCTTGGGTTAATTAAATCAACAATTCCTGCACTGTCTCCAAAAACTAAAAACAGACAGATCAGCTGCTGTTATCTTTTATAAATATTTCATTTACAAATTTTCACAATTGTACTTTTGGACCAGAAAGCTCCCACTTACTTAAAATCACTTGAAATGCTCAGTTCCAATCAAATGTACTGTATGTGTATAATACATTTCACTGAAAACAGACACAGTAAAACAGACACAAACAGGAGAAAGTGTGTGTATATGGAGACATTGTAATGGCACACATGACATACATGTAACAAGCTCCAGGAGCGTAGTATTGTGATATCTGATGTTATAATGAGACTGGACTTTCAGGCACTGTGGTCTATGGAGAGCCAATCACTGCAAGCTTGGGAACAGACGGGTCACACTACTGGAGCAAGAACTGGGCCAAGGCAGCTGCCTACGTCACCTCCCCTCCCTTGAGCCCTGACCCAACCACACCGGACTATCTCAACTCCCTGCTCTCTTGGTAAGAGGATGATCCAAACATTCAATGCAGAGAAAAATGTCATAATGACAATAGTTGAACTTTGTGTTACACTTATTTTCTCTGAGCATTACAATTAACACAGTGTCCTTTCTGTCCTCCTTCTACTCCTTGACCTTCGGTATAGTGGTGATCTGCAGGTGACAGGAAGTGCGCACTGTCCCTTCAACACCGCCCAGCGTGCTGTGGGCAAAGATGACTTCAGCTTGATTCCTGAAGGCGTCAATGGCACCGAGGAGAGGATGTCCATCATCTGGGACAAGTGTGTGGTACGTATATTTATACTTTATTTATCAAATGATGCATAAAGTGAGGGTGGGCAATATGGATAAAATCTTCTATCATGGTATATGTAATTTTATATAATGCTATGTATATACAATATATTGTGATATAATACAGTTTACTGAAAATCAGTTGAGAAAGTATTTCTGGATAAAGTAATCAGTGTCTCATTATTGTTTGATATCAGCGACCTTTCATCCTCAGCTGTACTTAAGTTCAGTGCTAATAAGCAAATGTTAGCGTGCTAACAGGCTAAACTCAGATGGTGAACCTGGTAAATATGTGTTAAGATCAGCATGATAGCCTTGTCACTGTGAGCATGTTAGCATTCTGATGCTAGCATTTAGCTGAAAATAAGTTAGTACACTTTCTTAAGAGTACTCCACCAATTAAGGCTTGCACTCCTATAACGTTGGGCGCACAATGGACTCACATATGGTGTCCCCAAACAGTTGCTAAAAGGCAAACCTAATAAGTAAAAAACAATTTAATTTGTCACAAAAATAATTACATGTATATAAAAACGGAATGGCACCAAACAAAAAGCAAAAATGTGTATCCAATATAACAACACACATATACAAAATCATGAAACAGTAAAACAGACAATAGTCCACACTGAGCAAGAAAAACTGAATAAATGTGAGGAAAGAAATGGCGCAGAGAAGATCAAAACAAGCAAGACTAAATGAAAGAAACACAGTGCCCCTGTACTACTCTCACTCTCAGCTCTGATTCATTTCAGGTGACGGGTAAGATGGACGAAAACCAGTTTGTGGCTGTGACCAGTACCAATGCTGCCAAGATCTTCAACCTGTACCCCCGCAAGGGTCGTATTGCTGTGGGTTCAGATGCTGACTTGGTGCTGTGGGACCCAGACATCACAAAGATTATCTCCGCCAAGAGCCACAACTCGGTATAATATTCACTTATAACTTCATAACTTAAAAAATATTTATACTTTGATGTGAATGAGGCCTCTTTGCCTTCAAATATTAAATCCACTATGTGCATAATGTTTATGTAATTGCTGTCTGTCACAATGACTTTTTGATCACCACGGGGGGGTGCCAAAGCCAGAAATGTTTTAAATTCTACACATAGTGGCTTTACGACTCTGTTAAAGGCTACTCAGCCCTAGTAGTATAAGGACACATACTTTTAGTCATGTAATGCAAACATGGAATTTGAGGTAACATGACTCTAAATTAAAGTCAGATTAAAAAGAGTGGTTTTTACTTTACTTTTAAAAAATACCAAGCGAGCTTGTGATTCTAAATGAAATATGACTAGGTAATTAGATTAAACAAACTATACAAAACACCAAAGATTCTACAATGTGATAGATATAATTAATGATTATCCAGTTTATGCAACTGCTGACAGCTGGAGTAGCTGGTTTATTGGTCCACTTTTCTGTTGAGTGAGATGACTGTTTTTATGGCTGTTTGACTGCTGAACAGGGTGTGGGCCTCACACAGCGTCAAGGGAGTGATGTAATCCCTAAAATCTGCCAGAGAACTGGAACACATAGTTTCTGATTGTTAGCAGGCAGATCAGTGTGTGTATGTATGTATGTATGCGTGTGTGTGTGTGTGTGTGTGTGTGTGTGTCTGTGTGTGCAAGAGAGACATAGAGACCATTGCTGTGTATGTTCTTGGAAGCTGTTTGTTTAAGCCCTTCATGTTTCTTTTTATTCCGCTTGGTCAGAAAGTGACGGACTAATGTTCATGGGATAAACTGCTCATTTGGAGTGAATGTGTGTAGCCCAGCCTACTGGTGATCTCATTTCAGGCTCTTAGAGTCCACCAGATTGCCATGACCTCAGCCTTAGCTTCAGTAGCTTTTAGGAAAGAGCAATCATACGCTTCCAAATTGGTCACACAGCAACCTCTCCACCCTCCCCGTCCACACACACACACACACACACATACACATACACACACACACACACCAACACCCGAACCATTCAATCGACCCTGCTTCTTTTTCTTCTGGCCTGAGAACTGAGGCCTCTGTGCCACATCAGTTGTTTCCCCCCAACGATTAGCTTTGAAAAGAGGAACACTTTTAACTCAGTGCGGGTTAAATCAGTTAAGCTCCTCTCACAACTGCATTTTATTCTATAAATGTTCTGGCAATTTTACATGGCGGTATCATATGTGAACGCAAACTTGAGTCCATCAACATCACTCTGGCAATTTTTCAGATAAAGACTGAGTGAGATTTTCATAAATCTGTGAACTAAAGTAGCAACATTCCCAGTTATGGCATGTGCTACAGAGAGGTTACGTCATCCTTACGATGGGGGAAAATCAGCTCGAGGAGATGAATCATTCTATCTCTGCTTTGAAGGTATTTTTGTGATGATTTAATATATTAACATTTTTCTCAGGAAGTACAAGCAGCTGGAATAAAACATCACAGAAACACAGCTGTCGGCTGTAGGACAAAAACTTCAACCTGTTTCAAATCATTAAAACACAAAATAGAAACACACACACACACACACACACACACACACACACACGCACACACACACAGGATAAAACATGTTCTATCTAAATAATTCCCAAAACTAACCTTTGACATCCATATAGCTACTGTTTGAACTATAATGGTTGGGGTTACTTCCAAAAATAGCACTGTCTCATTTAATGAATGACAACATTTTTGAGATGAGCCCAAAAATAGTGGGGGCAATATACCTAATCCGAGCACCACTTAATGCAGCCAAGATTATTAACTTTATTTTTTTCAACTACAGTTTTAAAATTCATCCACATACTCCTCTCCTTCTGTGTTGTCCCTATTTTCTGACTCACTGTTGTTATCCAGCAGTGCTGCCACCCATGGTGACTATAAAACATCCATCAGGAAAGGTAATGTCATGTGTAAATAGACTCTCCATGTTTTTTTTTAACTGTGTTGAGACCTTTGTTTGAACACAAAACTATGAACTTACACAGGTAATTGATCTCACAAATGATGAGTGTGTGAAAGAGCCTGTAGTCAGTCCTCCGAATCTGCAGCAGCTATGGCGTGCAGCCAACGAGTGGCCACTCATAATGCACCAAACAAGAGTGAGCTCACAGGTTGAGATGTAATTGTGAGCGCTAGAATTCAATCAAAGATACTACTCATATCCTGTGACCTGATCACATGTGTAAACTGGTATTCCTCACCTTTTTATCATGAAATTCAATCAAATTCAATTTAATTTTACTGTCATTAGACATAGCCAGGGCCATGTGTAACGAAATGAGGCTTGGAGGGGGAGTTACAATGTCCTGCTGAGAGGAGCAATGGAAAAAGGCAGTAGTGCAAAAGAAAAGAGTCATTAAAAGTGCGATGACAGGGAAGAGGGACAGGGAGGTGGGGCAGGATGTGAGTGATGGGGAGTGAGATAGCTCGGTGGGGGAGTCTGTGAGTGTGTGTGTGTGTCTGTGTGTGAATGTATGGACAGTCCATGGTTGGGGTGAGCAAGCAGTGTATGTGATAGATGTCCTGTATGGCCAAGAGCTGGGTGCCGGTGATGTGCTGGGCAGTCTTGACCACCTGCTACAGGTCACCCTGGTCAGGTATTGCACAATTGCCAAACCACACTGAGATGCAGTTTGTGAGGATGCTCTCAGTGGTGCTCTGGTAAATGATGATCTTGGTGACAGGCAGGCTCTCATCAGCCTCCTCAAGAATTGGAGGCATTCTTGAGCCTTTTTAACCAGGAAGCAGGTGTTAATTGTCCAGGTGAGATCCTCAGAGATGTGGACTCTCAGGATGGGAGAGAGTCTGCAGCTTTTGGTCTTCCTGAAGTCTACGATCAGTTTTTTGGTCTTTTGGACACTGAAGATGAGGTTGTTGGAGGAGCACCATGATGTCAGATGCTCCACCTCGTCCCTGTAGGCTGTCTCATCATTGTTGGTGATTCAGCCCACAACTGTTGTGTCATCCGCAAATTTAATAATGGTGTTGGATGAATGGATAGGCAGGCAGTCATTGGTGAAAAGGGAAAGAGGAGGGGGCTCAGAACACAGCCCTGGGGGGTGCCTGTGCTCTGGGTCGGGGTGGAGTAGGTGTGGTTACCTAACCAAGCAGATTGTGGTCTGCTGGTCAGGGATTCCATGGTTCAGTTGCAGAGGGAAGGGTTAAGGCCAAGGGAGTGGATTTTGATAGTTAGTTTGTGGGGGATAATTGTGTTAAAATGCTGAACCAAAGTCTACAAACAGGATGCATGTGTCTTTATTGTCCAGGTGGGTCAGGGCAGGGTGTAGGGCAGTGGAGCTGGCGCCCTCTGTAGACCTTTTGGGTCAATAGGCGAACTGGTGTTGGTCGAGAGAGTGTGTGTGTGTGTGGTTGAGGTTTTGAAACATGTGGGGACTAAGGATTGGGACAGTGCCAGGTTGAATAGCATGGTGAAGACCTCAGCCAGCTGGTCGGTACATTCCTGGAGAACCTAACCGGGTATGCCATCCGGGCCAGCAGCCCTCCGTGTGCTCACTCTGTGTAGTGACCCTCTGACCTCAGCAATGGACAGAGTGAACACCTGATTTTCTGGAGTACTCAGGGTTTTGGTAGCTGGCTCCAAGTTATCCATGTTGAACTGAGCATAAAAATTGTTGAGCTCATTGGGGAGGGAGGGGTTGTGGACTGGGGGACAGCTGTTATAGCTTTTATAGTCAGTTATGTTTTGAATACCTTGCCACATGTGTTGGGGGTCGGAATTATTAGAGAAGTCCTCAGTCATTGCGGTGTAGTTGAGCTTGGCAGTTTTGATGCCCTTGTTGAGGTTGGCCCTGGCTATCCTATAGGCCTCGCTGTCATTGGATTTAAAAGCTGCATCTCAGGCTTTCAGCAGCACAGATTCACCAGTCATCAAAGGTTTTAGGTTGGGAAAGGTGTTGATGTTTGTTTTGGTTGTGACGGCCACTGTGCAGAAGTGGATATAGATTAGCATAGAAGATGCGTATCCATTTATGTCTATAATAGAGTCATGGGTGGCAGACTGTGCAAATATACTCCAGTCTGTGTATTCAAAACTGTCCTGGAGTAGGGAGACTGCTCACTCTGGCCAGACAGTGACTGTCTTTACTGCTGGCTTGACCCATTTTATGAAGGGTAGGCTGGGGCCAGGAACGGGCAGAGGTGGTCAGGCTATCCGAGGGGCAGGGATTGGCCTTGTATTAGTCCTTAAAATTTGTCTTAAGATGGTCCAGGGTGTTTTGTCTCCTAGTGGCGCAGGAGACATGTTGGTTTTAAATATTGGTTGAATTTAGGTAATACAGTCCTGAGGTTTGTATGGTTGAAATCTATTCTTTGCTGCCAGCACGCTGTAGCTGCTTAAGTGCTTTCTTAGCATTAGCATGTGGGGGGATGTACACAGTGGTGATGGTAATGGTCTTGAACTCCCTAGGCAGGTAAAAAGGCCTACGCTGAACCATAAGAAGCTCAATGTCTGCAGGGCAATGACATGAGTAAACAGCAGTTATCCAGCCTTTTCTGCGAGGATAGCCTGAGTTTTTATGTCATCCATGTTGTTTGCCAGCAATCGGACATTGACCAATGAATAGTAGAGTCTGTATGCACTATAAAAAAAGCTTTTCATGATCTATTGTAAAAAAAGAAAACTAAGGTTTGAGTCATTCTCTTTTCATTTTTGATTAATCCGACATTTCTCTCCTCTACAGACTGTGGAGTACAACATCTTTGAAGGCACAGAGGTGCGTGGCGGGCCTCTGGTGGTGATCAGCCAGGGCAAGATTGTCTTGGAGGAAGGGACCCTCCATACCACCGAGGGCTCAGGACGCTATGTGGCTCGCAAACCTTTCCCTGACTACGTCTACAAGAGGATAAAAGCTCGCAGCAGGGTACAATATGACTGCTTTTTTGTCATTTTTATTTGATATTGATCATCCATTGTATAGTGAAGTTGTGACTGTTGTTGGAGAAGAGGGACACTTTTTTTTAAAACCTGGTATCTCAGGTGATATCTTAGCCACCATTGGTCTGATATAGAGAAACCATGGACATATGATGCATCTACAAAGCACTGTCTAGTCTTTTCCTGCTGTAGTCCATTGTTTTGAACAATACACTGACTGGGTTGGTAAAGGTCAAAATGTGCAGCACTGAAGCCACCACTCCCACAGTGCAAATCAGTCTGACATAACCCATGTTTATAATGGTTTTGTGGAAATCTGGAGGAATGATGCAGTTTGTTATGAATTGGCCCGAAACATGCCTGTGTCCTTGCGGGGTGATATAATTCCTAGTAAATTTTCGCTGTCTTGAATGTGTCTGTTTCCCAAAATGCAGCTGGCTGAGCTGAGGGGTGTACCCAGGGGACTGTATGATGGTCCAGTCTGTGAGGTGTCAGTCACCCCTAAAACCATGACTCCCGCCTCATCTGCGAAGACCTCACCTGCCAAGCAGCCGAACCAGCCTGTCCGTAACCTACACCAGTCTGGCTTCAGCCTATCCGGTCAGTAGCAACTTTATTCCATGACCATTATTCCTTGTTACCACTCTTTTATTTCTTGATTCTAATGACACATTGAGTGGATGGTTAAGCTTTAAGGGAATTTTACTTTTCTCCCCATAACCAGATTCAGATTTACCCATGGAGGCCTCAATTTCTCTGCAACTTATGCATTTAGAGCATTTAAAGAAATAAGAGAATATCAATCAGAATATCGGGTGTTGAGTTAAAAAGAAGTGAGGTTACCAGTCCTGTGTAGCCTGCTCCTCATCTCCACTTAAGGCTAGCGGATTTGACAAGGAAGAGCACATGAAACAATGTTCATTGTGAGTTCAATAATGTTATAGGACTGCATTGTTAAAACAGTGGAGTATTTTCCAAAATACTCTAATGCTAGGCTTATAAGTACAAAGCATGAAACCCTCAGCCCTGTAGAAGGTGTACTTACTTAACATGTTCATTAGTGAGCTTTAGATGTGCCGGTAGACAGATTTTTTTAACCTTTGGACAGAGCCAGGCTAGCTGTTTCCTTCTACTTCCAGTCTTTATGCTAAGCTAACCACCTGCTGGCTGTAGATTTAAACTTGACAGACACAAAAGTGTTATTAAACTTCTCTTCTTCAGTGAATAAGCATATTTCCCAAAATGTTGAACTTTTCTTTCAAATGTGTTTTGTTTTTAGTAGGCAAGCAAACTAGCTCTGCTGCAAACAAGCTAACTAGCTTCTGATATTTTTGCTGTTTCCTTAATACTTATACCAGAGAATAAACATAACCTTGAAAACCTGACTTTCCATTTGATCACACAGGTGCTCAGATTGATGACAACGTTCCCCGCCGGAACACCCAGCGCATTGTGGCGCCACCAGGTGGCAGGGCTAACATCACCAGCCTGGGTTAGAGCTCCACCCTTGGCTGCTGAGGAAGAAGCGAAAGTTTGAGGAAGGACGGCCAACAGGAGCTGAGGGGGTCAGGAAACCACGTTGACACCGAGGGCCCGAACCCTTCACAGCAACTGACCGAGCCATCTGTCAGCCTCAATCTTTCAACTCCTCCTTTGCCGCTTTTTCACGTTCCCACTCCCCTCTTTTCCCAAAACCAGATCCTAGAGGACACAGTTAAAAACAAACAAAAAAAAAGGTCTGCCTCATATGATGAAAAAAAGAGAAAAAATGAAAACACTCCTTATTTGAGCACTTTTACTGCATTATTTAGTTTTTTTTTATACTGTACTTTCTCCCTGCCATGTATTCTTTTGATGTTTGTTTTACTGTTGTTTTAATTGAGGGGTCGAGTGAGACTAAACTGAATTAATACAGTAAGAAAAGAGGATACTTTTAATGCAGGATGTCCATTGTACTTTTCATTATTTCCTTTTATTTCACTTTAGTTTAAATGGAGCATGGGTACAAAATCAGTATTGTTATCTTCTCTTGCATTTAAATAGGCCAAACAGCAGGTTGCTTAAAATTTGAGTCTTACAGTTTATTCAGCTGACAAGAATCTAATACTTCCTTCAAGCTGTTGATGATCTGTGTATTATGTTGCATTTCAATCGCTTCGCTTCCCAGTGTACTGCCATCTGTCACACACTGCTACAATCAATATCTAATTGATTATTCGCCATGAAGGCGGCCTTATGATTTGAAAAATTGAACAACACAGCAACCTTTTATTTAGCAATCTATATTTGACAACCCAGGGTAATACACTCTTGCTGCACTGGCTCTCATCTCATGTTTTCCCACCTGTGGCTTTGCTGAGGTACATAAGTAAGAAACCATATTTCATATTTGGCAGCTGCCTTAGAGCTTGTGGGTCGGCGGGAAAGTCCTGTGGAGCAGAGGGAGCTTTGGCAGGTAGTAAGTAAATAGAGCTTTATGCCTCATCTCCGTGTGTTAGGCCATCATCAAGTAGGAGAAAGGGTAATTGAAGGAAAGATTTAGTGAGGAAAGAGAAAGTTGTACTCGCTGTCACGTCGAACTCAGCCTTTCCTTGCCTTATTGTCGCTTACGCCGTCCTTTTAGAGAACTTTTAGAAGTGCTTGGAAGGTGCCATTCACTAAGCAGCTACATATTTTCTAGTTTGTTTGCATTCATGTGTATCACAAAGGTCCAAATTTTCAATTGATAGCTGTTGAAGCATCATAACCGTCCGTCACCAACCAGTGCATTTACGTACAGAATGTTGCTCCTCCTCCAAATGTGACTATTTTATACTCATCAAAATCCCTCTTTCCTTTCTACTCTTTATGTGCCTGAACCCACAGAAGTTGTATTGATAGTTAGATTATGTTTTTGTTTTGTTATTCTTATTGAGGTAAGTGAAGGATGTAAGATAAAAAGATGTAAAATAGCCAGGATTAACCGATTCAAAGGTGCCAGATTTTGCGCTTTCATTGGGCCTATTCTGCCGGTAGAGCCCCTGTAAAGACGAAAAATGCTCGATATCTTGAAATGTTCTAATGTTTTAGAGTTTTTAACTTGTTGTCAAACTGCTTTTTAGTGTCATTCTGTAACTAGGTGCCTAAGGGCTGAGCACTATTGATTTACGCTTGAAAGTAGACATGAGCTAATGTACTTCTGACTAGTGTGCAGTGTTGATGTGTGAGGGATGGGACACGCACAGCAAGTACCTGTACAGCACTCCTTACTGTTGTGGACGTGACGTCGCTCCCGGGCCTCGCTGAGCGCTCATACGTTCTTGTTCCTTTTTGTGCATGATCTGGTTCTCATTAAGCTAAGCAACTGATTTCCTGTGTTCACTCTTATGTCAACGAGGTCTTGGCCACCAGTCACCATCTTTCTGCAGCCTTCTCTTCTCCGTGAGTCAACATGGAGCAACAAGCTCACTCTGACATGGACATAGCCAGAGGCCAGTTACATAAATGTAGATTGAGACCAGACTCAGCTTTAGACTAAGTGTTTACACCACCCTAATTTGAGTCACCAAAGTTAGCCATCTGGTTGAAACTGGATAAGACCTACTTGTTGCTATAGCAACATGTCCAATGAGATGCCAGTCGGTAACTGAGAGCTTTGTTAGCTTCAGTTAACTAATCATCAAACAGTGCCACAGCTGTTTGTGAATAGTATGAAAAGCTAATAAAAGGTAAAAATGGTTAGATTTAAAGACCTTTTAACAATTCATGAAGTGTAACTGTCTGTTATAGAAGGTAAACTACACTTTAGGGTACTAAAACCCTCAAATTTTGACCATGGCATACTCAGTGCTAGTTACAGCCCCGTCCACAATGCATTGAGCACTGTATATCAGTCTTACCTTTCAAGTCTGGCTTAAAATTAGATTTAAGTCTAAAGTCTGTCTTTATGTTACTGGCCCCTGACGCACTCACATACATACATGAACACATACATGATGTAGATATACAAACTTACACAAGCTCTGTGTCTGTGCTTTCAACCCCAGTTTTCCAGGCTTCCTTTACTCTGATCTAACTAGAAGCCTATAGAAGGCAAAGTCTGTCACTGTTACGAATGGTATATGTATTTAAAGAATCCAAAGCAGGGGGAATGTAACAAATGCATGTCTCTGAAGCATTCAAAGATGAGACAAGATAGGAATGGGAAATGGAAACTCAATCTCCACGGCAACTTACACATCACACAACAAGGTTTCTGTAAGTCAGAAGTGGGGGATTTTACTTTTCTTCTTATAGACACAATCTGCACCGTATTACTCACTATTACACTATTACTGCACTGTTACCGTGGGCGAGTGGGTAATGAGGTGGGGGGGTGAAGTCCTCAAACATGAATACAGTTTGGCAGAGAGAGTAACTGTGAGAAATAGTGTGCTTCTTGTATTTTCGTATTTTCCATGTCATTCCTTCCTTTCAGCTTGTCTTTGTGTGTGTCTTTCTTCCTTTCTTTGTTCTTTCTTTCACTCCCTCTCTGGCCCTTTCGTTGTTTTTGGCTGTTGCCTTGGCGACAGACCCTTCCACTCTTATAGGGTTCTGCTTTTTGTTTGTCATGGCAACGCTTGTCAGATTGGAGGTTGCCGTTAGCAACCTGTCCTGACCTGGTGCTATTAGTACAGCTTTGCGTACACACACACACACACACATGCACACATATTTTTATAATTATTCTGTGACAGCGCGGCACCATTTCTTCAAAATACGTTGCTGAGTTGCGTGGAATCCAGAATCCGCTGCTACTTAAAAAGAATCTATTAGAGTTGAAAGCACACTACAGGCTGTAGTGGTAGCGTGCACACACACACACACACACACACACACACACACACACACACACACACACACACACACACACACACACACACACACACCACCAAACAGCCGTTGCTGTGATGCAACACCCATGCCTGAAGAATTGACGTGGATATTAAAAACCAGCTGTCAATGCTGGCATCCTCACCGTGTCCCATGCCTCCTCGATTTACACACTTACACACATTAAAAACACACACTTATACTCCTTTAACGCTCTGTCAGCTTGGATGCTTATTCTATGCCATATTATGCTAATGATATATGAGTGATATGTATGTACGCAATGTGCTGCAGACTGAGAGGAGCTTCCTTCCGTTCTGAGGTTGTTGATGCTGTTGAACACCTTCTCACCCTTGACCCCATTCGTCCCCCCTGTAAGCCTTTCCCCTTTTGTGAAAGTGAAACTGTGTGATGGTATTTGTCTTGGTGGCTGTGGGGTTTCTGGGATGCTTGTTCACTATGGAAAAAGTGTCGAATCCCATGGATGGTGATGTTAAAAAAACAACAAGGACTTCAAAGAATTAAAAAATGAGAAAAAAAGGAATCAAATCTCTGTTTTCTTTCTTCTGACTTTTATGCTTTTATTGTTATGTTATACACTTTCTGTAACTCATGAAATATAGAGACACAAACGAAAACAAGATGAGCATACCAAGAAAACTGATAACAGAAATATAGCTACACCTGCAAGATTATTTGTGGTTAACTACTGAAAACAAAATCTCACTTTTTTAATTTTACTATTGTTTGAATTTGTCTGTAGACAAACATGACAGTGATGATATTCGGCAAAGGCTTTGGGGCTCTGAGATCTCAGTTAGATGGTACCAAGTTTAGACCACTTTGAAGGAAACATAAATTAGAGTTTAGAGGTGCTCAGTGTATGTACAAACTAATCTTTAACAGAGTCCTTTAGCTGACAATTTTCCAAATCAATAGCTTTTTGCATTGGACCTCTACTTGTATCCTCAGCTCAGCTGTGATGCAGCATTTTACTTTGTTGTAGCAACCCTACTTAAAGACTGAAAGTCACAGAGACAATGAAAACTGGAGCCGATAACACAGACCAGTTTTTACACAGGCTTCAAGCCTCAGTATGCTTCAAATGAAATAGGTTGACCACATTCAAGTGTTAACGCTCATTCTGAATGGCTACACTTGAAAGTGGGGCAAAAAGCTTGCAATTATAGGCCTCCTAGCCTCCTTTTAGTCTTGACTTGATGAACCGTATAAATTTTGAGTCTCTCCTTGAAGGCACTCATGGTGTTGCACTCGGTCGTCCACACAAAAATTGACTGAAGTACTTGTGTGCAGAATAAAACAAGAGAGCTAAGAGAGAAAATCAAACTTCACTCCTCCACTTACCTGCCCAGTCACTGTTGGATTGTCTGTTTCGTTACAAAAACTGTTAGGCACACTGGTTTTAGACCGTGTGAGACGATCTAACAAGCAATTTGTTTGAAGCATACTGAGGGTTTCATTTTTACATTAAACTGAGTGAACCAGCAACAGACTGACCTCACTGCAGTCAGTCTGTTGAAAAGACAGGGCTTCAAGCACTGCAACATCATAGCGTTATGAGTGGTGATGTGATCATTTAGCTTAGAAAAATAAAATTATCTACATAGTCAGTCTTTGAACTGAACAAAGCCTTTCAAATCAATCAATCAATCAATCAATCAATCGATCAATCAATCAATCAATCGATCGATCAATCATTTTTTATTTATATAGCGCCAAATCACAACAAAAGTCATCTCAGGGCACTTTTCACATAGAGCAGATCTAGACTGTACTCTTACTCCAAAGTGAGTGATTATTTCCACCTCTAGTAGAGTTGGCAGTGCGGTAGATGAGTGGTAACACTGTCACCTCAGAGAAAGAAGGTCTTGTCTCGAACCCAACCTGGCCGACCTCTAACTTGAGACTTTCTGTGTGCAGTTTGCTTGTTCTTTCAGTGTTCAAGTGTTCTTCCTTCCACAGTCTTTGCAGGTTAGGTGACCTTGAAAGACTAAACTGCATGCTGGTGTGAATGTGTTTGTCTTCCTGTCTGTAAAGCTTGTGATACACATGTCCAGCAAATACCCCACTTTATGGAGTCCAGCACCTTGCAGTCCTCAACAGGCCAAAAAGGTTGTAGAACTGATAACAGATGGATAATGCACTTAATCCTTGAAGGACAGACACAATTTAACAAGTAGGTCTGCCTCAAAAACACTTCAGCAGGGTGGAAATGGCTTGTTATTACGACATGCTGCATGCAGTATATCACTTCTAGATGGGGTGCATTAAATGTGACTACACTAGGTGGCAGTGTTGTCATGCTGTTCACTCACCACTTCTTGATTCCTCTGACAAATACTCTTATGGGATTTCCTTCTATTCAGTAGATGAATGAAAAGTGATGGGTTGGATGATCTGTGGCACACCTTTTGCTGCTTTTTTGTTCATGTATTAACTACCAATAATAAAACACAGTAATTAATTAATATCTACTTTGAATTTTTACAAAATTGGGCAGAATTAAAATGTGTAATAAAAGGTAGTAACCAACTATCAAGCAACCAGAGCTGTTTCCAAGAGAATTAAAAGCAAAAATCTGCCATGCACTGCGCTGTAATGAATTAAAACTATTTTTGACATAAAAGCATTCTTTGACTTCAGAAGCACTTTCATGTGCCTTCCTCAGAGGCACATGAAAAAAATGTGTGAAAAAAAGATATAAGTGAGAAAAAAAAAACCATAATGAGTGAACAGTTTGAGATTTAAATGAAAAGCATAATTATGTGTTTAAACAGGAAAATGGTTAAAGGCCAAACTCTTGCTCACCTGTAATTTCATTAGGAACGATCAGCCTCATGTATTCTCCATCCATGAAATGATTAAATATACTGTATATCATGATGTTTCACGGGTGCGTGCTCTGCCCACAGGTACATTTTCATAGATAGGATCTGACTCAGAAGCTACAGTATATTACCACAGGGGTCCTTCCCCTGCACAGTAATGTCATATAGAGCCCTCTAGTGGCCGCTTCATGACAATATGCATACCTGTATATTAGATTCATATGCAATTGTATTTATCATTCATTTATTATTAATTTATGAGAAAATGCTCATGTATGTGGGATGTTTCATTGCCATTTGTAATGAAACATCACTTTGCTAATGCATGTGGGAATTATGCTTATTAAGTTAGTCTATATAGTTAAGGCAATGGAAAGCTTGTGGTCCTAGTTAAAGTGATATTCCACCCAAAATCTGGTTGTTGTAAAAGGTTTTCAACTTGCTCCTTTGCACCAATTAGCAGCTATTTTTAGCTTAGATTTAAACAGATTACACTATGAGTTATTACTATGGAGTAAAGTATAGAAATATCTATAGAAACAAATTGATTTACAATATTTACAAGATTATTTAAAGATTTTCATATTTTTTAAAATAAATTGATGAATAAAAATCAAGATTATGCTTTTAAACACTTGGAGACCTGATAACAAGTGTATCGAAGAAAAGAGCCTAAAATGAATCCAAGCATCCCACATTCTGTTCTAACTTAACCTCACGTTATTGCTTTGTTCTTTTTCCTTTTCTTGTGATTTTCTGGGGAACGAAAAGGTCCACATGAAGTGCTCATTATTTTCATGCCGTGTCATGAACTTTATACAAAACCTGCTGCTATACCATTAAGCTGTCCAGATTCTGTACACACTACAGGACGAGATGGGGCTGCTGACCAGACCTTTTCAAGCCCAGTCTTCCTTTCAGGAACATGATTCTCAACATGTCTTGTGCTTATAAAACAGACCACAGCCTCATTTTTACCACCACCAGACCCACAAGTCCATCACCCAGCTCAGATACTGTGAATAATGTTATTTAAAATTTGACAGCTGCAAAATTTGAAGCGAAATAGAGGGATTTCATGTCCAGGCGCTGTGAGATTAGCTGAAATATAAAAGGTGTTTTGATAAATTTAAGAGCAACTGGAATGGACCGGGAAAGAGACATCACTGTGCCAGATTGCAGCTGACTGCTGTTAAAACAAATGTTCAGTGACATGACCATGAAATGCATCTTACATGGCATTAGCTCCTTCTCGTATGTGAAGGCTTTAAGTCTTTTCTAATTAATTTTCATTTATGGCTGCCAACATTCACATCAGTTGAGTCCACACACATGCACACACAATGAGCTCTAATAATTCCAAATGCAACTGAACACCGAGGTGTTATGGAGAGGTAAATAATTAGAATGATTTATATATGTGGAGTCTTTTAAATATGTCTTTTGTGTTTTTTTTTGTATTGATTTCATTGTGTGCCTTAATTTGCTCAGAAGCAAGAAGTGAATTGGGAGAAAGAAACATTTTGATGTTCTTGAGCTTCTGCAATAAAAGCATTTCATTGCAAAGCTGAAATCTACTGATCAATAAAATTGTTCATACCACTGTTCAGTCACAGTCTGGCTCTGGCAGTGTGCCTGCGGGTGCAGTGTCTGCTTCAGTAATAATGGAGCTGCTGCCGGTTTTGTTCTTCTTTTAAAGCTCCAAGGACCTGCGGACCCGCACAGGTGTTTTCATTGACTGTGGTTGATTAAACCTCTGCTCAGGTTGAAGTTTGGAGGAGCCGTGCCTAGAAATTTAACTTACCAATAAGAATATCATGTGTCAATCAAGCTCCATCTGTACATACAGTCCTGAGAGGAGGACTAATTAAGGAAAAATGAAAACACCTGTGAACAGTGGGTATGTAGGGGCTTTCATCTGAGCTTATTTATAGCGTTTTGTCAGTGTTTGTTCACAAATAATATGAGCACCACAATGGGAATAACATTTGTTTTGGAACATGTGAGTATTCATTTCTCTGCACATTCAAAGCTGCATTAATTGAGGTTTGGCCACTAAGGGGCAGAACATTTGGAAGAACTCCAAACGAGCTAACAGACACACAGCCCTGGCATTTTATTGTTATTGTGAACATGTTAGCAAACATTTTACAAATCCAGCAGACATGGAGCAACATTAGCATTAGCCTGATGAATTTAAATCCAATATTCACCCTCCTCTTAGCTCAGGTTTGGTCTCTACCGACTCCTGGAAATTCTGCTACAGTAAATATTCCACTTAGCTAGCCGCTTACTTTGTTTGACTTCTGTTTGGTGATGGGCAGGTATTATATAGTAGCTTTATTGGAGATGTTTTGCTGAAAACAGCTGCCTGTTGTTGCTGGAAATGGGGTTGATGAGAGCGGTGACACTGAACCACACAGTAAATGTGTTGTACAACCAAAACAATTAGCTAAAAGAGGCTAAAAAGCTGCATGGAGCTGAAGAGTTAGTGATAATTCTTTGTTGGTTTATTACTGCAACTGTCTACTTGAGCGTCATTTTATTCATTAAATATTTCCAATAAATGGTAAATAAATATTACAGATATTAGTATTTTAAGGCTGGAGATGAATTTCTGATTGTTGACTAGGATGGAAGGACATAAATTCCTTCTTGCAAAACAAATAAAACTGCAGGGTTATTCTAATTTATTTTTGTCATAATATGATTTTCTATACAGCTGCTGTCCAATCCCTTCAACCAAGTAAATATTAGAATCTGCTCAATAGGAAGCAAATTTGGGAAGTCATTTGGCCTTTGCCCAAAACTTTATAAGCATTTGGAACAGATAATTCAGGAGCCATAAAAACTTTCCGATTTAATTTCTGCAGGCAGACAGAATTTGTCACCTCTAATATTATGATATATCATTTCAGTGTTCAGTGAGACAGAAAATAATTTCAGTAAACAACACTGGGGAATTTTAGAAAATCTAATAGCAACACTAATGTCAAGAGTTACATTTCCAATAGGTGACTCAGTTTAGCACATCAGTGCAAGCACCTGTGTTATGACATTACACTAGATTACATGCATTGCATATGAAATGGTTCCATTTCCTTAAGTAATTTAAGCAGGTGTAGATAGAAAACTTTTCTGTTGCTTTTCTTTACAAACTATTACATCAGTGGGGATGGTAACACCTCTGAAAGTGTCAAAAAAATTGCATATGTATGCTCAGTCATTCAGTCAGAACTTCAGTTCTGTAAACAAAGACTCTCAGAAGAAGTTTCAGAGGCGTCTTCCAGTCTGACACATAAAACAAACCATATTTTCCTCATCGCAAATGATGAAGACCTCTCTGACTTCCCGAGCCAGTTACAATTCTCGTCAACTGTTTCACTCGCTGCTCAGCACTATTATATATCATGATGCCGTTTGTAATGAAACATCACTTTGCTAAGTCAACTGATTTAGGTTAAATAGAACAAACTTGTCTTTCCAGTAATGGGTGTCTAGATAGCTGCTGCACCACTGTTCAAATCTTGTGCTGCTTTTTGAAAATGAGAGTTGCATGTTTAATAGGAATTGGATGCATCTATTTCCATAATTAATATCTGAACTGATGGAAGCAGGCACAACACCGGCCGACTGCTCTTTGCACACACATACACACACACAAACACAGACGGAGAGAGAGAGAGAGAGGGAGAGAGAAAAGCAAGCAGAGGTTTGATGATTCTTTGTCTGTTAGAGTCTCTCTAGCACTGATATTGAGTTTTGAATCATGAATTTCCAAGATTTCTGACGGTGCCTGCAGTGTAAAGCTATGTATTTTAGCAAAACAGGAAAATGCAAGAATGACATGCGTGTGTGGGTTTGAGACATCCATACATGAAAAATTGTAATTGGAGATGGAAATACATTTTATGTCTGATTTACATGAGTAAGTGTGAAACAGAGATTATGAAAATTTAAAAGAATTATGCAAATGTGACACATATCCAAACATGAAATATCATGGTATTTATTACCAATATATAATTTTGATTACATTCAGTTGTATCTCTTTAAGGAAAAGTCAACACATCCTTCTGCTACTTGTTGCCTAATGCAGTGTGACTTTAAGTGTTTTGCTGCATAATCTCTGAAAACAAGAGCTGCATGTTTATTAGGTATCTGAGACAGTTTAGTGTCTACAATAATGTGAAGCCTGGGAGCTTACAGAGTTTACCAGAGTTTAAACAGAGACATTATCCTCCTGAACAGCTACATAATGCCCTGGTTAAAGTACAAATCCCGTACAGTAATGCAGAATAAGGAAACTCTTCTTATTGTAGTTAGATGGCTATGAGATGACAAATCATTTGTCTTCTAGAAATTCCCTCAACATTCTGCGTTTCTCAGATAAGCATTCTCAGGTATTCATCACTGCCATGCTGTCTGCAGGGTGGAAAAATGCCTTTAATCCAAGCATAGGAAAGAAAAACAACTCTGTTCGTAGCAGGAGGCAAAGGATTAATGGCTAAGGAGAAGCGACAACTTAAAAAAAAAGAGATAAGACACCCAAAACATGCTTTTTAAAGCTATTAATCACGGGGATTTTATAGGGTCTGGCAGCCTTTTTTGGACTACTTTGACTTGGAATTCCCCGCTAGAGACACTGAAACATAGGATTATGACTTAATTGATTGACATCTCTGTAATATGTGTAATAACTGGTATTTTTTAATTTTTATTTTTTTATTGTTTTATCATTGTTGCTTTTATTTTCTCTCTATCTTGTGGATGTTGTTTGTGGTCTTGCTGATTGTATGAGTTGAATGTTTTTGCATTTAAAAAGCCAATACAAATATTTGGATGATATTAATAAAGCTATTAATCAATATTTATGACATGTTTTATCAACAAAATGCTAATATTATCTTGACACTGAACCGCATGATGTTTGTTTCTGGATTATGTGTGAAATGGTAGGCTTTACTTAGCTTATTAATGAAGTCACTTCATTTCAGTAAGAACACAGAGTGGGTCGGCACACCATACATGTTCATAAAGTATAATACAATCCAGTACAATTGCCCTTTCAGTTTTTGTTGAGGGTCCTCTTGTCTGTGTTGCTACATGTCATGATGATCTTACAGCCTTTTTATTTTAAAGGTTACAGTCATAATTTTTGTTTCTTCTATTGTAGCAGCGATTTAGTTTCTTCAAAGTTATTATCCTTCCTTTTCATAATGTCATATTTTTATTTTCTACACCTCCTATACATCATGAACGTGGTTACACTGCTTTTGGGGAATTGAATACTAGGAACCCCACAGTAATGTCCTTCCATCCATCATAAGACAACAAGTGGGAATTAATTTTCAGCCTTGGGCACTAAGATAAGTAAGATTTAAAGCTCCACAAATAAACAGCTCAATCAAATGACTGTATGTGATGCGAAAGGTTTCACTCATAGTGATAAACCCACAGAGTATTATCACTAACTCTGCAACTCTACAGAGGTTTTTGGCCTCTTTTAGCTCATTGTTTTGGTCTTAAGACACATTTAGTGTATGGCTGTATGTCATTGCTCTCATCAAGCACATTTCCAGCAGCTGTGATTCACCCTCTGTATACGACCAGTCCAGCACTAAACTGCAGACAAACACAGAGGAGCATTTATCAGCTGAAGAGCCAGATACTTTTCTCAGGAACCAAACCAGAGCTAAAAGGTGTGGATATTAGACCTTCATTCATCTGGTGGATGGTAATATGGGATCAGAATCAGAATCTCTTTTATTAGCCAAGTATGCAAGCATATAAAGAATGTGTCTTGGTGTTAGCTCCCACAAATGCACCATAGAAGAATAGAAATACAACAAAAGTAAGGTAATATAAATAATGAAATAAACAAATATTAAAATTAAATTAAAAAAATAAAATCTATCTACAGAATGGAATAATAATAGCTTTGAAATGAGATATAAAACTTGAAATGAAATATTGACAGTACAAAGGAAATATGGACTGTGCTACGGACAAAGAAATGAAGTGTATGAAATATATGAAAGTGACAAGAGCAAAAATTAAATTAAATGTGACATGTGCATAAATAATTAAATAATGTAACTGTGGAGGTTGAATGCAATGTACAATCTAAAGTCCACTTTGATGAAATATACGAAAGTGACAAGTGCAGGGATTAAATGAGGGATGTTCAGCTATTTAGTAAGGCAACAGATTCTGTGTCTGCTGGTGGACGTTTTTATGGGTCTTTTTCCTGAGGGAAAAAGTTCACAGAGTCTGTGTCCAGGCTGGGGAGGTGATCCTGCTTTGCACGCTGCCTGGCTCTGGAGGAGTACAACTGATTAATGGGGGGGGAGTTCGCAGCCAGTGATCTTTTCGGCTGAATGAATGATGCGCTGCAGCCTCTGAATGTCCTGTTTGGTTGCTGCACTGTACCAAACAGTGGTGGATGATATGAGAATGGCCTGGACGATGGCAGTGTAGAACTAGATCAACACTGCCTGTGGCACGTTGAGCTTCTTCAGCTGCTTCATTAAGAACATCCTCTGTTAGGCCATCTTGGTTATGCAGCTTATGTTGATGTCCCATTTAAGATTCTTGGAGATGCTGGTGCCAAGGAACTTAAATGATCCCACATCTGCAACTGTGGTGCTGTTGATGGTGAGTGGAGGGAGGGATGGGGCTCTCCTGAAGTCTATTATCAACTTTGCTGTCTTGAGGCTGTTATGGCTGCACCAGGATGTTAACCATACCACTTCCTGTCTGTACACAGACTCATCCCCATCCTGGATCAGACCAATGACAGTTGTGTCACCTGGGAACTTGAGGAGCTTCACACAGGAGCTTGTGGAGGTGCAGTCATTCATATACAGACAGTAGAGGGGAGAGCATGCATCCCTGTGGTGTCCTGCTGATGGTCAGAGGCGTGGAGGTATGCTTTCCCAGCCTCACATGCTGCTTCCTGTCTGCCAGGAAGTTAGTGATAAACAGGCAGAGAGGCTCAGGCACAGTCAGCTAGGAGAGCTTGTTGCAGTGAAGCTGTGTTAAATGGAGAGTTTAAGTCAACAAATAGAATCCTGGTGATAATATTATGCAGTTCTTCTGCCCCCTAGTGGCAAAAAATCAATTAATGCCGCTTTAAAGGCAACATACAGATGTATAAGTTACAGATGAACAGATATGAGAGGTCAGACATGCAACTGCGTTTGGAAAACTCAGTAAAAATGCAGGAGAGCTGTGCTGGCAGAAGACCAGTTGTCACAAATACCAAGACTGAGAGAAAAACAACTGACACCTTTTCATTTATTCAACAACACCACAAGCGATGATGTCAAACATTACAAATTGATTCAACAGCTCTTTGTTACAGGCTCAACAACATCTGAACATTCAAAGCTTCAGAGGAGTAGAATGAGGGGCTTTCATGTTAGACTGTATTGTAGGCTTTTCCTATTATTTATCCCATTCCCTGTATATGTGATCAACTGATATCTCACAATTTATAACGTTTTCTCTCTGTGATGATAGATTTTTCAAAATTAAATCCCTTTTAAAACAGAGATCACACATGTAAGAACAACACACATCCTACAACACCAGCTTCCACTTTCTCAGAGATGTCAGTGAATGCTAATTATGCCAGGATTAATGAGTATCTTGCCCCTTAAGGGCTATCGTGCAATCTGCAGAAATACCACTAGTGTTTAAAGAAATAATGTCCCAGGAGTTTTTTTTTTTTTTTTTTTTATAATGACATTTCAATAAGATTCTATTAGCTCTTTTATTCTTTTCCAAGCACTGATGGTAATCCCTAGTAACCTAGTGTCCATACTTGCATTAAAAAGAGGTTCTGGCTTTCTTTTTTTTGGCATTTTCTCCAAAAAGGTTTGGATTTTTTCCAAAAGTCTCCTGTTGTGCATTTATACTTCACACACATACACACACATACTTCACACTTCTTCTCTCTGGCCACTGGGCAGCTCCTCTTGAACATTTTAACATTAGTGCCCTGTTCAAGAGGAGCTCAGCAGTGGTTGTTGATGTAGACAAAATATTATTCATTAACTTTCCCAAATCATGTTTTTGAAACTTGCATACAGCCTTAAGGCAACAGAGTTATCTTCTGACTGCAAGTCACTATCGGCTGACCATGTACTTTGATGCCTCTATATACATGTAAAAGTCATATGTAAGAGATTACTTGAGGCAAGATACAAGATTGGATGCTCTGGACAAATTATCTCAACATGCTGATCAAACAGCCTCTCCTGTAACTCCAAGAGAAAGGCATAAGACTTTAGTTGATCGGTGACTTGAGGGGTTCTGTGGTATGGGAGGCTGACTTGCTGAGAAACACCACGCCTTCAGCAAACTCTTACTTTGGATTTGTGCACTTTGAGTCTGACCTGGACCACAGACAGATGACGAGGATGTCGATAGCGCCCTGCAGCAACCCCATGAGGAAACAGTGACATGATTTTGCGCTGAGAGAACAAAGGTATTCGACGTTGGGCCTGGACTGGAGGAATGGGTTGTGATGTGTCCCTGTGGTTTGGCAGCCCCAGTTCTCAGGCAGCGCCCACGGAGCACATTGAGGAAGGCTTTTTTGAACTCCTGGCTGAAGCATGGGTAGATAATGGGGTTAATGCAGCTGTTGAGGTAACCCAGCCAGAAGGTTATCTTAAATACAGTCTCAGATGGCTTACAGGATGGGAAGGTGGATCCTAGAGAACACAAACAGACACAAATAAATACAGGAATGAAAACACACAAACACAGCACTAATACCTCAAGTCCCAAGTAGAAATAGAAAGCACTTGGAGAGCCCTTTTATAAAAATGAATGAATTGTACAAAATTTCAAACTACTCTGACTCGAGGCATCTGTGTTACACTGAGTAATTGATCATTACAATGATCAAAAGTATGTAGACATATACTTTTTGTCTGGGGCTGTTTTTTCATTGTTGGGCCCCTTAATTCCATTTAACATGCATACAAGGCTATTTCACACAGTAGTGTGGATCCAGGTTTGAGGCAACAGTTTGGGGAAGACCCTTTCATATTTGAAGTGCTATTGAGCAATGTTTTTATGACTGGGTCATTCTTTTGTTTGCATTGTAAACATGCATGAGGACACTCATGCACATGAGTGGTATGATCCACATTCCTGTCAATGGTTTCACGCTCTTCCACTGATCTATAGGTGGCAGTAACGTGCCAAAAAACACAGCGATGCACCAGCAAAGACAGGGGACGAAGAAGACGTGCTAACAGCAAACATGGATGTAAACAATACAGGTTTAAACAAATTCTTTGAAAATGTTTTAGAAGTGAGGAAATCCATTCATGTTTTTTGGATGTTATGTAGAAAAACAATGCATTCGATGAGGTGAGTAACACTGAATTTAAACAGAAACTTTGTTTGTTTACAAGAAAACTCCACAGGACACCTTTAAATTAATCATATTAATGAAGCAACACTTATTAGTGAAATGCCATTAAATTTGGCTTGGAGTCGATATGTGCACATACCTTCTATATGTTGTTACAGTTATGTAAAATAAACCACACCTCTAAGAATTAGGCAAACATTTTGAGAGATCAAAATATAAAAGAATAACTTTTGGGGGGGCTCAACCACACTGATGATGTGCGAGATTTGTTGATAATTAGATGTAGAATTGGTAGCAAGAAAAAGTGTTTTGTAAAAAAAACAATGTCAGAAAATCAATTCAGGCATAGACTGATTTGTCTTGAACCACAGGATCTAGAGGAAAAAAATTGCTTCTATGATGACCAAAGCTTCAAAAATCCAATTTGATAAAAAAAATATCCAATTTGTAATAAACTGCAATTATTCTTGATGAGTGACAACATTCTGTGCTGTATAAATGCACTCTTCAGTTGTTCCTTGCCCCAAGCACAGCATACAGACTGAAAACATCTGCCTCCTTTCTGGAGAACATAAAAGCTGTTAAATTCCAGTCACAGGTTTGATTTTCATGTTGCAAAACCGATGTTCTTTTACCAAAGCAATGCCACAGTGGCTTTTGTAAATGCTGCCTTTGATAAGCAACAGTCATCTCATTTTATGAGCTTTGTAATACTGTACAAGTAATTCCAGCATTGCAGCTGCACTGTCAGACTGGCGGCCACTAAGTCCTTTAGCACAAAACAAGTTTTCCATCTGAAGACCGCAGGAAAGATACAAAATAAAAAATTCAGTGGTTTTTCAAACCCTCAGTCGGGGAATCTCAGACTATCATTGCCTCAGTGCTTGAATGAGTGCTGCGCTGTGAGCCGTGAAGGTCTGTCTCAATTGAAATGCATAACTATTCTCCGATGACTGGCTGTCTTGGGAGGCTATGGCGGGACTGAGGATGCCTGCTAGCATTACAGCCCATTAAGCCTCATGCTTGTTATCTATAATAGCTTTCATAGGAGGGAGCAATAGTTTGGTTGATTCAATTTCATCCCACAGCAGAAGCCCATTCTGCTCCACTGTGGTGTTTTATTTGTTCTATTTGGCTGCTTGTAATTGAATTTCTTGATGTCCCTTATGAGAAACTCCAGTAGCAGAGTTGTGGCATGGCGGGGAACGAGGAAGGTCCTGCTTGATGTTGTGTTCATAAAGCAAAACATACCATCAAGCACCATTATAAGAATGATTCAGGCCTCAACAGCTTTTGCATCACAATAGTTGTAGCTACAGTACTAAACCACAGGAGGGCTGCAGTTAGAGCTACATATTAAAGGTTCAATCTGTATTTTTAATCATATAAATATATATAATAAATATAAGTTTTCTGTGTTTACAAACATTATCTATGCAAATTAGGGTTGCATGTAGGATTATTCATTATCATTAATTATTAGATTATAATTATAGATTATCATTAATCTTACATTTATCAAGTAAATAGTAAAAATGCATATTGCAGCCTTAAGAGCATCAGGTGATGTCATCAAATTGATTGTTTTAGCCAACCAAAAGTCAGAAACCCAAAGATATTCTTTTCAGCATGACATACAGTGTATGCAAAGCAAAAAATCCTCATATTTGAAAAACTATAATGACTTAAACATGAAAGTTCATTCTTCAGTAAAGGTCCACTTACTAACTTTTCCCAGAGCTTTCAACATGAACAAGAAATCCTAAAAGGGCTATTGATGAAATTATAACAGCTACTGAGCTCACATGTCAACAGATCCAGTTGAGCAAACTCCATCCACTGAGAAAGACTGTGTGATACAGTTGAAAGTTCTGGAAAAAGGAAGCAAGTGGACCTTGAGTCAGGATTGTTTTGTCAAACTACAATAACTTAATTTGTGCAGCATTTATCCCTGTTAAAAGACCTGTTAATCAATTTATGAGAGACAACAATTTCCAGTGTTTTACAGAGCGACCCTTTTGTTTACATTTGGTTACACACTGTGTCTTTCATATGGATGGTTATGAATGTACATGCTGGCAACAAAAAAAGATGACACATATTATGGCTTATTATTTGCCCAGATGATGTATTCCATCAACGTCTCCTCCATCTTGTATAATAGACTACTCTCTCCCTTAATAAGATTACAGTTTGTGTAACCAAACACACTTTTCAGCATTAATCTCACCATCTGTGACCTGTGAGGTAACTGCTGACAGACTATTACCCTTAAATACACAGTGGTCCATGCTGACAATCACTTATCGCAGTCAAACTATAAGAGTTATTCCAGAAGCAATTAAGATTGTAGATTAGGCTTCACAAAGGTTGGTTTCTGTCCTTTCTTATATCTATGATGACATCCCCGCTATCAGCATCAGACCCAGCATCAGAGTCTGACTGACAAAATAGAAGTATCATTTATTAAAGATAAGGCCATGTACCTTTTCCTGAAACTCCTGACATTGTTAACTGAAGCTCATATCTACAGAGAAGTTTCACTACAACAGCAGAATAAAATGATTTAATTTCTTTTCAATTTTGGCTCTGCTAACATTCTAATTAATATTTCATAACACAGGAGGCCACAGCAACCATTATAGCACTCATTACGACATCAATTAATTTCTGAATAATGAAAATCCCTTTTTAGATTCAGAGAATAAACAATTTCCTCAAGAACATCAGCAACTGAATCATTTTAAGCTTTACTTCCGTGTAGTCCCAGTTTCTTATGTATTATCATCGCAGTCAAGTCACAGAGTCACTGGAAGCACCTGTTTTTCTGAAAGATAAAGTCAAGGTGATCTTCAAAAACTCAGAATGTCAAACAACAGCTGTTGTTGCTGTTTTGAAAGTATTTTCAAATTCTTCAAGGACTCCTCTGTCCGTCTGGATTATTATTATTATTATTGTTTTTATGAAGATTTTGAGACACTTTTTCTTAAGCCAAACAAAGATGTTAACTTGTATGAAGCATCAAAATTCACATGTTTTTATTATCCAGGCAGTGATATTGGGCCTCATGCATGAAGTGTTTTCTTATTTTTCTCTTATATTTGTTCTAGCACAAAACAATAAGAGGAAAATAAGAACTAACAGCTGTGAACTCGAGATCAAACTGGAGGCATAACCACTCAAGTAAAAGATGGGTGAGTACTTGATATCTTCCTACGTTTGTACACATGTTTTATATTGATATATTTAGATGTTTCTTTACTGGAAATGACATACAATATAGCCAATAGCAACTTAAGTCCCTCCAGCCAGCTGCTACCCTATTTAGGTTTTTGTAGTGAAATGAGGAGGTATCATAGAGATAACTCATTTCAACTAAACGAATCAGCCGTTTCTCGTCCATGATATTGGGCCTCATTCACAGTGCGCACACACAAATCTGTGCTTAAACCGTGTATACGAACATTTTAAGCACAAATCCGTGATTCATCAATATGTTCTTACCTGAATTTGTTCTTACGCTGCAAACGAATTTAAAACTGCTTTAGACCATGAGTACGCACAAATCATAAACGTCCCACAGTCTTAAAAAATGATATAGTCGATATTTATTCAATGTAAACAGTATATTAAACCACAATTATTTAAAAAAGCATTGGGCCTAGCATGAAAATGCTAACATACACAATGTATTGATTAATTGTAAAATTAATAGCTAAGATGTTGTAATCCATCATCATAAATGTAATGAAGTTATTAATATATTAAAATTGTCATTAAAAGTGTTCCTCACAGCCTGACAGTTCAGCAGTGGCACAGGGAGGGATGCTCTGCTTTCACTACATCACGGCCTGTTGTGGACGGAGACGAAACACGATGCACACCTGGTGCAGCAGTAGAGATTTATTTAGATCAATTCCACAGATCTATGTATTTACCAATTTTTTTATTTTGCTATGGACGTACTGCGTGGTAGTGGTGCAACAGCTTCGCAGGCTGTATACAGGTTTCATGATTGGGCTCCAAATGGTTGTGCCAATGACATGTTTACCATGGCCCTCTTTGCAGAGAGTGACAGCTCTCTCCACTGCTGCACTGCGCCAACAGAGCTTTCCTTATATAGAGAAATGGGGGGCGTGGTAGCATGTTAATTACCAATAGCCGGGCACACGTCTGTCAATTTTGAAAGATTCCGAGTCACTAACATACACACAGTGGTAAGAACAAAATCGGCTGGTGTGCATGTGTCATGAATCTGACGGTACTTTTGTGTGCGCACTTTTTCTGCACGCAAAATAAGAACATTTCTATGCATATATTAGTGAATTAGGCCCACAGTGTCCTACAGCGCTTTCAGGAAGTAAATAGAAACACGGCGTCCAACAAAAGTTCAGCTCAAAATGACGCGACTGACTGACTGTGTTGCTCACGGCTAGTTAGGACATTCCAATAGAAAACGCAAAAAGTTATGTAAGAGAAATTTAAAAGTATGAGAAAACTGATGAATGCCACAATTTTCTTAAATCACTCGTACGTGCATTTTAAGAACAAATATGTTTGTACTAATGCTTCTTGCATGAGGCCCATTGAGTATGGTTGGGTGTGGTCAGAAGTATGCTCTGCTGCACCTGTAACCACACCCACCAGTGATGTCACAGTGTCCCAAAACACCCTGGAGTACACTACTCTACACCACTGCAAGTTAAACCACTGGAGGTCAGCAAAAACAAGAGTAACACTTTACAATAACTAGTAATATGTCATTTACAAGACATTTACTTAATGATGAACTAATCATGTACAAAACATTAATATACCTCAGATGATTAATTTATGCCATGTTAACATATCACAAATATGTTGTAAATTATCTATAAATGATTAATTAATTACAACAAATCATCAGTCGATGATTAATGATTTGTTGATATTATGAATCACCTTCAAAGCGATAATGAGAAATTATGTCACTATGTTATACGAACAACGCATTGTCAAATAATTCATAAACAATTTGTTTTTATGTGGATAAATATTTACAAATAACTTACAGTCAGGGTAAACACACTGATTGATTTCAATCCCCAGCTTTCCTGTGTTTCCAGTATTAGCCAGGTGCTTCTGGTGCTACACCTTGGTACATTAACAAATTCAATTTACAATTAGACAGCTTTCAAAAAGTTTGTAAATAACTTACTTACATATACAGATCATTTACGAGATGCAAAAGCACTTGTAAATGATGAGGTTGAGGTTGCAACAGAAGAGGTATAGTCAATTCTTCTTATAATCGCTTTGAAAGTTCACATTATTCATAATATAAATCATAATATATCAACAAATCATTAATTAATCATCTACTAATGATTTGTTGATGAATATTTCATAATCAACCAATCACTTATAGATGGCTTACAACAAAAATGTGATATGTTAACATTGCAGTAATTAATCATTTACAAAGGTATATTAATGTTTTGTTCATGATTAGTTCATCATTAACTAATGTCTTATTAACGACTTACTATGGATCATGTGTGTTACCAAAACAAGATTTTTAACTGGTTTTTAGGTTGTTCTTTAAAGTTATTTTGAAAATTATTTACACTTTTATTTGAACACATTTAAATCTGTGTCTCTTATATTAACCAATGGGAGAAAAATAAAAACCTTACATAATAATGTGACGATAATGTAATGTAAACAATACAGATTAGTCTACCTGAAAATGAACCTTTTAATTTTGTTGATGCACCTTACAAAACGAGATGTCACTTCATGTTACTGCCATATTTTATTCCATTAAGAGCAGACTCGCAATTTATTATGTTGAAAATCTTTTTAATCATGCTGCAGACAGAAGAGTCTTTAAAGGTTCTGAAAATACATTCAAAACAGCAATAAGTGTTGTTAAACAACCTTCTGGGGTTTTTAAAAGCTTTGCAGGCATTTATCTTTTATAAAAATATAATATATGAGAGAGAGACAAAAAGCAAGTTAAAAAGCACTAGACATCAGGCGGTACGTACCAATTGGTAAAACCACGAAAAAAGGGAGCCAGCACAGAATGAAGCACCCGACAACAATGCCAAGGGTCTTGGCTGCCTTCTCTTCTCTTGAGAACTTCAGCAACTTCGGGAGGGTAAAGGTGTTGCGTTTATGCCTCATCATCCCCTTGTCATCCTCCTGCTTCCCCGTCTGAGCAGCGTTCCCTCTGTGTATCCTCAGCATCACCCCCTCCACCTCAACTCCTTGTCCTTTACTGCCCTTCCTGTGTGTTTTTGTCTCTCTCTTTGCCACACTATACACACGGCAGTACATGGCCAGGATGATGGCCAGAGGTATATAGAAAGATCCCAACGCTGAGAACAGAGCGTAGCCGGGCTCCTCTGTGATTCGACACACTGTCTCATCTTCCGGGTCGGGCTCCTTCCAGCCAAACAGAGGGCCCACAGATATAGCTGCAGAGAGTCCCCAGAGAGCAGCCACTGCGGTTAGGCCTCGCCGCCCCGTCGCCATGGCGGGGTAGCGCAGAGGATAGCTGACAGCCAGGTAGCGGTCAATAGAGATCACACACAGGCTTAGGATGGAGGCAGTGCAGCAGAGGACGTCCAGGGCCGCCCAGACGTTGCAGAAAAGCCGGCCAAACACCCATCTGCCGAGTGCCTCTGAGGTGGCAGAGAAAGGCAGGACAGCTGAGCTGAGCAGCAGGTCCGCCGCTGCCAGATTGGCGATGAAGTAATGTGTCACAGAGCGCCAGTGGTGATGGCACAACACAGACAGGATGACCAGGATGTTGCCAAGGACCCCGAACACTACAAACACCACCAGCACCATTCCCAAAATCACTGCCTTGGCTACATCCACCTTTGGGTAGGCAGAGGAGCTGCAGTTGGGACAGCTCTCTGCTGTAGAGAAGGCACTCATATTCTCAGCAGCTTTTGGGTCTTTTGGGTGTATTAGGTTGTTAAATGTCTTGTAGATTAATTACACTCATGCCGCATTAGTTCCTTAACTAATAAAAGTGCAACCCTCTGCCTCTTTCTGCTCCTCCTAACACAGGGGATAAAAGCTTTTCCTTCTGCATAGACTGCTCTCCCAGTTCATTTGTAGATGCAGCGGCTCTTGCCAACGCCGATCACGTGGTCCTGGCAAGGATTCCTTGGCAGAAAGTCATATGTAGAAAGAAAAACTCTTCTACAGTTTGCCATTTTTGGTCCAAAAAAGCTTAATAGAAATTACAAATATTCATTTTTTAAGTGCCAGTCATTCATGGATTTGAGATGTCATTTTCAGCCATGCTGATTCCTTTTTTTGAAGGAATCCTGTTCAAACAAGAGAAGAGATAAAGTATATTTAAAAACACATTCATAATCCAAGACAGGTTCACTACCACTTAAGCTCTCTTCTTTCCTTGGCAGTGTAGGACAAGATCTAAACTTAACAGATAAAACAGAACACATTCTAAAAAAAAAAAAAAGTGAATCACAGCACCCAGTTATGATTAGAGAGTAAAAATATCACTCTGACTATCAGTCTGACAATCTATATAATTCTTCTCTCTTCATTACAGCTGCATTAGAGAAAACAGGACTTATGCTTGAGTGAAGTAAGTGCCTTTCACAATTCTAAATTATTTAAATAGGTGGATCGATTAAATGAAAATTTCTATTTAGAGAGACTGTGAGGGGGAAACAATGTTCTTGAACAGTTGGAGCGGTGAGAATTATAATAGAAAAGAAAAAATAGAAAAAGAAGATATAATCAAAAACAACAGAGGTACAGACAAGGACACCACAGAGGCAATAACAATCCTTGGGGGCAAAAAGAAAATCATCTGTGGTATTATGGGAACACCAGCCAAGCATGCAGTGCATACAAAGATAAATGAAAGCAGAGATAATTTTTTTAAGAGCAGACATTCAGTCGGAGCCTGTGACGGCTTCCTTGAAGGTCTTGTGTCTGTGAGCTGGGCTCTAACTCAACCGCCAGATGACAGGCCAGGAATTGAACCTTGAGGAGAACACTAAATTACAGCAGCAGAGACTTTGGTCCAGTGATAGTCCCACTCAGTGCCACTCTCATTGTACGTGTTGGAGATCTGGGATGTCATCCAGTGAGATAAATGGCGGCGAGGCAAAAAGAATGAAAAAGCAGCCGCGATAAAGCCTTCGGTGAACAGAGTCATGCTTGTCACATGGTCGTACAGGATCAAAGGCTTTCGCTCACTGCACATCCCACCACGAGGCAGAACGAAATTCACCCAAATAAACACTTAATGCTGGGATTTCCGCCTCAGTGGCCAGAGGGGGAATTGAATTGAAATGGGCGGTGAATGGATATCTTGGATTGTCTCAGCAGAATAGCTAGACGCAGTGATATTTGGAATACATTTACGGTTGTAATGAGATTTCTCGGAACACTGAAGTGCCTGCAAAAAGAGATTAGCTACATCTAAAAAGTTGATTTCTTCAACTCACCTGTGATTTGATGACTGCTGTTACTGTGAAAAGTGTGAAAGAGATTTATGTTGACTTGAGGTAATACAGTAGACGTAGAGACAATTCAACAAAGGTAAAAGCAGCTCATCATGCTGAACATTGTGCTGGGAAATAATGCAGATGTAATGCAGCATTCCTAAATTCTGCAGCACTGCACTGTTTGTCTCGAGGTACTGCAGTCCGTAAAGACAAATAATTCTCTCTTGAGTTAGATAGGCAAGTCTGGGGCATGACACATTTATGCCCTGGACCTGCTTCACTGGCCTCGAGATTCAGTATTTACTAGAAGAATTATATTTTATTTGCACGTGCTGTGTTGGTGTCTGCCCTGAGGCTTTCTCTCTAAACTAAAAACTCCTCTACATGTCTCTCTGCCTCATGTTTCATTCATGCGTGTGTTCATGCAGTATGGAAGAGGCAGGGTAACATCAGCGATGTGACAAAATGATGAAGTGGTGAAGATGTGTAAAATGACCTATTAGTCTGTTCCACTCTTGACTGCCTTTTAACCCATTCCACCCCCATCCTGGGAGATTGTGTGAGTATTTTATGATTTCTTTCATCTATAGGGGAGCAGGATTTTCAGACAAGATGCTAATATTTTTGAGCAGCTTGTGATTTGACAAATATAGATAAAAGGGTATAGTGATATGGATGAGATATAAAAAACAAATGCAAACAGAGGAAGAATGATAGTCTCACTTCAGTTTCTACAGATAGGAAACTGAAGGGAGAAAATGTCCTAGATTACATGGTCTACAAATGTAGAGTAGGGAAAACTGTATCAAGAAAAATGAATCATATCAATGATGGGCTTATATGTCATACAGGAAAGACATCATCAAAATGTTTTATCAATGCAGCAAGCAAAAATACCAAAGATTTGCTCATTCTAGCTTCTAAAATGTGAGGATTTGCTGTTTTTCTCTGCTTTATATCATTATATCATCTCAACATCTTTGGATTAAGGAGTGCTGGTCAGACAACATGAATGGAAGACATCAGCCTGCGATGGACTATTTTCTGACATTTAATTGAATGAATTGAATAAAGAGAGATTAATAGATAATTATAACCATCACTAGTTGCACTGTTTTTCGTCAACCAGCAGCTCACCCCAACAGTGAGACTTCACACATCTCTTGTTAGGCAGATAATATTTGATTAAAAGCTATCAGTGAACATCATTACACTCCAATCTACAGCTGTAATCCGAATATGTAGCACTCAGGTTATTGCATTAGCGGATCTCATGGAAAGATGGCACTTTGCCCTTGAAGGAACTTTCCCGTAAGCCTCCTCAGTCTGAGTGGCCATTGCAGAATTGAAACATGTCAGCCAATTAAATCTATGATTGGAATTATAATTACGATTTTGTTGTGGCAGAGAGAATATTAGCAAGCATATTAAATGGCTTCATGTAGTCTGACCATGGACACATTCAATCACAAAAGCAGTTCACAGGCAGACAACAACATTATTACCTTAAGGCTGTCATGCACAATGTTAACATAAGCCTTTCTGACACCATTTCATTTAAGTTCTGCGTTTGTCTTTGCCACTCATCACTCATCACTCTATGATATATGGAATGCCTCTGCCTTGCCTTACACAATTGTCTATACATTCATTATATTTTGTGTTATCAAGCTTGTAGAAAATAATGAGCTTGACTGCTACTTTGTCCATCATCCTTGCAAATTGAGCTGAATAACCTGCACACTTACAACATGTCTTGATTAAAGGCATCTTCAAATTGCACTATAAATTCATTTAAAACTAAGAAAAGCAGCTGATCCTCACATTTGAGAAGCTGAAAGCAGAAAATGTTCGCCATTTTTTCTTGGTAGTTGATTCAAACAACTCATCATTAACCATAATAGCTAAAATCACTACTCCTATTGAAATATTTTAAATATTTCTCCACAACAGCACCATTGTAAATGGATGAATGGATGGATAAATGGATGCTAAATGTGCTTGTTGACTGAAATAAGATGATAATGTCTCATGATGTCTCATCGAACAAATGAAATCCAACGTGCTTTTGAAGCGCTCACATGAATCTCCTGAAGATGATGATCTATTGTGTCAGGCCACAGTAGAGTTCATATATCATTTGTTTCTGCAAACACTCTGTAATATAACAGTCTGGTCTGCACCACATACTACACTACTGCACTGCACTGCCATGATAAATTACTTTATATTTGAGGTCCCTTTCTAAAATGCTGTACTCTCTGAGGGCAGCAGTCAGTTGTCTGAAGTTCATAATTGAATTCCTTCATGACATTAATCATTGTGTTTTATCACCTTGAACATTAGCTGCACACTGCCCTTCAGGAAAAACAATAAGTGTTCTGTCTTGTGCTTTGATCCATGTGAAGAGGTTGTGTTATTAGTGTTTATTCCCAAATGGCAGATGTATCTCAGAGGATGAAAACATTTAATTTTCCCAAGCTTCAAACCATGAGCCTTTGTAGTCTCCTAATACTATAATCATTCATCATTTTCACCATATTCATAAAATATGTATATTCTCATCACATTTTGCAACTGTTTTTTAGACTAAGATGGCCTAGGTACCCTTTGAGAGGAAATGTTCTGAATATAAATCTAAATGAAGCTGCAAAAGGGAGTTATAAATATGAAAGATTTATCTTTGCTATTATCATGTTTGAGTAGTTTTGAAGTATGTGTTGAATAAACAAACACTTAACATTAGGCTGCATGAATTAGCATAATGAAGTGATGGTGAAAATAAAGCAGTTTTCACAATGTGCTTGTCACTGGCCTGTTAAAAAAAACAAAACAAAAAGCCAATCACCATGTCCTCCACCTGATTAAAATTAATCAAAATATTCATAATGATCCATTATGGAAATCAGGAGTCAGTCACTCAGCCAGTGAAGTAAGCTGTGGGATGAAGGGGGAAAGAGAAAAAAAGAAGTCTTACCTTCATCACAGCGCACACATCTCACTGGACCCAGTTTAAAAAATGGAAACAATTCAGCTAATTTTCTCTGAAAGCAGTCATGCATTATTCTGTCTGCTAGAGACAGCACGGAGAGCAAAGTCAAGTGATCCCCTCCTGCCATCCTCCTGCCGCCAGCCTCTAGTGAGAAATAAAGTCACAGTGGACCACCCCACCTGATCCTCCCAGACCCCACCCCCTGCCCGAGCAGCTCATACCTTTTATTTAACGGGTGGTCATGTGCCCTGCTCATTTTATTATTGTATGTGACCCGGTAACCCCAGTGCCACATTTACAACTATACATTAATAATGAAATTAATAAGGGAATAAAGCAAACTTTAGTTTGTTTTTGTTACAACATAGAAGAGAAGACAAACAATTAGTTTTCAAAACTTACATACAATTTGAAAAATAAAACACCTTCTTAAGATACAAAAATGCACCTGGGATTTAGTTGACCGTGCTAACAACATCTGCACACCCCCTGATAAAAGATTTGAACTTGTGCAAATAAACATAATATTTTAACAAGTTCAAATCCTAAAAACAAGAAAAAGAGTAAGGTGTAAGAATTGCTCATGCTAGTTGCTAACATTATTATTATTAAATAAGCTTTGATGTTCAATGTCATGCTAACCACAGCCTCAATGCTAACATGCTCACAGTGACAATGCTAACATAATGATGTTTCCCAAGGATGTATTAAAAGAGCTGGATACTGAATCAAAAATGGTGCCCATTCAATCCAATAAGAATTGCTCGGCTGGCGCATATGTCAAAAAAAGTTTCTAGCTTCTGGGTTTGCGTCCGGGTTTGCTTCCTCATTGTGCGGCCCACTGAATATGCACAGTAGTGTTTCCCCCTGTGACCTCGCCTGTGAGACCTCGCTTGGCCCATAGACTTTACATTGTGATAATGTCATGGATTTTTATGTCATGGATGTATAATAAGAGCTGGATAGGGCGCCATTGCTCAGCCTTGCAGCCAATTTTTCCCAGTGGCCACTCGCAGTATTGCAGCAAAAAATCCCCCTGCGACCCAAAAAGGATTTTCCCCATAGACCACCATTGTAAAAGAGATACCTGTAAAACTGTTGACAGGACACCTCGCACTGCAAACAACGTCAATTATGACTCTTTCTATTATGAACTTTTGATCCATGGAGATTTTATATTTGTAAAACTTTCCTTGAACTGAGAAAAGCGATTTACATCCATTATCCATGTGTTTACCATGTTAATGTCTAGCATGTTAGCATGCTAACATTTGCTAATTAGCACCAAACACAAAGTAGGCCCTACACTCTATGGCCCCCTCCACCATTGATGAGGATGAGGATGACCACTGCTTGGCTTTTTGTGATGACGGATTCACGGTGTCGCAAACAAAATGGATTCAAAAGGGGTGCTCACTAAACTCTGACCTTAAAACTTGCAATCATATGCTGTGACTCAATTTGCACTCTTCTGTACTTACACTTGCTATTTTGAGTGCATAATTGCGTTCACACTGACAAGTATTGCTAAATGCAGTACACTATGAATACCCGGACTGTGTCATAATGGTTCATAACCTCAATGGTCGTCATCTTCACTACATAGCAGAAGGGGAGGGACCCCCAACCTAGCGAAGATTTTGAAGCAGTTTAATAGCTGTTCAAAACTCTGGTTTTGTCTAATTTTCAGGACAAACAGGACAGGATTTCAGATTTGGGACAACTGCTCATAATTCAAGACTGTCCCCAATTTTTCGGGACGTCTGGACACTCTACAGTCCTCTCAGCTGCTAGCAGCCCAACAGTGTGCATCGTCATCCTGGGGAGAAAATGATCCGGATCAGATGAACTGATCTTTGCAGCTCTTTACCGCTTGCTCTAACGTCTCTGCAACAATTTGTTATATGATATAATCCTGATATATCCTTTTGGAAGATAAATGTTGGTCTCACAGATGAAATCTAACAACTGTAGCTGCCACATTAGTTTGTCTGAATGTAAAGTGAAGGTTCATGTTTTTACTGGACAGAACAACAGCGCTGCCTCTGAGGCTCCATATGTACAGATATCACTACATTTCAATAAATATAAATGTATTCAAATGAACAGTTTATATTACATTTTATTTTATTTTCATTTTATTAAGCTACATAACAGTTTGGATTTTTATTATAGCTACATTACAGACTGATTACTTCATCTCTCTGTCAATGAGGTTATTTCTTTGTGAGGAAAAAAGTGGTAACAGAGCTTTAAATTGAGACTATTTTGTCACAGTACAATCAGGTAGTTGTGTTGAGGACTTGGCAAGTTTGACTCAGAGTACAAACTTCTGAGGATGAGAGGATGCCGTCAAATGTTGCAATTGTCATTTCCAGTAAGTGCACAACAGCCATATTCGATTTGAGACAACACTACCCTGTTGAAATTCATGCACCATGCAAGTAAGTACACAGTGTACTACATGGAAGTGTACTAACAGAACTATCCGTATTGAGACACAGTAATAATCTTAAAGTCCCCCTCAACTCAACCATATGTTTTTCTTCTTATTACTTTAGTTGGATGTTTGAGCTTCACTGTGCAGAATGATGTATGTGCAGAGTTTGACACTAGAAAGCTGTTTTCACATTCATCTGCTGAAAGTGGAAAGTTTCTCTGTGCTCATCGAAAATCTGGTTTCAAGGGGTGGGCCTATGAGTGTGATTTGTGACATCCCAATTCGTTTGGAAGCCAGGTCCAGTATGCAACTTACACAATTTTGAATTTGAAACTTGAAGCCTCCAGTATACATATAATGAGAATGGACTTTTCAGTTCAAGTAGGAGACATCTTGTGTCTAGCTGTTAAATTTTTGAACCAAAAAATATTTGCATATTCATTGATTCTGGAATTTTTATTGAGGGACTAGGAGGAGATGGCATTTTAATGATTTTAAGATAGTAATTATACTCATTCTGCAGAAAAAACCATATCAGGCACACATTATTGTTCCAAGCAGAGTATTTTTATATGTCTTAATTAAACCTGCAGTGCAGAACATTTACATATAAATGAACGTCCGTGAAATTCAAGCCCTTACCAAACGAGTTCACAAAATGCTGATTAAGCCTATCACTGCGAGGTAAATCTCTCTGGATTCCACAGTATACGGAGTTTTAAAATATGGTGTCTGTGGCAACATTCCCATGCTGGCCAGATGAATACATATTGCATATGCTCTTTGGGCAGAGCTTACGCACCACAGACTTCTGCTGGCTGAGCAGCTAACTTCTGGTTAGCTCTCTGCTAACATGAATGGGGATAAAATGATTTAATCATGCGGCTCCTCTAGACTTTCCAAATGTTGTCAGACTGAATGGATCAAATTCTGATAGTTTAATGAGTCATTTTGCAGGGGTTGTCTGACGCTCAAAACAATTTATCCAGTATTACAACCACAACAGTAGCGACGGAGTAGGCTACGGTGAAGCCTATGGCATAAGCACATGTCGACAGTGTTTTTGTAATTACTCTCACTGCCGGAAGGGGGAGACAAAAGTCCCGCAGTGTAGCTTTAATACGTGTCTGGAAGGGATCTTTAAATGTGTTAAATTACTAATGAAACTGCTTTGAGGACTTGTGGCCACTAGATGTCCCTGTAGAAGTTGAGCATGTCAAATCAGAGAGTCCATTAGGGAAACAAGAGTGTTGTTTCATCATAAAACTACAAATTGGGCAAACTGTCATTTCAGTTTTCAATAACAGAAAAACTATTTTTTTGATTTTGTTTTTCTTGTTTATTTGATCATCCAATTCAAGATAAAAACGGAACACATTCATGTGCGGATTTTGGTGTCCACAGAAAATTTGAAAAATGTTTCAAAATGTTTTCATTTTTAATTTCTTAGATTATATAAAATAACTGAATGAAATTCTGTACCAAATGTAATGGCAAACAAAAATGTCAACCTCATGGTGGTGCTAGAAGAAAAGTCAGGTGATCACTTTGGTCATTAGGTGACATTAACTGGGAAACATAAATGTATTTACAAAACATTCCTGGTACACCAGAAATATCTAAATCTAATGGGCAGTTTGCCATAAATTTAAAGACAGATTCATGCTTCGCAGAGGATGATTCTTCTTTAGTTTAGACATTTGGAGCTTTCCTCTACCACCAAAAGCAGGCCAAATCTTTTAACTCAAGATATTGCATAATGTAATGGGCTGATAGTAATGCAATTGGAACACATTCATACTTCTAAGGGGATAAACCCTTTCAATTTTAATAAAATCATTACATCCTCTAGTGCAACTTTCTAGACAAATTAGATTTTAAACCTTATTAGTGCTAAGGTTATAAGAATTGTGGTATCATGAATACACTAAAATTATGTGGACACTCAAACATTAGCCATATGTGATAGCTGAACATCTCATTCCAAAACCATGGGCATTAATATTCTGCTATTATAGCATCCGCTCCTCTGAGAAGGCTTTCAATCAGATTTTGAAACCTGGCTGCAGAGATTTTCTCACATTCAGCCACAAGAGCATTAGTGAGGTTGAACACTGATGTTGGGCGATAAGGCCTGGCTTGCAGTCTGCATAACAGTTCATCTTAAATGTGTTGAATGGGGTTGAGGTCATGGCTCTGTGTAAATTTTATTTATAAAGCTCAAAATCACAGCTTTCCCTTTAAGGGCTTTACAAGATGTAAAGCAAACAACACCCTTTGTCCTTAGACCCAAGTCAAGTTTAATCAAGTTCTTCAACATCAAACTGGAAAAAACATTTTTTATGTTGGAAATGGCCTTCTCCAAACTGCTGCCACATAGTTGGAAGTACACTATTGTTAAAAATATTATTGTTGCTGTAGCACTAAGATGTCATTATGATCACAATAAGGGGCCTAACTGAAACCATGACAACCAGCTCCAGACCAAAAGCACACAAAAGTATGACAGAGCTGTCCACATGCTAATGCTGCTGAGCAGTCTGGGATGGTAAAGTTTAAGGTTGTGTTTTGGAGGACTTTTAGCCAGTCAGGAGAGGTGTTGGGCAAGTTACTCAGGAAGTGTAATAAAATACTTTTTACTTATTACTCCTCACAATCCAGTTTCTGTTGTTAAGCCGGAGTGCGTGCATCACTGGCAATAGAGGCCTCAACACTGGTCAGGAGATGAGGAGAGCTGCTCCAGGGGCTGATGGGACAGCCTCTGTCCTCTCTTTTACTTTGCAGGGGGATACCATATATACTGAGGCAGACCATGAAAGGGGTTAGGAGGGGTCCAGTGCATCAATAATACCTCAAAGATGACAAATAGGCTTTCTCTTCTCTCAGGTTATTGTTTCAGGTTGAGTTCTTTATGGCTTCTGCGACAGCTCAGCGACCTGACCACAGATGTCTCAGATGCCACTGAGGGCATAGGAGCAGCGATCACTTTGAGAATTTTTTTTCTATTTCTGTCTCGAATGCTGGGGTGACGCATTCATCTTCAGAGTTGTCTCATAAGTCTGCTATTGCTGGGTGTATTGATCTAGTGTATGGATCTTTCTAGTCTATGGGTTTATATTGCAACTTTCAGTGCTCATTTAGGTCTGCCCTTATATTGTCCTTAGACTGGTAAAGTGTTGTTTTGTTTAGAATCTGCATTGCTTACACTGATAGAACAAAATCAGAAAAAGTGGAAATGGGATAAGCTAAAAAAAATTGATTAGTACACTCACCTCTGATCAAATTAACCACAGATACACAGTTAGCCAGGAGCTGCATTCTGTTTTGCGTGTATCAACATTTAGATATCAATATCATATCATGGACGCCACACACCCCAGAGCGGGGTGGGGAACATAACAGTTTGCAGATGAATATTTAGTGATGCACCTGGATGTTAATGCTAATTGTTTGATATATACCCTAGTGCGTGGAATAAGAGCATACAATTGTTTTTCTCTGCATAGGCTTAAAAAGTGCATTTCATTATATGTTTCAAGTGGAGAGATGTGTTTATGTCAACAGTAGCCATGCTAGCCATGATAGTTATGTGACCATAACAACAATGGATGGATTGCCAAGATGTTTTGCACAGACATTCATGTATCTACTCAGGATGAATTTTATACTCTGTATACTCTTAGTCATGTTTAGAAATCAGAAAATTAGTAAGATGAACAGGATATAATGTGAAAGATAAAGTTGGAAGCCTGTCAATATATGACTACAAAAGAATGAACTTTCATGGTCCATTCCAAACATAGCTAAACTACATATTTCATTTTGAAACTGAAAAAAACATACACAATTTAAGATTAAATCTATTATACTTTGTAAATATTAGTATTTTAAAAAATATATTTGTAATATATAGTTACTAAGAATCCTGCTGTCTCCAGTTTGTAAGAACTCAGAGGCTACCTTGGCACTTAAAGGGTAAGTAATAATAAGATGGTAAGGGCAGAATAGCATTGTTTGAACAATAAATCATGGTATATTGTAGAAAAGTTGTGTGACTTGTTTGATCTTGATGGATTTGTACCAGTCTGAACCTGGCTGTGTGTGCACTCTCAAAATTGGAAACTGAAAGAACAAATGAACCTTCTTTGTCACCTCCCAGACACCAACAAAAGCTTCTAAACAGAAAATGTCAAAAAGCACTGGATATCTGTTTAAGAACTTTTGACTGATGACGAAACAAATGTCCCTAACATTAAAACAAAACACAAAGATCTCAAAACAAATGTGTCAATATGGTTTGTGTGAAGATCTAACACTGAGAGCCCCGAGGCTGTTTTTTTTCTGGGGGAAGAGGTATTCATCTTAAAACCTCTTTCTGAACTCATTTGCATAACAGTTTGTTGACAGGTTTCTGCAATGTCTAGAGAATGACTCAGGCATTCAAACAGCACTTTAGACTTCAATAAGAAAAGTGTTTCTTCCTCTCCTTGCTATTTCCTACTCTCAGTTTCCTTGATCTGTGCGATTATTGAAGGTAAGCCAACTTGCTGACCTGTGATTTGCTGCTTGCAAAAGGAAACTGACACTGGTGCTTACATAGCAACAGGAGGGTAGGACTTTGTTGCCCTGAAATTGATCTATAACAACATTCAGCAGTGTTCTTGTTTGTGCTATTCAGCTACTTTCTGTAGTTTTCCTGTTCAACTTGTGTTACCTTTCTCAAAAAATCAAAAAAATAAACTCTTTCACTTTAAAGGTCAGGTTCCTCGACTTGGGCAGACAGGCATCCCAGAGAGCCATTACTTCACCGTAGCGCTCAAGGCATCCTCTCATAACTGATGTTCTCTCACATTCGCTGACTTCAGACATTTAACTGATTACATTTTGGGGAAAATCTACTCTCTCATTGCCAGGGGAATGCAAACACGCACGGCGCCAGCCTCGGCTTGGCAGAGAGAAATACATTTCATTGTTATCAGCTTCACTTGGTTAAATGTTAAATTATTCATAGAGAGGTAAAGGCTTGCCCTCATGAGATTAGTGCGCCTAATTGTTCATCCAGTTTGCTGCTTGAATGCAGGAGAGAGGCTGGCTGAACACCAGCATCCTGGATGATTTCTTTAATGAGAAAAAGAGACATGACATTCAGAAACTATTTACAGAACCCCTTAAACTTTTAATATACTCAGCTAAATCACTGAAGATCTTTCCTGGACTACCAACACCACCATATTAAAAGTAAAAGTCAAGAAGGCACAGCAGTGACTCTACCTCCTGATGATCCTCAGAAAATCAACCTGCAGGAGAAGCTGCTGGTGTCCTTCTTACCGCTGCTCCATTGAGAGTGTGCTGATGTATCCCTGCACCATAAATTAATTTAGTTTGAAGTCTTTTCTATTTTTAATAGCTGTTTGTTATGTGTGAATGCACCATCAGCATTGCTACTCAATTTCATTGTACTCTGTGCAATGACAATAAAGGAATTCTGTTCTATTCTATTCTATTCTATTCTATTCTATTCTATTCTATTCTATTCTATTCTATTCTACTCTATTCTGCTCTGCTCTAGTTTTTGTAAAACCTACATGTAAAACCTCATAGTCCAGAAGGCTGCCATTTTATAACAGCTGTATCTCTTTAATTCTGATACAGCTTTTAAAATCTTAATAACTTTGAATATTTAACTGTAATCTGATTATTTAACTGTAATTAATGAACTGATTGAGCTACGTATTGAACTGTTTTCAAGCTCCAGCAGATACATACAGTTTAAAGTATGCAGATTTGTCACCTTCTCAATGCATTTTTATTTAAGCAAAGAAATCATGAATCACTGCATAATATGGCAAAAAAAATATCAGAATAATTGTATGTAATGTAATGTTTAAAATATTACAAAATATCACAGACATTAAAGGATAGGTTCACAATTTTTTTTAAAAACAACAGGTACCCAAATGAACATTGAAACATGTTTTTTTGCCATAATCAGTCCTCCTGTTCATACTCATTAGAAGATCCCTTCATAATGCACTCACAATGTAAGTGATGGGAGCCAAAATCCACAGTCCTCCTTCAGTGCAAAAATGTGTTTAAACGTTTATTTGAATATAATATGAAGCTTCAGCCACCCAAATTAGTCAAATCAAGTAAAATCTCTCAATGTTACAGTCTTTTTAGTGCCAAAGTCCCTATTTTAGTTATTATATTTCCACCGCAGCTCAACAGGGAAACACTGTCTGAGGAAACACAAAGAAGGAATTTGATGCTGAAAAGACGGTAAATGTGGCAGATATCCACTTTATATGACTAACTCAGACTGCTGAAGCCTCATATAAGCTTCACATCAACTTTAAATGCATTTTTGCACAAAATGACTGTGTGGACACACTGGATTTTGGCCCTGTCCTTTAAGCTGTGTTCATTTAGCTACAAATACAACTAGTATTTATTACTTTGGGTGTGAAGGTTCAGCTTGTTTCCATACACATATTAACTGGTATCTTGGTTGCAACTGATGACCAGCTCACACAGAGCTCTTGGTTAACTGCTCTCAGGCTTTTTCTATTTTCACTTTTTCTGTGAGTCATTCTTCAAAAGCTCCCGGCAAAAGGCTATTTAAAAGGGGAGCAATACTTCCAGTTTCACTACTGTCTGCAGGGGCTGGATATTTGTTTGCCACACTCAATCAAAAACTTTCCAAAAAGTTTGCATAGTTATAACTATATTCTGCCTTTTTGCAAAACTCCTGCAAAAAGACACTCACTGACTTACTTCTTGTAGGCAAGCACAAGTCTTTGTTATTGATGTCAAATAAAAGAAAATATGTAATGTGAAAGAGGTCGCTTGTGCCAAACCCACAGAGAATTATTATTCAACTCTGCACCTCTTAAGCTATTTAGTATCTTTTAGCACATTGTTTTGGTTTTAAGGCACATTTATATGTATATGGTTCACTCTCAGTGCTCTCTTCAACACAGCTCCAGCTGCAGCAGGCAGCTCTGATAAATCCCCTGTATGCTACCTGCCCAGCATCCAAAAAGCAGAAAAACAAAGTTAGCAACCAGTTGGCGAAGAAAGTGGAACATCTAGCAGAGGTACACAGTAAAATTCTCTGGAAAATTGAATATTGGACTAACATTCTTCAGGTGGACAGAACTGCAACTCCAAATGAATGCTTGTTCTGTGTGTGCAGTAGGTAAATATTTGTCGTCATTCTAGCCATAACAACTTTATAAGGTGATAATATGTCCATGTTGTGATTCTGTTAGATTATTTTGAAGTTCTTCTGCCCCCTTGTGACCAAAACTCAATTAATGCAGCTTTAATGCCTCACTTACTGGGCAGAAGAAAAAAAAGCTTTTTATCATAACCCACAGTTTTGAAAATCTCATTGAAACATCCTACACCTCTTACTGTGGGTCCAACAGGCACGCACTGTCATGCTTAGCAGCCTGTGTAATGCCCTGACATGCTGTCACACAAATAGCTCAAGCCTGAGCTCTGAATGCTGAGTGAGGAAACTGATGCACATTTCTCTGCTGCCCCTCAGACCACAGTTCATTTTTAAAGAGAGACCGGTGGTGCACTTACATCCATCAAATCTATGACACACTGTTTTCCCTCCCTGTGTAGACATAGCATAGTAGGCGTTTCAAAGAAATGATGTCAATTCTAATTTGATTTCCTGTGCTGGACTCTGGGCTCTACAGAGATGCATGGTGCATGCCTTTGATATCAGGGGACTTGTTTGGGAAAAATGATATGGTGGGTCCAATTAATCATGGAATGCACTTACAGATGGGCAAATGGAATTTGAAATGAGCACTTTTGTTTCATTAACTTATAAAGCCTCTGGGGTTGACAGAAAACGGGATGGATACATCAACTGTCGGAACAAGGAGAGGAAAAAACTCATATGGAAATGAAATGGGAAGACAGCCCGTGGCATGCAATTAATGGCAGGGACTTGGCTAAGCCAACTTGAGGAAAGTCCTATTGATTGCTGCAAATACTGTGGTTGCTTCATTTATTTGAATAAGCAAATGGGTAACCAGTTCTTTCAATTTGTACATGTCTACTTTGAATCATCAAATAGGTCTGTTTCTTAGGGCAAATAGCATTCACTTTGTGATTGGATTTGTTAGAAGTTTAGTTTTGAGATGTGAAAATGGTGAAAACAAAGATATTTTATTGGTTCTAGGAACATTTTTATTTCCATTTTCATTTTTATATTAATTCATTTGCAATTAGTTATTTATTAATGTTTCACATGTAGATGCAAAACAGTTCACCTGATACATTTTGAAAAACTGCAGCAAAATACAAATCAACTCTTAACCCTCCACCACCATCACCACCTGAAGGGCAAGAATTAAAAATAGTAAACATAATAAACATACATGTGTATTTTCCCAACATATGCAGTACATAATGCCAGCACACCTACGTACAACGTGTACACGTATACATGAATGCACCAACTGCTACCTATGTATAGTACACATATGCACATATTTTCAAATTTCTGCAGAAATACAACCAGAAATAAACATTTTTGCATTGCCACTTGCATACACACATGCACACACGCACACACACATGGGTGCCTGGTTGTGTGTGTATCATACTGCAGTATGTAAATGCATAAATCTGCAGTATCAGCACATACACTCAGTTGCCAGGTACACCAAGCTACAACTAATACAACAGCCATGCAATAACTGCTACCCACATGATGGTTATGATGTTAAACAATGAAGGTAATATTGCAAACTGTTTTAGAGAGGGTTTGATTCACTTTTACGATCATTTTCATATGGTTTTATACTGAGAGGTGTTTTTAAAATGTATTCCGTCCTCATTGATATAAGGGGGTGGACTGCTCATGCATATACATGTCTACATAAACACCTGAAAGCCTTGGAAGAAGAGTAAAAAATGAAAGCTAGAGAGATAAACAGAAAATAAAACAAATAAACAAAACAGTGGATTATTTGTGTGTAATGGTGAATAAACATATTTACTATATTATTTCTGTTTATGAACTGTTTGCATTTTGTGGTAACAAGATGGAACACCTTTACAGTAAAAAACAATGAGCAGAACAAAACCATGCATTACATCAGTGGTAAATTATAGTCCTGTCGAGGGGAACGGGATGTCCTGCCAGCTCTGCCACAGCAGGCGAGCCATCGTGTACATCTCAGTAGTTTTTCTTTAGAACTGCTGCCTGGAACAGCAGAAGGAGCGAACATCTTGTGAATATAAAGAATAGGCTGGTGCAGGCCATGTAATATTTTCCATTTTAGCTGAAGCACCTTGGCATCAATTCTGGTAATAATTTTCAGTAGCAACTTTCAGCACTTTCTGATGACCAGAGACAGAAACTGGGCTTTGTGTTATTAAAGTGCCATGAGGTCTTTGATTGATGGTTTCAAAGCATACTCACTGTGTACCCCAAGTTCAAACAAGAAGACTGTTCATTTGATTGTATCGGTTTTATTATGTACTGTATGCAAGGAGCTATCAAATAATGAAGAAGGTTTGCTACTGTTAGAGTTTTTTGAGGTTTCTTTTATATACTATACTTTTATATACTGTTCATAAGTTTCTCAGCTGTGGAGTAGTCTGGTGTGATGTTTGATTTACTATAGAAAGAAAAGAATGTTTTCATTACTCGCACCGTGCTTTCTTATTTATGATAATAGAGTTCATATTCGAGCACAGTGAGAGGTATTAGTGAAGATTCTTGGTTTCCTGCCATCAAAATAAGACAGTCGACTCCAGGCTCAAACAGTTTCCTTCCTTCAGGTCCTTCTACTGCTAGTGGCTTCCAAAAATGGTGTTGATGTGGTTGTTATTGAGTTATCTGGAATTGTTAATGCGAATGAGGGATGGTTTCTCAGATTAAATATGCACTGACTTCAGGATCTGCTCTTAATGATGTTTTAAAAATGATGTTTTTTTTTTCTTTTTCAGCTTTTATGAAGCATTTTCACAGACAGGTTAAACTGCATATTGTAGCATGCAACTATTACTAAGAGGTTGGTGTTACCTTATTTTTTTTGTTCTATATACACTACTACTAATGTTTAACTAGTACTACTAGTTAAACATTATTATTAACATAAGTACACAACAAATGACTGGAGCTAAGAAGCTGTACACAGAGCTCTTAGGTCAGTGAGTTGTGCATGCAGTTTCATTGCATTGTCTTTGAAAGATGAATTATTTATAATTGTATCAGGATTACCCGAACTGTATGAAGTCTCTTCCTCTTCCTATCTGATTCTGACTCCCACTGATGCTGCCTGGAGGAAGGTGGCTGATGCTGCTGATAGTCAGCAGAGGCTGTTAAGATTGGTTTAGCAGCGAGGTGTTCATTAGTCATGTATTTCCTCAGTTGATATGATTTAGTTGGAACATACTGCATTTCTCCAAGTTAGGTTGTTATAAGTAGTTGACACACCAACAAGCAACCCATTTCAAGAGGAGATTCTTGCTTTCTGGAAACCTGTTGCTGACAGTGACACACACACTATAATATGGTAAAAGTTACACATGGAACTACCTCTATGCTGGCGTACATTCACATAACTGGAAAGGAATATGTTACATAAGATGATGGAGGTTTCATGCAGACCAAAGTTTAAACATTTTTGTAAAGGCTACATTATATTTATTTTCTATTACAGAGCTCATAAAGTGTCTTACTTTCATTGCACATGTGTAATAATCTCCAGACAAATAATATAAATCTGGTAGCTCATCTCTACAATTCTACAGAAACATCAGTAATGGTCTCAGCCTTCATTGACTGTCATGGCAGGCAATCTACTTCACAGAAAGCTCAAACTGAAGGATCTTTTTTTGTTTTTAAGAAAAGTGTCTTTCAGTTTAACCAAACAGCTGCACAGCCATTCTGCAAATAGACTACAATGTGATTACAGAAGGGAATATGAGATATGAGGTCGAGTTCACAGTAAAAATATTGGCATGAAACTATGAATAAAGGAGAGTAATGGAAATCTAACAAAAAGAATAATAGCCTTGAGAAACCCAAGGATGCTTTTTTGGAGGACTGCATGTCTGGAACTTTGAGTGCAGTGAAGATGCTCACCTTCAGTTACCTTTGTTTGTCTTAAAATGGTATGCACATATTTATGGGCTGAATTAATCTTAATGACATAACTGCACACCAAGCTAATATACTCCATATGACACTGAATAGTTTATAAGGTCTTTTAAATAAAAGAGAAGAGAAGGAAAAATGTGCTTTTCTGAAAATTCTTTTCTGTCAATATTTTGTAATCCACTGAAGGACACGTGAAGAAATTTGTTCTGAACAGGTCACATGCCTGTTGTCCAAATGTTTTTGGACAATCAGCAAAATTCCAGCATGGAAAGAAATATCTTACAATTGAATTTTCTGTTTATTGTAGCAATGTTGCAATGACTGATTACTGCAATAGCAATAGCAGTAGTTTTATTTTTGTAATTTTGGAATTAAGTATTTGATAACCAACTAATAATAACTAGCAATGGTAGAATTAACTACATTCACTCTAATACTGTGCTCACAGTTTTAAGAAATTGACTTCAATATTACCATTTTATCCTACTTTATATTTTATACAGTGGCGGAATATAACTAAGTACTTTTGTTCAATTAGTGTAGTTAAGTTTAGGTACTTCAGTATTTACACTTTTGCTATTTTATACTTCAGCTCCACTGTATTTTAGAGTGAAATATCATATTTTTTTACTCCACTATATTCATCTGACACCTACAGTTGCTGGTTAACTTTCAGATTTATACACAGTGTATGATCAGTTTATAAAATACAGTGCATAGCTGTACATCACACTGAATGAGATGCTGCATCCTGCTACATCAGTGACTGCTTACACATAGCTGCATCAATGATAATAATACAGTAATATTCCACTCACACTCGACATTTTTATGCATAATGAGTAGACTACTTACTACTTTCAGTACATTTCGCTGATAATATGTCTGTATTTGTAAGTAAGATGTGGAATGTGAGACTTTTACTTTTAATTGTGTACTTTCACATTGTTGCATTTTCTACTCTTACTCAAGTAAAGGAGCAGAATACCTTTTACATTACCATTTACTTTGCAAGATTTTACATGCAAAATCAATGATCATTTTATAAATTGAGAAGAGTTGTTATAGATTAAACTACAAAACAATATATCAATTCAAATATAACAAATATATTTAATTTATATGTATATCGAATCAAAATTGGATTGATTGGATTTGATTAAAATTGGCCTTGATCTGCTACAACATTAAAATGCTGCTTAGAGAGTAATGTATAATTAATACTACTACTACTACTACTAATAATAATAATAATAGCAATAACCCAGCATAATAGCAATCCCTTCTTTCTGATACTTTAAGTAGACTACATTCGGCTGATAATGCATCTGTACTTTTACTGAAATTTTAAGTGCAGTACTTTTACCTGTAATCGAGTATTTGTACTCTAATCAGACTGGATGAGGATGCATCACTCGGACATGAAGCCAGTGAACAAGAAACTGGACCAACTCATTCTGCGCAGGCGCACTTGAAGAAAATAAGGAAGTTGGCGGAGATTCCTCTCAATGAAAACAACATAATATTGTAGATGTGGCACCGTAAAGTTGCAGAAAACAACATTAACGGTGTTTACTCTACCTCAAGTGAAGGTAAGAAAGGAAGGAGGAGAAGTTTTAAACGAGGGTGTTCGCACAGTGCGGCTTGTTGTAGCTCGTCTGTGATAGCTCAAGCTAATGCTCCAGCTAATTAGGTACAAATGTTAAACAAAAGACTTCCTGCAAACAACCAAAGCAGCTGGTTGACTTGGCAGCTCACTCGGTTGTGAACATTTCAATTTTTACTTGTTTGGTGGACAAAACTCTCAGCTACATTATGTTATTAATGCACAGTTTTGACTAATTTCCTGTTGTCAGTAATTAGCCATATCCAAAAGTGGTCACACTTCTGGGAAGGATAACTCTTGTCTGTTACTTGATAGCAAGACTAGGTACAGTCGCAGGAAAGGGTAAAAAAGTGTCATACTGTATTAAATACATGTAATCGGCTCATTATTGCGAATACATAGGCTAAATGTCATTTACTATACTGTGATGAACTAGAATGCAGCTGCTATATATGAAACATATTGTGTACATTAAACCTGTTTTAAGAAATATAAATCATAAATCCAAGTTCTGCCTAAGAATGTTTTGACTAGCCACTAAAAAAAGTCTTCTTTAATTTATTTTATTTATTCAATTAACTGTTAGTAAAATGTATCTTACATTCATTATGTTCCACGCTGCCAAGGTAGAATTCTAGTGTAGAAATACTAGATCCCTGTATTGTATTTTAATTTTTCTTTCTTTTCTTTCTTTTTTTTGCACAAACAGTGACATTTAGTCTAAATATTAGAATTGGTCTTTAAAACACACCATGTAGATACATTGTGCTTGGTTGTACAACATAAACTCCTCTTCAGATCTTACTGTCTCGAGATCACAACCCCAGTGAACACCTGCGGGAAACACCAAATGAGGGAAAATCTGGTTGAAGATTGTTGCTCATCCCTCCAGCAGAGTTTCAAAGATTTGGAGAATTTATAAAAGTTATTTTTAATATCTTAGAAGCAGAAGACAAAGGAGAAAAAAAACAATATGTCATCAAGACAATCTTGTGAAAAAGTGTTTGCTCAAATGTTTTGTCTCTCCCTTTGAAACCAAACCAAATGAATGCTAATGAATACTCCCACATATTTTTAGCTCTCATGCAAAGCTGCAAATGTTTTTTTTTTCTTTTTCCTGAGGATAGAAGGACATCCACAAAACATCCTTCCATTTTTGCTAAATCCACAGTATTCCCTTGCTGCAGTGAGTGCTGTAACTTCACAACAGCCATAACCTGGAGCTTTCCTCATCAGAGAGACGCTGTGGCGAGTTGATGTTGACAGCTGCCAGCGAAAAAAAAAAACAACAACCAGTGTTTCTGAAAGCTCCTTCGTACTTTGTTCAAGCAGGAACAACAGCTTTTATTCATGGATTTTGTCTCCTGTGGGGGGCTCAAGTGCAACGATGCATAGAGCCAAAATCTCCAAACATAAACAAAGGTTTGGCCTTGAGGAAGATCCGATCACATGTGTAGTCACGCTTCTCTGAGTCCCTCTGGGGCAGATCAGTATAGTTGTATTTCTCTTGTTACTCTCTCTGCTTGTGTGTGGATGCTGCATCAGATGAAGCAGTGATAATCTGTTCAATTTATGAGTAAATTGTCTTCATTAAGCTAACTAAAACGAATTTCGCTCAACAGAGCGATAATTTGAAATGATTCTCTCCCTGCTGTGTGCTTACGGGTTGCTCGAAGATTGAGAAAAACTCAAATCAAAGAATCAAATGCTTTGTTCAGCCCCAGGTTTTGTCAAAAGTTTTGCGGTGGAAAAAAAAGAAGGATTAAGTCTTTCTAAAACCACTCAGTGTTCTGCAGACATCTAATATTACTAATGAATACTTTAAAGAGAAACATCTTGTCATAGTTTCAACATTTAAAATGAATGGAAACGGAAAAGTTGTGTCAGAGGTTGAGTGAAAATGTCAGTTTAACGTTTACATGCTCTAGCAGAGGGAACGCAGTGGAAAGAAAAAGAAGCGATGACTATCTTCTGCTCATTAATCGCTCAGCCTGCTTGAGATTTTTTTCTTGGTTTAGCTTTTCGAAGGTGTACTGTAGCTGACATTTGATCAAAGCAGAGTTGGGTGATATGATGTTATTACTATGAGGCGATATACATTTTTTTTTTGTACCATCAGAGATTTTGACACACTGTTTATACCGTAGTAGCTACAATATCACTTTAATGTTTCTGGATGTATTGTGTGTCTCTCTTTCCCCAAATAGCTCCCATGTCATAATGAAAGCAACCAGAGGCAATATGTTGGGTGCTGGAATGTCCAACAACAAGGTCAAGTATTCACGGCTTGCTGCTGATGAAGACGGTTACATAGACTTACAGGTAAAAGACTCTACAGCTCCTTGACATCGTCTCTGATGTCATGTCATGCTGTTCTATTGATCGGTCAGTGGCTTGGTAATTGGTAAACCTTTTACACAGGCAATTAACCTGAGGTGAATCCATTTAATGGTTTCCAGGAAATGTTCCTGTGATTATAGATATGAATAGATATGAGTATCTGCCTGGAAAAGAACAAGTCAGATACACTCTTTGTTTCTGTCTCTCTGTGTCTGTTTAACACAGGCTAACTTTGTTTTGATGTGATCTGAAATCAATCTAATTTTTATTATGAAAGTGATACCTGTTCTTTTATAGCACAATGCTGAAGCAGCAGCACAACTTGCCATTTTTAACCATAATGATGGAGACCACTTCAGAAACTGAATATCTTGTATTTTGTCTTGCAATTTAACGCTTTACAGTTCAAGAAGAGCCCGCCAAAGGTCCCGTACAAGGCGATTGCACTGGCAATATTCCTGTTTTTGGTTGGCTCCTTACTGATAATCTTCGGGGCCCTTCTTCTGGCAGGAACCATAAAGGTTGAGGTGAGTTTGTTCAGTTAAATCTATAAAACCGGTTTAAATGGCAGATTACTTTGATGGGTCTTATGTCTTGATTTTGTCTGGAGTCGATATTGTTGGACTGTATTTGTTATATCCCCAGCATGTGAATTGAAATCCATCTTGTTCTGTTGCCAAAAAGCTTATTGTTAAGCATGTCACTAAAAATGTTTGAGTCCCTTACAGCTGACAGTAAATACCCTGTCTGGCTATTTCCCAGAATATAAGTCTCCCGAAAATCCATCTGTGACAGAAATGCGGCTGTATGAGCTGCATGCCTCCTGTCTGTTGTGGGTGTAATTCCTGTTTGGAAGATATGTTTCTGTTTATGTTGCTCTAATATGTGAAGAAGAGAAGCTTTGTTGTATGTTTTTGTTTTCATATGGCCAAAATGTGTTTCCAAAACCCTCTGAGGGGGATTTGATTGAATCAAGTCTTCAACTCAACTTGGATGCATCTCCAAAGTTAAAGTTGTAATCCTTAAAGAGTAACAGACCTGCCAACCTGTGTGTGTGTGTGTATGTGGGTATGTGTGTGTGTTGGCACTGTATGTGTGTGTGTTGGCACTGTGTGTGTGTGTTGGCACTGTGTAGTCTATAACTTAGCCTACTCTTGGAAAATTTCAAGTTGAGGAAACACCCCACATGCAAATTAAGTACATAATATGTAATACATGTAATTCTGTACTATAATTCATTGTGTCACTGGAGTGATACTCAACATTTTTTTCCATGGTTTTTGTGCTGTACACGTAACCACATAGGTCCACGTTGGCATATAATGTTAATTGTAGGTGATTTTTCCAACAATATACATATTGTGTATAAAAACTACTTTTACTGCTCAAAATTAGCTTATTTGTGTCTGCTTGGATTTGAAAATTCAGTTCCACTAAATTCTCTGGTGTGTAGTTACCCTTTCAGATTTCAGTCCTGGTTGATTTGGTGACACTTGTGGTAACTGGCGATTTGATCCCACAGAAGACATTCCTTGAACAGCTATTTTGTCAGAAAGGCAACAGAGGAGCGACTGGTATATCTGTTTGCAATGCAACCAAACAAATACATTGTTTAAAAAACAAAAAACAGTTGCAGCCATCGTCTGTGCATGGCATGAGTAGTCTTCAGGGCATGGTTGGAGGTGTGCAGCCTGTCGCCTGCAGCTCTTCATCTAACACCTGCTCCTTCTTGATCCATTACTCCTTGCAATATTTAAAACTGATCTGCTGCAAAAATAAATGCAGAAAATGGCCATTTTCTTGTTTTGTAGACACATTTTTGATGAACCAGAGACCACAGTTAGGCTGATATGAATGAGATAAAATGTTAACACTAGATTGCATGCATCGTTAATCCCCTGTGAATAGGTTGGCAATTTCAATCCACCATGGGAACAGACTTCACCACTATCAATGAAAACTACTATTATAGAAAGCTAATCACAGAATGTAAATACATTGAATTGCTGTTGCTGAAAAAATGCCAACCACAAATAGCATAAAAAATGTGGTTTGATTTCATGAAAATATTAAGGATTATAACTTGTACATTTTTGACTTTAGATTGCAGACCGAACTGCAAAAAATTCTACAATGAACAACAAATTTGTAGTGCTTTTGCAATCTTTTGTTCAAATTTGTATCACTTTTGCCAATATAGCTATAGATGAAGATAAAGTTTTCTTTCCAGTTTTGCAGTACTGATATTCTTTTAAGAGTGTCATTTGAAATTTGTCAATACAAGTGCCAATATAATACCTTCCAGTTCCAGTACCAATACTTTGTTCCATACCTAAATTTGAGGAGTATAAACATTTTTCTAATGAACTGTTTCTTCATATCTGTGTTAAATGTTCAAACACATGCAGCCCCACAAGAACTTTGCCTAAAGTCGAATAGTCTAAGTTCTGCCACATTTTGATTTAAATTCAGAACTATCTGACTAAAGAATAAGTAAACAAGACACTTAATCTGACCATACATTTGCTGCCAGCTTTCAGTACTTCACAGTTTTTGGTACTCTGTGCTCTGATAACATTTCAGTCTGCACCAAAAAAAGTATTTCAGTGTGCTACCCAGCCCTAATCCAAAATATCAACCCAAGCAGTAATTAAAACACTCAGTCTGCAGTTAATCTTATCTTAAAATAGCTGTAATTGAGCACTTGTTCTGACATTTTATTGCCCCGCTGCCAGTTCTCAGCTTCGCTCTTGGTTTTCCTGGCCACGGAGGTTTTGTATGTGTTTGAATATAACTAATGATTTTGATGTTTTGTATCTTGGAGTGCCAACTTCATTGGATCCCCTGCTGTGGTTTCTGCTTCCTAAATTCATGACTCCATGTGGGAGATAACGGAGTCTGCACATATTATATTTGTAATTATCAGTAGGAGGTTAATGTGAATGTTTCTTTCCAGTCTGCAGATTGTATTTGCAGAAAATTTGATCTGACATGAAGGCAGCATCACAGTATTTGAGCCATCTACTTGCCAATTAGCCCACGCGAGTTAAAATAGCATAGCTAATGCCTCAAATTACTCAAGGTTCAAGCAATGGATAATAGAGAAATAAGACACAAACAGCTTTTGTTGAAAGAAGTTGTAGGAGTTTGGGGTTGAAAGAATTTGCTTTAATCGCTTTAGGTTTCAGCTGCAGATTGTGTGTGTGTGTGTGTTGGAGCTATGTCAAGGTCTTCAGGGAAGTAAGTGAAAAGAGCAAAATCAACCGTTGCAGTGTCAAATAAAAGGAAAACGAAGCTTATGTTGAAACCATTTAACCTTAACAGATGACTAATTATCAATAATGCCAATAACACAGGTATCACAGCTCTTAATTTAGTTTGAAGAATCAAGGGTCAAGTTCCCAAAATTATCAAGACATTGAAAATTAAGTCAAAAGTTAATTATTGACCCTTGATTTTTGAAAATAGTAGTATGACACAAAAAAGAAAAAAAAAATTGAACAGAAGGTCCACTTACTAGCTTTTTGGAGCTTTCATCTGCATCAGCTGGTCTCCATCAGCTGATGACGTTTGCTCCACTCTCACGGCTCAGTTGTCATCACATGACCCAAATATGAAACTTAAGTCAAGTGATGACAACCGAGCCATCTCCATGAACAAACTCCACTGGCTGATGAAGACTGAGAGATTCCATTGAAAGCTAATAAAAGAAAGTTAAGTGGATCTTGTACAAAGCCACATATTTTTGCATGTTTTTTAAAATGTTTTTTTTTTTTTTTTGGTAATTTGGGTGAACTATCCCTTTAAATACCACTTCACATGGCATACAATGTAATGTTTAAAATCCCTTAAAACTACAACAAGATGATTGACATTGCCTTGGCCTATGCAACAATGCATCTTTCAAGAATGTGAGAGGGCTGTAGTGACTCAGTGCACAAGACTGCCATCTGGTGGTGAAATGAAACACTTCACTTGGCATTGATGGAGACTGCCTGTGCCTCCTGGTGGTTAGTTGGCCTGTATATGAAATGACTGATGATTTATATGAACCCAGATCTCAGACAGATGAAGTCATCATGTCTGTGTGCCTCCTGCAGAGGATGTTTACATCATGCTGGCAGACAAGGTGGAGATAAGTATGTTAAAGCCTGCTGAGTATATTAAGCACTGCGATGCTTCCTCCAGCACCTCTAGTACAATATTTCTCTAAATCATGTTCATTTACACATGTTTAAGGGGCCTAGTAGTAAGTAAGATAGTGCGTCTGACACACTCATACATTAGATTAATGGTTCCCAAGCTTTTTGGCTTTTAACTTATCACAGGCTGCATGTCTGTGAGCTGTGAGGGGTTCAGCTGAGGACTGCTTGTTTCGTTTGACTCATTTTGAAGAAATGAAACTATCCGGTACTTCTCCAAAATGAGAAAAAGGAAAGAGGAATATAAAAAACTGATTTTATAACAGAATCACTCACAGTCATACTCTGACCTCCAGGTTGGGAATAATAGATACATTTTCTGTCTGTTTGTTTTCAGCATCGAGATCGCACCATTCCTGTCATCATCATAGGCGTCCTTGTTTTCCTCCCTGGGTTTTACCATTTGAGAATTGCCTACTTCGCCGCCAAGGGTTACCGAGGTTACTCCTATGACGACATCCCAGATTTTGGTGACTGAGCCAAATGGCAGCTGCTGATTGGTGGAGCATCCCCTCCTTTTGTCACACTCTCTATGCTGAGACTTCTACCTGCTGTTTACTTTTAGTTACTGAATGTATGTAGCATAAAAGTCAAATATTTAATACTTTGCTGCCATGGAGACCTGTGTTTGCCCACAGGTGACCTGTGCAGGATTTCAGCTGATTTGTTGATTTTTATTATTCTGTCTTGTTTATTGTCTGCTCTGTGCTTGAAAGCCTGGTAAGCCTCACAGGCTTTATTCAACTTTATTGACAGTGAACCAAGCACTGTCTGAGTATACAGGTAGGATGTCTGACTAGCTGCTTTCCTGCTACAAAAATGCGACATTTTGCTGTAATACAAAACACACACCACTCATCCGAGAAATTATAACACCTCGGATGAGTGGTGAAAATCATTTTTGGAAACTACACAGATGCCTTTAACTCACTACTGCTACACGTACTATTACATGTACTATAACATCCATGACCTGTATGACTGAGAATCCTTGTGCTGGTTGCACAGTCGCACAGCTGTTACATGGTGTATCTTAAACTCTGTTATATGATGAAAATCTTGGGAGGCTATATTTCTCCTGAAGGGTTATATTCACAGTATCTTCCAAAGATTGATTACTTTGTCAAAGTACAGTATATTTTTCAATGAAATGTATTATTTTCTGTATGAAGTATTAATGAATGTGCGTATACATTTGATTTTGAATATTAAATTAAAGAAATGAATTATTGAATATTAAAGAAATGTATTTTTACATAGATTTGCTTGATTGAAATAAATAAATTTAGACATCTGAACTAGAATCTGAAGTTTTTTGATTGTTGATCACAGACAGGCTCATTCTTTAAAGTCATTCGAGGCATGATTAGTAATAAATCTTGATTTAATATCAACAGTAATAATGATCATCTTTTTTCATAGAACACTTTTCAACAGAGTTATTCACACCAGGCGACAATTAAACCAAACAAAGACACACACAGAAAATCAAGACATGTAAATATTTTTTTCAATTAAAATAGGAGTCTTGAAAGTAAATTAACATAAGACAAGCAAAGGAATTACACAAATATTTTTTATCTACTGCAGTTTTTTCTTGTGCATGTTTAGAGAAGACATTTACATAAACAGAAAGTGAACAGAATATTATCTCAGAACAAAACATGAAAACATTTATAGTATGAAAGTCAAAACAAGAAGCAATTTACTTCTTTGTCATTCCTTGGTCTTTGATATCGTTTGGAAGGGAATTAATATGCTTGGAAGCCACTTTTTTCACGTTAATAATAAAACATGTAATTTATTGTATGTAATGTTTATTTTGACTCATAGGTCCAAAGTGCATCATTGTTTCCTGCTTTGGCCACCAACATCAGGTAAAGGACACCCTCTTGTGGTTACGGCTAAAGTGGATGCCATCAGGGGATTAAGGGCACAAAAAAATAGAAGTATTTTCATCCTCTGCATGCACAAACACACACTTTTATTTAATCTGCATTGGCTTAAACATTGTATGTGGTGGGCAACTGTGAGTTTGGTGTGGTTTGAGAGTTTAAAACACAACAAGGAAACAGCAGCAGCCAGAGGAGGGATAATGCGAGGGGGGAGGTTGGATTATCCTGGTCAGAAGGGAGCAGCAAGTGCGTCGATGCTTCACTGTCACCTGTACGTGAAATGAACACCTGTTGCTAGCGGGGGTTTAAAAAGTAAACGCTCATATTTCAGGTAGTTTGCAACGCCACAAAGGAAGAAGGCCTGCTTTTAGTTTGCCAGACAGTGACCTGCTCCCCACACGGATCACACTGAGGCAGAAATTGGACTAAAAAGATTTTTTTTACGAGGGATGTTTTTAAGGAAGTCTCACAGCGGCTGGCAGTAACCGAACTACAGGTAGGATGAGTAAAAACGATAAAAAATAAAATAAAAAAAGAAACAGTTAATGATACTGGAAGTGTTTCTGACTCCCAGCAGCTTTGAAAGGATGAGAAATTAATGCTGCGAGCTCATACTGGGGAGTGCGAAATTTCCCCTCAATCCTCTGAACTGTGTCATGCATTTAAACGTCAGTAATGAAGTTTCCACGGGGGCTTTTCATTATAATGTGAAATGTGAAACTGGCAGAAAGTTAGTGGAGCTTCAATTCAACAATAGTCAGCTTTTTGAACTCTTACAACTATGGAAAAACAGGGATGAGATAGTGAATTTTGCTAATTTTGCATAATGCTGGGGTATCTTTCCAATCAGTTATTATCATATTCAGGACTAACAAACTTCAGTTTAATGTAATTTTATTAAAATCATAAAAGAACACTCAGAAAAATCCATTCAGATTAATGTGTTTTTAATGGTTTACGGTTCAGAGGAGCAGAGTCCAGTCTTTATCCTATTCAGTACATTTAACAAGGAAAAAAGGTATTATATCTTAAAAGGATACACGTATAACTTTCCTTTACAATGGTGGTAAGATGTAGAGCTAGAGCCAGAATATAATACAAAATCTCATCTTTTTGTACTCATTGACTTTATATTGAGCCCAGAGTCTTTCTTCCTTTCACAGATTATGTGAGAAATATTCTCCTAACCCCGACAAGGTTCATTTAATGATTTTAAATTCTGCTCCTGCTCTGATTGGGTCTGCTGAGATGCCAGATGGGCACAGTTTCCCATAAAGTTCACATCATCGTGGGGAGATGAGTGGAAATTAATTTAGTGTAGATTTTCGTGAAGGACAAGGATTTGCCTGACACCACATGCATTTATCCAGATGCAGTAAACACTTGACATCCAGATACTTGAAGCAGACTGGAATAGATGCAAATGATTCATCTGCACACTATCAGAGCATTACCAGTATTTTTCATGCTTTATCCCAGTGCATTACTCATAACCCTGCTGTAATGTTTAGATTTAGAATATACAGTAGTTTGTGGGAGGAAATTCTGCACTGAATCACTACTCACCAATAATGTAACTTTGACAAAGTAGAAGGAGACATGATGATTACTGTGATCAATTATCCATGTCAAACAACTCTGGGAGTAGATTTTCACACTGTAATGAAATGTAGAAAATGAAGGAAAAACACAATATATTTCTGCAGAAATGTTGTAATTGTAGGAAAATAATAAAATGTAGCTCTGCTGAACAGAAATACTGCTGTCAGCTGTAACCTTTAAGTGCTTTACAGTTAGGATGACCATAGAAGCACCTTCCTACTACTGAGTTACATCATTTGCACAGACCAGGTTGTCTCCTATCAGTGGAGTTGATATCACTTATTATCTTCACCAAACCAAAAGATTAAATGAAATAAAATTAAATGATGTAATGAAAACTGTTCATTTCTGTAGGGAAAGGTGCGTTTTGTCAGTGTAGAGCAGCAGACAGACAACAGATGATACCTCGGATTATCAGATTCAGATGTAAAGACTGTTGTTGTTGACAAAATACAGACGGCAGCATGCTAAACACTCGGGTTACAAATGACAAATAATTGTGGTTGCACGTAGTTAGTTTATTGGAGATTAATACAAAATTTTAAAATCATTCATTTTTTTCTGTACAGTTGTTTTGAAGTGGCATTGAATTTGGTGAAAGGTGTGACTTGTTTTGAACTCAAAACAAAGTTTCTGTCTTTGACTTGACTTAGGACTTGAGAAATACCTTTTGACATGTGAAACAGTGATCCTTGATGTCCTTTCTTTTCTGCACATGACTGAATTTCATAGATTAAGTCAACAAAAAGATTGTGACTTTCATCTGTATTTGCCTGCCCATCACTGATTCAAAGAAAAGGTATGTTTGTACTCTTCAGCGTAGAGATGCAATATTCACACAGTGGAAACCTCTTTTATTTTTCCTTTTTCCCCTCTCCTCTTTTCAATCTGTCCTATTTTCTCTTAAGTGCGCATCCAACCGAGTCACTTGAAGGTCTCCTATTGTGATGGAAAGCTTGTGTTAGAATTTAAAAATGGGCTTTTCTAAGCCATGTGCAAGCTATGAAGAAAATAAAATGTACACATAGAGATGGCAGACAAAATAATGTAAGCACTTTGTGGGGAAGAACTCAAGTTCTGAAGTAACTTGAAAACAGTAACAATTACTGCTGCAGAGGTGGGTTAGAGCGAGCTGAATGACAGTGAGCACCATTTGCAACTGTGAAAGACGCCTGGCAATCAGCACACTGATGTGACTTTCCAAAGTACATCAACTAACAGATTTCAGAGGAGCTACTGTAAAAATGACAGTTAAATGTTTACTATGTCAAGAAGAATTGTCTCAAAAGCATGTAAAGTCCATTAGGGCAAGTCCAGGTCAATCCTCAAGTCTTCAAAAGTAAATTTCATGCCAGTCGCGATGCTGACCATTAAAATGACACATTTCTTCTCCAAGTTGTGTTTATAGTATTTTTTCTTTACCAAGTCAAGACAGTCTAAACCTTGAGACTTCTGACCCAATGTTCTTGATTTCAAGTCACAATCGTTTCTCACAGGAGTCAAGTTTATTGTCAAGTGTATAGTCCTCATTTTTGTGACTTAAGGCCACTATAATACTGTGTGATAACAGTGGCCTTGTAGGTTCATCGCATGACATACAGTGCTGTCAAAGAAACTCTCGCTTGAGGTACATCAGACTATATGATTAAAATACCTGGTGAATAATCCCAGTGAGCATCAACTGGGATTTCAACAAAAAAATCAATAACATCAAATAACACGCTCTGGTTGGGACTCGTAGCTTAGTAAGGTTACATCGGTGTCTATATCTCTCTCCTCTGCTCCACTCTGTCTCTGTGTCATGGGTGTATGAATAGCTCCAGGTCTGTGTGTCAGGTGGAGCTGAGTCCTTTGGTTGAGTGATCAGTGCAGTCATCTGTGGTCTGGGAGACCAGGGTTTGAGACCTGGTGTGGTAACCCTGCTTCGCTAGACCATATTTCACCTAATTTTTCATCCACTACAATGTGCAAATAATAGCCCATTGTCATCTTGGAGCCTAAACTAAGAAACCACATCCATATTTCTCAGTTGAAAGCCAATATTGCAGTAAAATATGATCTAAATGTGAACATCTTTTCACCAGTAACTGTAGCTGTTTTTTTAAATGTCTTTACAAAATGCTCACTGGGATAGTGTTGGGATATGAATAGAAAAAATGTGGTTGTTTTTTTTGGTAGCACTGAGATCTCAGTGCACCGCAACTTCATAAAACAGATGCAAACACACAAAACATAAGCAAATGAAGAAAACATCTGCACCAATTTGACAACATATGCGCAGCATTCGGAAAAGCACAGAGAGAAAACACAACCACATATAGAGACGTGCTGCAAATACAGGGAGCACAATTTACTTTGTTTGACATGAACCCATGAAATGAACTAAAGCAGCGTGTCTCAGGTGTGTTCACGTGTCCTCTGGAAAGTTTAGTTATTTTGTCAATCATTTCTGTTGTGTTGTGTGAGATTTGCAACAAGTCTCTTTATTTGATTGTGCTTTCTGTGTTTGCAGTGCTGTTCTGAATGCTGTGCACGTGTTGTCAGACTAGTGAGGATGTTTTCTTCAAGTGCTTGTTTTGTCTATTTGCATGTGTTTTCTGTTGCAGTGCTTGAGCTCTCAGGGTCACCGTACAACGGAGCTTAGATATACAATTGCCAGTATGGTGTATATGTGTTTATGTCTATAGGGACATAGAGTGTTGCACTGGCCAGTGTATTTTGTGTCAGTTCATGCGATATTAACTTTACATGAGTTGTAGCAGCAGTCACTTTGACGAATCTCATGGAAGAATTTTAATGCAGCATTGTTTTGGCTGCCAAAGCTCTAAATCAGCCGTTGGTGGACTTTGGTCTCATGTTGGTCTCAGTGTGATAAAAGATTGCTTTGGATTGACAACTAAGGATTTCACCGTGTTTCTTTCACTGTTGTCACACTTTAATTTTGGACATCTCATCTCGTTGCACAGCATGTAGGGGTGTGCCTGACTCAAGTTGAGGTCTCAGGTCTCAATACTGCAGCTCTGTAGGAAGTTACAATGTTTCTAGTGGTGCTGTTGGAGCAGTGTTTACCATTATGATCTTGTTAGTTTAATTGAAAAGCCCTGTTTTAAGTGTTAAGATTATTTTGTCTCTCCTCTTTAGGTCAAAGCACATTAGGCAGTTGACTTTTTTTTCTTTACTCTCACTCTGTTCAGAGGTTAATGTCCAATTTCGCTCGCTGGTAGATACAAGCAGCCTTGAAAAAATCCTAACCCACTAAACAAATATTCTCTGCATCACATTCCCTGAAGGATACAGTACCTAAAGCTGTATAAAAAAATACCTGGGATGTTTATAAAGGACATGGTTTAAGCGTAGACACAAACAAACATGGGCATTGGCAATACTCATGGGTAAGAAATGGAATTTGATCAGAAAACAAATGTGTACGAGCCCCTTTATCTTTCGGTTTTAAATGTGGTGGGGTAAGAGGAGGCAGAACTGCTGATAAATCTGTTACTGTGCCTCGGTCGCGATTAATCAGCTGTTCCCCATTTCCCTCCTTATGCAGATTAAAACGGCAACAACACAGAATTTAAACAGCATGCCCGTCACTGACATTTCTATTTCTGTCAGTTGATAAATCTGAGTGAGACAGGGTGCTTTCTTTTGTAAGCCACTGGCTCATTTTTTATGGCTTTAAACATTTTCCAGAGTGCTGTGCTGTCACTATGCTTATGTTTATGCATGTCCTCGATGTCAGAGGAAGGAAGAATACGTGTGAGGGGAATGTCTAGAGACCATCTGTGTTACCATGGCTGAGTTGTTTCACCTGTGCAGGCCACTTTGCTTGGCAGCTCTCTGAGTTTTTGGTTCAGATTTAATGAAAGAAAATGTCCTGCAGCTTAACGAGATTTTTTTTGCCTCTCATCTTTCTTCTTGCTGTGTTCGCCACACTTTCCCTGGTCTCTGTCTCTCCACAACAGATTTAAAGAAAATTTTTCTTACTACTGTTTCACTTTATTGCCTTGCTGTTTTGCCAGCCACAAATAAGTCTTACCTTGTCAGCGCCATAAAAATATAAACAACATTTTTATTCATCTGTAGCAGTCTGTATTTGGATGCAGAACAGAACTGTCAGGTTATATTTCTTTAATCACTGAGACGATGAACGTTATTACAGAGCCTTACAATCCTTATCATTTCCATCCATCTATTATGAATTAACAAGAGGCTTCTCTTGGTATGAAGAGCCAAGAAAAGATGCTGAGCATCTGTTCATTATGTGTCAAACAGGGAAGAGTTGCCACTACTTAGTCATGGTGACAGGCAGTCTTAATTTGTGTGTGTGTGTGTGCGTGTTTGTGCTGTTCTTTCATCCTCACCCACTGTGTGAAGATGAGAAGCAACAGAATCATAATGTTGAAGCTTTACCTTGTTGTGTCTGGCTCTCTCAGCAAACACTCGACGCCTAATTCAAATGTAATAAGTTTGGATAAACTCTCTGTTGTGCTGCTTTGCATAAAGCCATGCGGGTGAAGGCCAGGGAATAGAAGTATGTTGATGTATGAGAAGACGGCGATCAGCAGACGCGCCACCGATTGGGGATTTTATTTTGACTTTGACTTTGTGGAAAATCTTTGTATGCTGTGCTGTTTGCTGAAGCATGGGAGTGTGTTTGGAACGAGCGCAGCAGCTGTTGACAGCCTGCGTAATTGTTTTTCACCGGTTCAGACTTTGCCCCAGCCATGAAATGAAAAAGCCCATAAAAGCGTTATGGTTAGGGAGAGCAGATATGGTCTGTGCTGCTGCTGGGATGAGGGTGTGTTCACTCTTCATATTCAGGAAGTGTAGAGTTCACCGAAGATGACAAGGACATCATTATTCTGACCATACAAAGCTATTGAAGTCAACCTTGTAATTAACAATGAACCTTTTATCCTTTATGTAAAAGTTTGAAAGTATAACCGACACCATGCACAAGAAACTTCACAAAATAAACTATTGTACAAGGGACTCATTTATAATAACAGTATCATTTGAAGCTGTCATTATGAAGTTCATTTTAAGAAAGCTCAGTGTCCTAAATCCCAACACTATAAAGTATACAGTACTGTGAGTATAAAGTATAGTGTGGCTTGCCTATTATGCTATTATTGCTGTACATGTTGTCGTTTCCTTTAATGTATCATGTCTCCATGTTGCAATGTTTTATACTGCTGAGGTATAGTCAAGAACAAGTTGTAATGATGGTGGATAGTAAAGTTTTAATATAATGATAAAAGCTGCGTGCCTACACTCAACTCGTAACCTCCAATTTCTAATTTGAAAATTTCACAAAGGGTAAGTTTTTTTTTTCTCCCCAAAGATTTATGGGTTTTTTTGTTTTGTTTTGTTGTTGTTTTTTTTTGCTCTCTTGTTTTATGAGCTGTCATTTGAGCCACTGTACCTCTGCCAACACTTCTCTCCTGCTGTGAACAGCTCCTTCATTTCTGCTGTGCCTTGCAGTGTTGAACAAAAGTGTCCATCAACAACATACTCAAGACTTAGACAATCTCAGTATGTTTGCTGGCAGTGTGAAGTGTAGTTCAAATGGTCCGTAGTATTATTAGTGGTGTACTGCTATAATTAAGTGCTGTAATTAAGAACCACTGAGTTACTTGAGTATTTCTATTTGATGCCTCTTTACTTTGTACTTTGCAGATAAATATTTTAGATACAAAAAATATAATCAGCTTATGAATATGTATAATATGTAAAAATATGTAAAAGTATATTAAAAAAAAACCTTTTACTTGTATTTTTATATATTTGGTATTGTGGTAGTGCCACTTGGACTTAAAACAAGACTAATAACTTATAAAGCAAGAAGAAATGACACAATTTCCCTCTTATGAATGAGAAGTTGAATTCATAAGCAACAAAGCAAACTCTCCCTGCTGAAAAACACAGCATAGACCAGCAAAGCTGGTTTTGTTGGGGACTGATCACCAGCATAGACCATCTTTCCTGGTCATCTTGCTTGTCATGCTGGTGACCAACCTATGTTGGTGGTTTTTGCTGGTGTATGCTGGTGCTGGTTTAAGCTGGCATTCATGCTAGTCATGCTGATGTGTTTGCTGGTGACCTGCTGGTTTAAGCTCATATTTGTGCTGTTCTTGTTGGTGACCAGCTTGTAGTGTGCTGTGGGTACTTTTTTGTTGGTCATGCTGGTGACCAGCCTATGTTGGTGGTTTTTGCTGGTGTCCTTTTGGTTTAAGCTTGTATTTGTGCTGGTTGTGCTGGTGACCAGTCTAAGGTGGTGGTTTTTGTTGATGACCGGTTGGTTTAAGTTGGTATTTGTGCTAGTCATACTGGTAACCAGCCTATAGTGGTGGTTTTTGGCTGGTGTATGTTGGTATTTATTCAGGGACCAACCTTGCCTGGAGGATGGATGGTCATGGTGAATTTCAGCCAGTTGCCCTGAAACAAACTATATGAAAGTGAACTAAGTAGAGTTAGAGAATAAGTAATTTGAGTTTGACCATTCATATATTTTATTTAGTTAAACAACTACAATCTATAACAACAAACACTGTAACAACAGCAACAACAAGCCATTAATGATAATGATAATAATAATAATAATAATAATGATTATAATAATTTAGTCAACAGTAACCATAGCAGTGCTTAACACTTAAAATTGATATTCATGACCTAACGCCCCCCCCCCTTCCCCACAGCCACCAATGGAAGCAGCCAAAAAGAAAACAAACAAGATCAGATTGTATTGTTAGATCATATCGCTTATGGAGAAACTGTGTGAGACGGAAGGAAACTCTACTGCTGTGTTACACCTAAGCCTGTCTGTTATCCAGTTCGAAAACATAGACTGACTTCTCTCATATGAGTACAGCTAGTGACAGCTACGACAGCCTATATTCACCTGACGGTGGTGGGGGATTTAAAAATGGCTACATCTGATACCGTTCACTGTCAAAAACAAAAACAAAAACAAAATCCTGTCATATACTCTAGACAAGTTCATCATGAAATAAATATATATATATATATATATATATATATATATATATATATATATATATATATATATATATATATATATATATATATATATACACAGATGGGTGAGAAATTAAAGGAAAAAACTGTACAAGTCTGAATGCTTGACCCCTACAGTGAGGGTACAAAACTGTGCATGCCTCTGGTTTCCAAGCACTAACACTAACTACACTTCACAGAGACAGACTGTATCACATGACTGACGGCTGTCTCACCACATGTTACACTGTATTTAGTGACCCATCAGATTGTGTGACCTGCAGTGTTGGAAGAAGTACTCAGATCAGGCCGTGACTGCTATATTAAAATGCTGCTTATGCATTGACTCATCAGTATTTATGATATACTTTTTTAAATGTATTTCATATACTAGACACTTTTACTTAAGTAAAGGAGTACTTCTTCCAACACTGCAGGTCACACAATCTGATGGGTCACCAAATATGGTGTAACACCAGACAGTGGCCCCTTCACATCTCTGAAACATGTTGCAGCAAATTTCCAAACAGGTGTTATTTGGATAAACTGACCACATATTGGGAATCTACATGATTACTTTCTTGCCTGAAAAAATATTAAAACTTAATAAAGTGACATATTAACAGCTTTTAGTCTGGCTCAAAATCTCAGCCACAATGGCGGAGATTTGTTTTTAGTTGGTCACGATAATCCCGCCCCTGACATAAATGGTTCTTGCTTCTAGACCAGCAAAGAGTGGGTGCCACTCCAGAACCAGTTTTCCCGGCCGAGAACTGGATCTTTTGCTGTTGAAATGCGAAGAGCTGGTAGGAGATTAGCCACCAGCTCCGAACTGGCCCTTGAGATGCCTTGGTCGAAAAGGGGTATTAAAGTAGCCTAAAGAATCTGAACAGTTCTTCCACTATGCCAGTGTTAACATACTATATACTCAAACTGCAATTTAGTTCCTAGTATGTCTATTGAACAAAGAGCCAGTTTGTGGCTTCCATCAGGCACACTTCTGGATGTTTGCCTATGTGGGTATGAAGACATGTTTAACACTGTCCTGCAATATTCTTCTGTGGCATTGCTACCAAAAATTAGCCTCTGCTCTTACATGGGAGTACTGTAATTAACTTAGCTTAATGAGATGTCATTGTAAATGTGGGCTGAAGCAAGGGAGGGAAGACTGGTTGGTGTAGTTACAGAGCTGATATCACCCCATTTCCAATCAAATCTGACCTTAACCATTAGCAGCTTGGCACACTGTAAATGGCCTGCATGATATCACAAAAGGACAAATGTGTAAGGAAGTTGTTTTTATCTTAAATCTGTTGCTCCATCATGTTGATTTCCTCACTCTGTTTTACACATTTGACAAAAATGGAAGCAGGGATCGGTTTGTCCGGATGGAATCGGTCAGTGCATCTTGACATTACGTTGCACTCTGTCACATCTCTGTCCTTGAGTGCTGAGTCTCTTGGCCACTCCAGCCAAATGTCTTCATTGATGTGCTCTAAATAAAACACTTAGATGTCACTATGCACGTGACTCTCAAAAGATTTATGTGACATTTATGACATTTACTTTCAGAAAGGGATATAAGGCCAGGGAGTTTTCTGGCAGCAGAGGCGGCTCTGCCCATTTGTGTAATGATATGGGATGAATTCCAGTTATTGGAAAGCTGTATAAAAATCTGAACGCTCGTCTCCCCCTGTCTGTAAAATTATGACAGAAGTGGCAGCTCTGCTGTATAGCCTTTTTAGTTTGGAAATCTGTCACAGATGGCTGTCTTCTTGTGTGCGGCCAAGGAAGTAATGTGATTGTGACAATTGTGTCTCTTTTTGCCAACAGACTGAACATGCTGCAGGTTGTATGAGTGACAGATATGGGGTCATCAAGATCATATTTGCAGACTTTCACTGTGGTGGCAGTTTTTTGCCTATTTCGTAAGTATCTCCATCATATTATTAGAAAGATATTTTGCATCTCACTGTCCCTACAGCTAATCTTATCCAAGATATTTGCACATTATTGTCCATATTAAGGATTTATTTTATTTTTATATTTATTTTGCATATTTTTGCTTCTGACAACCCTACAGTGACCATCGAAGGTGCAAGTCCAGAAGTGCGTGGAAAGGTTGGAGGTGTGGTGGAGTTGGAGTGTAGTTTTCCTGCATCAGACCCAGCTGCTGTGTCCTCTGCGCCCCTGCATGTAGTGGAATGGGTTCGACAGGGACTCGACATTCCCGTCCTGATCAAATTTGGATCCTACGTGCCTCGCGTCCATCCACAATATGAGGGTGAGCAATTATAAAATCGTAAAAAATTATCGTAAAAAATGACTATAATCATCTACAACAGTATGAAGCAGCATATTATGCGTCAATATATTTGTATGTAAAACAGCTATTTCCTTCTCTACATGTGAAGAGTAATTCTGGTTAATTTTTTCCAGACCCTTGTTTTATATGGCATGATAACATTTTATTATGATCAAAGCTTCCTGCCAGTGTTCCGTGGTGTTCGTGTCACGATGAAAGCATGTGAAGCCTAGGATTTTGACACTAACTTTGAAACATTTGTGTAATTTTATTTTATCATAGATATATCCATATCAGCGGATATGTCAGCTTCCAAGCAACATGCAATGGTAGTACAGAAATGATGAAAGGAAAAGAAAAATCTAAAGATGTGTTTGTGGTCATTCACAAACTGTGCCACAGTTACATACACATACATAATTGTGATACCAGAGAGCACTTGCAAGTTCATTTTGTAGGTATCTGTATCAGCCTGGGTCTGCTAAATTGTCATTATAACAGTTGAAAATCATTAGAATGAGGGCGGTTTTAACATATCTCAGTCCCTGTTTCTTCCATGGAAAGAATGTAAAAGATAGCAATATCTGGTTCTCAGAGTATAGTCACCACCACACCTTGATTGCCTTTCAAACCAGCCTCAGTGGGAGCTACTTTTAAAGGAGCTGAATCTCTCGCATTGCATCATCATCTATTGTGTACTTTCTGCCCACGGCTCTGAGAACAAAGAGAGTCTTTGGGGAAAAAGATCCTCAATGGACCAAGAATACCTTTGTGTAGCCCCTGTTATCCTTTAAAGTCACAAACAATGGGACTAATGTGGACAAAAGGAAAGCATGTCTGGGTGGCTCAGATCTTCCTTTTGTCAGAGTCGTTCTCTTTTCCACAGAGCTGCCTGAAGTGAAATTCAACCTATTGACCTTAAGGCTATTTGAATTTCTGCAGGAGCACCATGTTGGGTTTTGACTCAAGTGCACTTTTAGAAAGAAACTGCCCAAGCAGGCATGATGATACCACTTCAAAGTAAAATAAATTCCAGTTTGAGGCTGGAGCAGACACAGTAGCAGACAGTTAACTAGCACTAAGACATTTAATTATTATTTAGTTTAAGCAGCTTGAGTATTAGTAGATTGTGGATATAAGCAATCAACATTTCACACAATTATTACTGCTGAACCAATTAGACGTTTTACCTCTTAAACCCTCCTGGTGCACTTTTGTGTCAGTTATTACAAACAGACAACTAAATTCTAGTGGGGATCCCAGAGATGCCACATATGTCAAACTCAATTACAACTTCCATGTTGTAGCTCTTCTGGAGCTTTTGGTCCTGTCACATGATCTTCATTAGCAGATGGGGTTTGTCTCGGTTGTCATGGAAATGTAAATGTTCAAATTTCCATTTTTTTTCTGAGCACTTTAAGGACCCTTGCCCATGTTGCAAAAACTGAGGTTGAAATTTCATTCTTAACCTTCTAAACAGCAGTTGAGGAAAGAGATGGATTAATCAAAAAATGAGAATATTTGTAAGTTGCAGCCCTAAGAATAATATTTTTCTATTTCTATTTTCTATCTATTTTTTATATTTCTTATTCAAAGCCCATGAAAAGACCAAAACCAAAAACCGACTGTCTGACTATGCTGCAAGTCCATTGGTACATTTACAAATGGTTCACAGATATGTGGTTTAAATTCTTAAAACAGCTGGGCGCTCTAGTTTCTCACAAACATTACTAAATACATTACTAAACAGAAGTAAATGTCACATTTGCTGGGGACTATTTTCAGCTGTGGATTAATAGATGTTTTGGTACTCTAGTCAGTATTTCCAGCAGCAGGATGATGTGTGTGTGTGGGGCTGACTCAAAATTAACTTGTTTTTGGGCAACAGTGGGGGTCTGTGGCATAGAGGAATAAGGCATATCAAGCTTTAGCTACACAGGGAATACTTGTTAGGATTAGATCATTGTTGGTTTTAGTCTTTTTGGGCAGCTTGTTGACAAGAAGAAAAATATAGACTATTGGCAAGCTGATCCTTTAAGTCATTACATCAGTACATTAAAAAAATCTTTGGTATGACAAATTCATTGGTAGTTCTGATATTCAGTAAAGAGCAGTAATCAGTGCATCTAGGTGTTTGTTTGCCAAAGGATCATAACCTGCTTTCAGCTTAGCCAAGGCCTTTCTCATCTGAGTGGGATGCCACTCCCTCACCCAACCTGACCAGGAAATATGATACAGACATTTACATAGCAATAAAGACAGTGTGAACCTTGGCTGATGAATTATCGTGAGTGGGAGCGGAGCAGACTTTAATTCCAGCCCGGGCTCATAAAAGACAGTAGCCTTTTGTCGCTGACTCTGAAGACGATCCTTCAACATACACTGATGTCACACTTCATTACACTCAATGTCAGTTTCAGAAGAGGCAGGGCAATATACTGGTAGTAAAAACCCTAAAATTTACCCACCCTTTGGCCCGTGAATTAACACTTGGCAAAATGTTTTTTTTTGTACACTTCACTCGACCATAAAGCATCCTGCACAGAAAAGTACCTTGTTTAAAAGGACAGGTATGCTAATCACATGGCTCTCCAGTGACAAACAGAAAGCTGCTGTTCTTTACGGATACAAAAGGTTTGAAAAAGATGCTTTGTCCAATCGGATGCTGAGATCAGGCTTTCTCACAGGTATTGGGCTGGTGTGGGAGTAACAGGTGCAGCATGGGAAACTAACGCTTTAGAGATGGAGACTGGTGTGGATTTCACCTCCTCAGGCCGTGAATGTTCTCGGGTGTCTTAACGGTTTGGCTTCAGGGCTCTACTGGAGTCCAACTGTTGTTTGGCTGTTGGGATTCTTATGACATTCACCTGGCGATTCTCTCTGCTGAGACTCATTTATTTCCCACTTTTCCTCCCTCTTTGCCACTATAAATGGATGAACCTCTCCAATTGCAGGCCACCTCCTACATCAGTAGTCTTTGTGTTTGACTGTCTGTATAGCTTCAAAAAGTGCAAGATACATTATATTTTCCTCTTCCCTTCTAAGAGTGTTAAGAGCTAAAAGGGTTTAAAATGTATTTGTTGCAATAGCAGTAAAGATCAAAGGATTAGTGTCTGCTCTGCGAACAGGACAGAGTTCCTCAGCCCCCATACAGCTCCAGACTTTGTAAAAAGTAAATACAGCTCTTCACATGTAAATTCCATCACAATCAGCAAGAGCAGACTGTGTGCAGGCGTAGCACATTACACACAGCCAACATGGCTTATATGTATACATATATAATATGCTTCCTTTCCCACATGTACATGAGAGTTTGCACTGGGATTACTCATGTTTTACAGCAGTGAGTAGTTTTGCCTCTGGTAGCAACAGAGCTCTCAATTCAAATTTCAAACGATCACACAGTAGAGCTTAATAGGGCAACAAGCAGCAAGGAGTGAAACCTTATCTGCTTCTTTCTGTCGCTGAAACCTGAATGACTCTGTGCAGCGGGACGGCTTGCCTTGAGCTGACGACATCTCCCAGAGATGATGTGGGCTTCCTGCCCGTGAATATCACATTCTCGGGGACATAAACGTCCGTGTCTTGTGTGGAACGGTATTGAATTTAAATACATTTTCGTGTAGAGCCCTGTCAAACCACACAAGACACTTTGCCAATGATTCACCAAAAGACGTACTTTATCATTTAAAAATTTTATTTCCAAAATGTTTCATATCCATTTTGGATGAAAGAAAATCAATATCTCTGGTCCTTCACTCTGAATAAAGCTCAGAAAAAACACACACTCCATGGCACTGAAAGTGTTTCTTTTGTCAGTAAAGGGCCTGCCTCTTGTTGAATTTTATGAGGATTTCACATCAGTAATTATGTCTCAAGAATTTTGTTTGAAATGTGTCATTTTGAAGTCAGACTTTTTTGTAGCTGAAATCACATGATCCATTTCTTCATTTTCTACTGAGCCTTGGACAAGACCAGAATTATCAATCAACAAAACACAAGACCAGTAAAGCAATAACAACATAAAAAACACGACTACCACATTTGATAATCTATTCTTCTCTGAACCAGCAAAACACTTTTTGTCAGAGCGTGCAGATTTTTCATTTCAGAAAGAACCTTTTCGTTGTTGGAGAGTTGTATTTCGTCACGGCGCTGAATGGTTTTGTGTTTCTGTCACCTGAGAATGTTTTGAGGGATGAAACCTTGGGTGGGGGGACGGCTTCAGTTGGAAACAGTTTGTTAAATCGGGCAATTGTGTGTGCTTGTGTGTGAGCGAGTCAGTGTGTCAGTGTGTGTGTGTGTGCATGAATTGAGCTGATAGAGGATATTGGTTAGCTCGGACCACTCAAAAAGCTACTCTACAGATCACTTAATAAAGCCAGTGAGCAGAGGGGGGATGAACAGGGCAGAGGACGTTAGGAGGAAGTGGAGGAGGAGTGAATTAAATTTCCTCCAGTCAGTGTTGTTGGAGGGGGTGGGGCTTACCTGTTGTATCATTTTCATTCCCTGTTGTAGCTTTAGAGCATTATGCTTGTATTGCATACTGCATGCAAACACAGCTGATGGCTAAATGTTGCAGAAAATCAAGCACAGGGAAATTTATGGTTGTGTTTTTTATTTGGATCTCCATGAGCTCTTACCAGTGCAGCTATTCTTCCAGGGGTCCACAGTAAAACTAATGACTACAGAAATTTCAATGAACAAAGATAAACAACAAGGCCAAAAATGTGTGGACACCCTAACATTACATCCATATGTGATTGTTGTATAATCATGGACATTAACAGCCTCCTCTCCTCTGTAAATACTTTCCTCAAGATTTTGGAACTGGCTGTAGGGATTTTCCTCCATTCAGATAGGAGTTTTAGTGAGGTCAGACACTGATGTTGGGTGATAAAGTCTGGCTCAAAGTAGTTGAGGTTAAGGTCAGGGCTTTGTGCAGGCCGGTCAAGCTCTTCCACAGCCAACTGGGAAAACAATTTCTTTATGGAGCTGGCTTTGTGTATTTGGGCGTTGTCACGTTGAAACAGGAAGCAGTCTTTTCCAAACTGTTGAAACCATCATTATTAAAATATTAGTGTATGCTGCAGCATTAAAATTACACTCATTTGGAACTAAGAGCTAACAGCCCCAGACCAAAATCACAAAAAGTATGTGGCCACATTTTGACCACATAGGGTTAGCAGACTAATCTCTGCAAGAGTGCAAATGATATTTAAAAATAAATAATACATTTGTGAATGAAATTAGCAAAACAAAAGAAAAGAAACTGCAATTCTACTGCTACAATAGTGTTAATGGTTGAAAATCTCTTCAACTGATAAAAGTAATTTATTTGGAACTTTTATGATAAAGAATTTTAATTGTTTCTAATGGAAACCCCCATATACACTATAAACACTTTGTTTTCATCGGTGGCCATGTGTGAGTTTGGACTGAAAGAAGAAATGGAAATGTTTTTTTACATCAACAATGTAAATCAAAATTGACATAATTTAACTACACTCTTGATTTGTTTGCTGAGAACTAAAGCAGAACTAAAGCTTGTGTTGAATGCCTGCACACCCTTGTTTTTACACTCTCAGTGCACAAACACAGAGACATACAGTAGATTTTACTGTATGCGCTGTGAAACAACTACTCAAAATTTCTCCTGTGTGTTTCTCTCTTACCATGCTCTACCTCTCATCCGGCCTCATGCTCAGTTTACCTCACATTCAAATCTCTTGCAATCATGCCTTTTTCAGATGGCAGCAGTTGTGGTGTAAGGTCATGCTCTGACTTCATCCCCACCCTTTCCTTTCCTTTTATCTGACAACTCCCAGTCACGTTCCCACAACATCACTGCCTCAGCACAGCCTTCCCTCTAAGGTGCTATGGTGACCTATATCACACTGAGCTAGTAAACATGAGAGAGGAAAAAATCTGCCAGGGGTCAAAGGGTAGGATTCTGAAATTTACTAATCCCGGAGTGTATGCTGTTTATGTGTATTTTGCTCTACTTTAACCCCCCACCCCTCTTTTTCCCTGTGGATTTAGTCCCCTTTGGTGGCTCGGAAAAGTAAATAGGGTGTGTTATCGCTGCCAACATACCTAACTCAAACTTCCTGGTTCTTTTTGACTGTCAGGACTGTCCCTCCCTGCCACAGTCACCAGAAATCAGAGCCTCTGTTAATAATTACCATTCTAACACAGACATCCCAGTGGCGCAGGGGCTTCCACACTGCAGTGTGTTTGCTGTTGACATGTTTTTATTTCTCAGATGGCACAGAGAGAGGACTGTGTGTCCTTACATAATGCTTTCATTGACAGTTTCTCCTCAGCCATGCTGTTCCATGCTGTTAGGTCACTGGACAATTGGCTGTCTAAGAAAGTGTGAAAAGTAGAGGGACACAGAAAGTGTGGGTTGCAGACTGGAAAAGATAAAGGGTTGATGTTGCGAGCTACGCTATGGCTCGAGGGAGCCGTCACCTGGCAACCAGGAGATCATATTTCTAAGTTTGTGTGCGCATGTGTTGGCTGTTGTTTGTGTGAGTTTGTGCATGTGTTTGTGTGCAGTCGTTTCAGGCGAGGTTTGAGGACAATGTCCTTTTTCAATACAGCAAAGCATCACACTCCAACTATTACACACAGTTCAGACCTTGGAGATGACAAGTGAAATCAACATCACATGCTGGCGGCCTCTCTCATGCCCCACACCACTCAACCATGCTTTCCCTCTCACCTTTTTACTTGCACTCTGTTTCTGCAGGGCGGGTGTCTCTGGTACGAATCACCGCTCTGAGGCTGGAGGGCCTGCAGCTGGATGACCAGGGCTTGTACGAGTGTCGAATCCTCTTACTGGATAAACCCACAGATGAGCTCCGAAATGGCACCTGGACCCTGCTTTCTGTAACTGGTGAGGTTTATGGAATAGTGTGTGTTCATGTATATGTTTGCTTCATGTCTTTATGGCTGTCTGCAAAGTAGATTATATTTAGCTTCATTGGACAAAATCAGTGGTCCAAATAGTAAACAAAGGATGAGATTAAACCCGATTTCATGATAAATAACATTTTATCCAGATGATGGCCCTTGCCTGGTACAATACAAACTGACTGTAAACTGCGTACGCTCACAACATACAACAAAGAAAAGCCAGCCTCGAGTGGGCATGTGTAAAGGGCTGGGTATGGAACCCCAATACTTTTTTAAACCACCTACAGAAATGTGTCTGTTACACAGAGTATAGAAAACTGTCAAGTATCAAAAGTTGGTGTTTAATGCCTGATCAAATTTGTGGTCTTGTTTACTTATTCTTTGATCAAATAGATCTTGATTTAACTGACTGTATTTTAAGAAGTTCTCCTACAGCTGCCGGTCTTTAGACATTTAACAAATGAGAAGGAAAAATAGTTCTGAAGAAGTTAAATCTTTCAATTAAACACAGTATACCTGTAATTTATAGAGTCAGAATATTACTGACTAGGCCCTGAAAGTTGTACCAGGCTGGTTTACACTTTGGTGACCTACAGAGGCAGCAAGAAATGATCTTTAATTAATGAAATATCTTCTTATCCACATATATTTTCTTACTGGCTGGTAGAGATGGTGATGATTTAAGAAAAAATGTTTTGGCAGAAAGTCATGCAAATCTGTGGGATCTCAGTACAAGGCTGATTGAACAGGTACTGTTGTGGAAGTTTTTGCATCGTTGCTCAGGAACCACACAGAGACATAAAGACAGCATTTAACATTGTTACTTGTTGAAGCAGTTGTAGACACTGTACAATCCATCACACAATCAGTAACAATTATACAAATCCACAAAAACACAAAACAAAAATACAATTATCTTGTATTTTTGGAGAGAAAGCATGTTGTTCAGCCGGCCCTTTCTCTAAAGATTGTGAACACAAACCAGGCAGCTTTATATCTCTCCAGAAGCAAAGCTAAAAACGGTCAGGTCCCTAAATGGACACTTCCACAAACTGTTACCCCTTCTAAAACAAGTATGATCCCGCAGAGACCTATTGGTCAGTCAATAACTTCAAACAAGGACATTTTTCCAATTTAGCTCAACTAGGTACCTCATGATCCACACAGTTTCTAAGACAATAAGCTTAAGGCAAAGATATCTCTAGCTAACAAGTCAGCAAACAACCCTCAGATAGAAACAAGTTCAAGAGTTCAACTAGCCTAGGAGTAGGGTTTCTTATACCACAGTGTCACAGTGACATTATCTTACATCACACTGAACTGAGAGCAACAACATTTGTAACATAGATAATATATACAAGAAATGCATCATATGACAACTACTATTTAAATCTCTCTCATAGTGCTTTTAAATCTCCTGCACATTTTGTCTTTTATACTTTTATCTACATTTTAACATAATTAATGTTAATCTTCTTAAACATCATAATTATTATTCAAACACTTCTTTGAACTTCTTAAAGTTTTGTTTAAACAACCTTCTCAAAAACTTCCTTTTTAAAGACAAAAGTGTCTAAAATCTTCTAGAGAGATGAGGTAATTTGAATAAGTTTTGACTTTCTTCACGCAGGGTTCGGAGTAATCATCGCTGACTGGAGTTATTGTCATATTTATTTATGTCTTTAAATAATAGATCTAAATATGAAATGTGCATCATTATTTTTTGTGCTTTGAAGTTTATCTGTATTTTAGAAATCCTTTGCTATGACTCTACGCACAAACATACAGAACAAAGTATCGGCGCACGCTGCAGATCAAAGCGAGGCGAGACAGTTTCACAGAGCTGGTCTGTGTGAGCATCAGGTTAGAGATGAGAATTATAATAGATTATGACTGTGTACTTGAGGCCTTGGATGTAACTTCATCGACATGCCCTGCAGGTACGCTTTTCATATCCTGTTGTTTGCACTCTGCCTCAAATGTGTGAGATTGTCAGTGGCCCTCAGAGGCTGGGAATACACAGATGAGAGCACTCTGAATCCCCATGAAAGAAAAGTGGTTTTTAGAAAGCAGTCCTGTTAATGTGAGACTAAATCTATTTACATGCAAGACCAGGAGTAATTTAGCAATTAGTATTTTGCAGGTGTTTTTGTAATTAAAGAGTTTTGCTAGAACTCCTGTCTACAGACAACACAACTAACATGTCAACTTGTTATTCATAGAAGAAACGTTACTCTTATTCTTATAAAGATAATAATACTGAAGCCATTTTCAAACTCAAGGAGTATGAGTTCCGAGAGATGGTAATAAAATTTTTATTAAATTTTCAAAGTAAACATACAATTACAAGTACAGCAACCATCCCCCACCCACAAACAAACAAACAAAAGAACCAAAAAAGAAACCCTGATTGAGCAGTTACACAAATCTAATAAGTTCAAGAAACAAACAAACAGATAAAAAAATGAACGTCAAAAATATATAAAATAATTAATTTCTGTCACCATATACACTATACACCATATATCATATAAATAAAGTGAGTTATAATCATATAATCTTACACTCTATATCACATTTCCAAGTTGTGATAATTACTCTGGAAAATGGGTGGGAACCCTTATGTGATTCACTCAGGAACAGCAGGGAAACTGAACCCCTCAACAAGTCTAAAGAATGGGCCCCACACCTTATTGAATTTATTTGTGGACCCCCACAAATAACCATATATCTTATCTTCTCAAGTTTGATATAGTTAAAACATGAACAATCCAAAGGTTGTGAGAGGGGGGCACAGAAGATTCCCATTTCAGCAGTATTAAGCGTCTGGCCAGCAAGTTGGCAAATGCAATCAGATCCGCTTCTAAGGCACAGAGTGATAATAGGGGTGGGGAAACCTCAAATACTGCAATCATAGCATGTGGTTTAATCAGCTTCCCAACTGTTCCCGACAATGTCTCATTTGACAGGACCAAAACATATGTGCATGTGTAGCTGGAGCTAAATGACATCTGTCACAGACTGGTTCTACATCTCTGTAAATCTTAGAGATTCTGACCTTTTTAAAATGAGAGCAATGGATAATTTTGCACTGTATGAGCCCATGTTAGGCACAGATAGATGTACTTTGTTAAGAGCTTATTTCCAGAGCTTCTTTGCAGTTTCCTCTCCAAGATAACTCTCCCATAGACTTCTTACAAAGTCTAGAGGAGCCAGACGTAGTGAGTGTCTTACTGTAAAGATAAAACAACATGCTTTTCAACTTAGGGATAGGTATGAGAACACTATCCAAAGGTGTAGTCTCAGGCCGATAAAACTACAAACTTGTAGACATGTAAAGAAGTGATGTTTAGGGAGACTATACTTCCCTGATCACTGCTTGAAGGAGGTAAAGGTAGAGGTCCTGGAACGTTTGGATACCAAGATTGAACCATATTTTAAATGCACCGTCAGTCAAACAGACAGAGGAAAGGCATGGTTTGTAGTTAATGGAGCAGAGGATGAAAATGCTTAAAAGCCAAAACAGCACCTGAGTTGGTTTCAGAATTTCAAAGAGGTTTTAACTATTATATTTGTTTTATATGGGGAAGAAGGGAGTGGGCCAGAGCCGTAAGTGATGCTGGCTTGGAAGACATGGATTCTATTACAAACCAGGAAGGATGGAAGCTCAGTGTATCTTGTTGTAACCAATATTGTATAGTTCTAAGATTGGCAAACCAATAATAGTACCTGAAATTGGGGAGGAATAGTCCACCTAGTGGTTAAGGCCTTTGTAAAATTGTCTGCACAAAAAAAAGGTGAAAGTCTGAGGGAGAAAAATGGGCAGGCATTGAAACAAGTACAGCAATTTCAGAAGAGTCGTCATCTTCGCTGAATTAACTCTTGCAGCCAAAGATAGATTTAAGAGTGACCACTTCTCAAAATCCCTAGATAAAGTAGTAAGAACTGGGGCAAAATTTGCTTTATACAAATCTTTGAATTTATCTGTGACATTAACCCCCAAATACACAAAGCTACATTCGGAGATCTTAAATGGTAAATTGTGTTTTGTGTAGTTGCATGTTGCCTTATTTAAGGGGAATAGTTCACTCTTATCCAAGTTTAGCTTGTAGCCAGAAATGTGACCAAAAGACTCCAGAGTTGTAAGGATAAGAGGAATGGATGCTGGAAGATTGTAGAAATAGAGCAGAGGGTCATCTGCATAGAAGGACACCCTCTGCTCTACATCATTCCTGGTAATACCAGAGATGCCTGGATGGGAGTGGAATGCAATGGAGAGAGGCTCAGTGGCAATTGCAAACAGTAAAGGGCTGAGGGAGCAAGTTTGCCAGGTATAGTGCTGTAGAGGAAAAGTCAGACTAGGTGTTGTTAGTCCTCACTGAGGCTTGGGGAGATGAATACAGTAGCTTAATCCAGGTGGAAAAAGAATTACCAAAGCCAAATTCACATAGAGTGTAGAAAAGGTACTCTTGCTCCCCATGATCGAATGCCTTCTCTGCATCTATGGAAATGAGGGCTTCTGATGTAGTGGGGGAAGAAATGCTATAATTTATATTGAAGAGTTGTCTGAGTTTTAAAAAAGAATGTTTGTTTTTAATGAATCTTGTCTGATCAGTAGATATGATTGTTGGTGATATTGCCTGCAACCGTAAAGCAAGCATCTTGGACAGTAGTTTTACGTTCTCATTTAGTAGGCTGATTGGACAAAAAGAGGAGCAAATAAGTGGGTCTTTATCTTTTTTCAAATCAAAGAAATCGATGCCTGGTTAAGCGTTGGAGGCAGACTCAGAGATTCAAATGATTCATTGTACATGCATATTGGAACAGGGGCCAATTTATGCAAAAATGTTTCATAAAACTCTTAACAAATAGCCATCAACACCAGGGTATTTACCAATTTGCATAGACTTAGTCGTTGTAGAGAGCTCTTCAATAGTTTCTCCAACCCAGTAGACACTTACCAAGGCTAACCAAGGGTATGTCAAGTGTATTGAAAAAGCTGTCAAAATTGAAAGAGCCAGCATGATGTTCAGATGCATACAAGGAAGTGTAGAATTTTTCAAACTCATTAATTCTTTTGAGCTCTGTAGTGATACCAGATGGCGTTCTAATTCGGAGAATTTGATGGGAACATAATGCTTGTCTTAGCTGATGTGCCAGGAGCTTACTAGCTTTGTAACCCTGTTCATAATAGGTATACCTAGATCTCAAGAGAGATTGAGCAGCTTGATGAGAAATGAGTTTATCAAATTCTGATTGTAAAATGAGACATTCCTTGTATACATCTTACAAGTGTGAGGTAGCATAAATATTATCAAGATTTGTAATCTGTCCAGTTAGTTCATCTAATTTTATCTTTATGCTTCCAATGTCTCCCATAGTAAAGATGCAGAGATATCTGGAGTTTTGTTTGTGTCCAAGAACAAATCTGTTTGATTATAAGAAATATTACAAAATCTTCATTTGATAGCAAGTGCGTGTTTAGGTGCCACAAAAGGCTTGGATTATCCAAATCTTTAAAATGAATATTCATAATGAGAAGGGTGTGGTCATATATCAATATTGCATCATATGAGCATGATCTTACTGATGGGAGAATTCTGTCATCAATGGGAAATGTTTAGTCAAAACATGCTGTACATGTAGATACATTTTTAATGAACAACTGTGGTTAGCACTATTGTCGGTGAGAAAATGCATTGTGTTTCCTGTGACTGCTTTACAATAAAAGCCACCCTGTATTTACCAGTTGAATGCTTTTAACATGAAGCAGAGACATTATGAAATGTTCTTTTTCTATCAACAGCAACTCAATACAGTTCTGATATGGAGTAAAGAGAGTGAAGAGTTAACAGTGAGGCTGTTATTGATCAGATCAAATTAAAAACAGTATGGCTGTCTTACATGCATACATAATTTCCTGTGAATCTCTTGTGCATGTGTAGGTAGGCAAGTTTAATCTAGAGTGGGAATGGCAGACTCTGCCACTAACAATAAAAATGAATATACAAAAAGGTAATTATTACATAATGTAAATACAATGAATGGCTCTTTCTGAAAAAAAGGCTGACTAGGTTTGATATCATGAAAATCTTTGATTTAATGTTAATGTTTTGTTCTATAGCTCCACCCACCTTTACCCAAGCCCCGCCTCCTGTAGTGGAGCGTCTGGTTGGAAGTCACCTCTCTCTCGCCTGTGTTGCTAATGGCAACCCTACTCCGACCATAACCTGGCTAAAGGACGGCAGTATGATTCAAAGAATAAATTATCAGGTATGTGTGGACTGATAATACAATAATGTAATGCATTTATGTACACTTGACTGAATATATGAATTTCTCTATCCGTCTCATTTATCTACCCATCAAGGATAGACTTCTATAAATCAGTTCAGAAAACATATGCAAAAAGGTGCTCTTTTTGCATAATCATCATATTTAGACTTTCTTCAGTTTCAGAGTAATCCAGGTGGTTGTCGTCTGTACGGACTGCTAGAGGCAGGCACTTCTCATGATAAAGATGTGACAAAATGTAAACTAATAGGCTGTAGGCTAAAAACATGGAGATGTACTCAGATTTAATTTCAATACTCAGTGAGGATAAAGCTTGACTGATGTTCCACAGCTGTTATTCTTACTTTATAATCCATTATTGAAGTTTGGCACATTGAAGATCTGACTGACGAGCTGAAGTTAGGGACCATCTCAAGAGTGTATGCAAAATGGGCCAAGGGAGCTTTTCAGATTTTTGTCAGTAGCGTTTTCATTTTTTTCATAGACGCTTCAAACCAACTTTATTTTCATCTGGACCTCCTCCCACTGCATGCACAACCTCCCTTTTTTAAAAATATGCAGTGCGGGCAAATGAGCTACTATGGCCCATTTGTCTTATTTTTTATTATACATACTTCAGACCAACTTTAATTTCATCTAGGTTTTCTCCCATTATATATACAACCCCTAATTTGTAAGGAAAATCCTGCAATATGGCCCAATATATTTCTGACTTCAATTTTCAAATACAGATAATGTTTTATTATTTGATTAAAGTGAAGTATGATCTTATTTTGTTTGCAGATTAACTGGTGGTTATATGTATGAGGAGTATGAATAGTAGTAGAAAACAATTTGATGCAGAAAATGAAGCAGCCTAGATAATAAAACCTTTTCACGGCAGATGTTTAGAAATTGTCAAAGCAGGAAAAGCACAGGTGGAATGAATAACACTAATGATAAGCCAGGAGGCTCTGGTACTGTGCATACTCACTCACTGACATGGTTTACTGGGATACCTAATGCGATAGAGCCATCGTTAGTGTTATTATTTACAGCTGTGCTTTTCCTGCTTTGACAAGTCAAAATGTGTGCAGTGAAAATAGTCTATTTCTAACAACTTTTGGTATAAGTCACACCTACTTCTGGTATAAAATTGAATACAGATACGAATGCAGATATTTTTGTGACATATACAGATACAGATAGTAGCTTTGTGTTACACTCCTATCTATCACATCTATCTATTAGCTGTATTTATTTGTATTTTTTTTTGTTTAAAATCCTGTTTGCACTTAATAATAAAATAATTCTTAAAACTAATTTTGGTTGTCAAAAGCATCCTATAGCGCCATCCAGAGTTCATAGTGTCAAACTAAGGAAATAAAGGATGACATCTGTCTGTCATATGTATGTGTGTTTTTGTCTGTCTGTTGATCTGTCTGTGTATCTATTGCATGTATATATGTTTCTATCAGTCAATCAAAATATGTGTCTACATGTACTCTTTGCACCCATCCACCTCTCTGTTTATCTATCATATCATATTTACCAGGAAGGAGCCTTATCTCTGCGAGCAGTGAGCATGCAGTCAGCAGGACAGTACACCTGCCACGCCTCCAACTCGGAGGGAAACGTGACTTGCGTGACGAAAGTGAAGATCAAAGGTCAGTTGTCGCCTGATGGCCTGTCTATCTGTCTGTTCGCCTGCCAATTCCTTCAATCGTTCTGATGTCTGTGTGCCTGACTGGTTGTGAGCCACCATGATTTACATTTTGGTTTCTCCCTCTTGCATCATATTACAGAGTGGTAACAGCAACTCAAACTCAACTTGACTCTTATTCTGTCCCTGTGTAGATAATATTCATGTCATGATTTAAGACAAGATATTTGGGATCTGGGGCATGGCTTTATCGTGATAAAACTTAAATATGTGTTTTACTTAATTTCAAGGCTGCATTATAGAGACGTGACAGTTGTCTGAGCTTGTTAGGCTGCTGTAGCTGAGTGAAATGAGCAAATGTTTCTAGTATAGTTATCAAATTCACATTGTTAATTTTCTCTTGAGGTATGTGGTCAAAAAAGTATATTGTGATAGTATATTGTGATTTTCAGTATTTTCAGGTCCTAATACACCCGTGACAGATTCAGTTTTCAGGTTACAGATTAACAAATTTACAGTCCAGTTTAAGGAGAAATACATGTAGAATATGCAAATACCGTATGGAACTGCATATCATTGGATTACACCAACACACCACTGCATAATACGTTGTGGAATTTATTTTTGACTTCCTCCTGTACTCCTACTCCTACTCCTACTGCTGATTTTCTCTGGAGAACCAGCACTTTTCTGGAGTGTGGTGCATGGGGAAATATTTTGTTTTTGACACAATGTCTTCTTGAGGTTTCACTTAATTTTGGGATCTCACAGTTACATGTAGTCATATTTTGAATAACTGTGTTTGAGTAATAATCATCAGTGGCACGTAACTGCACTAATACTGTTCGGATCTAAGTCACATTATCTGAGCTTTGGCTGCATTTTTCAACAGCGTTGCCACATGGATAGATTACAGTAGCCTTATAGCTGATCTGGATGAACTCAGTCTAAAAGCCCTAAGTAACCTCTAAAGTGTCACTCATGCATATATCCATCCAGCATTTTGGGTTATAAACCTGATCAGTAATGACTGCTGTAGAGATCATGTGGTTATTTATACATGAGAAATGTGGTGTGTTAAGCCTCTTTTATTAGCTCTTTGCATGTACGGCAGAGGGAAGATAGGTTGTATGTGATAATTACATCAGCACATTTGACGGCACAGTTATATATATATATATATATATATATATATATATATATATATATACACACACGCACACACATACATAAATGGATGACTGACACTTCATATTAGCTTCAGATAAACTTTTAAATACATTTTTGCACAGAAGGATTGTGGATTTTGTCCCCCATCACTTACACTGTAAGTGCATTATGAAGGGATCTTCTAATGGTCGGTTGGAACAGGAGGAATATGGCAAGAAAAACCTATTTTCATGCTCATTGGCCATCTGACTATTGTTTTAAGACAGACTTGAAAAGTTGTGAACCCATCCTTTAAAAGACCCTAAAGTAGCTTCCTCAAATCTTAAGTAACTACAGAGACACATGATTGCATATAATTACTTATTTGATTGTTTGTTATGTAAAAGATGGAGCTAAAGCAAACCTCAGTGTAGGTGAGGCCAAGATAACAAAGAAAACAAATCTAGCTAATACATTATAATATAAGTTATATACCAAAAAACAAATATATTGTACAAATATAATGAAGTCAAAGAAACCAAATAGAAATAACCTACCCACCTATAAGTAAAATAATATATAATATAACATAACATAATATTAACATAACTGGCAACAGATCAATGTATGATGTCATTATGAATTTATGTGACCTGCCTCTCTCTAGGTCCACCTGTCATCGTTGTCCCTCCCAAAAGCACCTCTCTCAACATGTCCCAGAATGCCCTTCTCCAGTGCCAGGCAGTGGCCGACCCCCCCAACATGACCTACGTGTGGCAGAAAGGTGGAGAAAACGTCCATCACATAGAGTGAGTGTGATCATTGTCCCTGAGCAAGTCCATTTTTACCCTTTGATGTTTTATGTAGTGTGTTTGAGCAGGTGGAGAACAATTCTACCTTTGTGGCTTTAATCTTTTTAAAATTCTAAACATTCTAGGTCGTGGTTGTTACATCTAATTTAAATTTAACTTTGTTTCCATGGTGCTTTTCATGGGGGGCTGCAAAAGAAAGTGCTTCACAAAGAAAATAACCCCCAAAAAATCAACAAAAAGAGATAGAACACAATAGTGGAAATGTGAAATAAACAAATGACAATAATCAAGATCAGTCAGATTACCATGTGATACCAAAACAAAAAAGCAGTTTGTTTGTTTTAAAATGTTCCAGGTCTGGTCTCCTCAAGTCCTCTGGAAGGGTGTACTGAAAGTGAGATATATAGCAACTAAAATTGCAATCTTTATGTCCACAGGTGCTACAATATGCGTCTTTGTCAATTGATACTAAAATCCATTGCGTCATAGGTCTTTGTTCTGGCCCATAGAGCTACATGAAAGCCATAACCAGTGGACCAGACAAATCTAGAAGGGGCATTTCTTAAAAGCCTGTCTGACATGTACTTATGTGCTGGTCCACTGAATGATTTGATGACACATGTTGAATTTTCTTCTTAAACTGACATGGAGTAAGTGTAGCGACAAGTGCAATACCTGCTTTGCTTCAGGTCTCACACATGTGTTGCTATATTCTGAGGAGTTTGCTCTGCATTAGATAGAGAACCACGTGAGAAAACACCAAATGTTCTCATTAAATTTACAGTAATTTTAGTCCAAAACCATCCATTTTATATGTTATTACTCAATAATTTATTACACACTCAACACCTCTGCCCCTCAAGTATGAAAAAGTCAGCTATAAGGTCAATTTCTTTTCAGACTCTTCACACTGATGCTGCACTCTGTGTGAATAAATACATACCACTCCATATGTTTTTGTTATTCACAAAGACAGTGGTCTCCCCTGGGAGGGTCTTTGGTGATTCCTGCTTTGGTTGCCATAGTATGAAGGAAAACATTTAAAGGGACAGAATAATCAACTGAAATAGATCATGTTTGATTTCTTTTTACTTGTAGTTAACATTGGCTGCACAAAACACTTTCACTGGCTGGTGCTGATCTAAGGTCCAACTATACACTGAAAGGTTTCGTTGGCAGACAAAAAAAATGGATCTTTGCAGTAATCAGGCCTGCTAGAGAAGAAAGAATGCTTTATTCCTCCAGTATCTGCCCAGGAGAGAGAGAGCTGTACATCGGCAATATTCCTGAGATGATAAAAGGTGGATTTTTTTGCTACCTCTGATGTGAAATTCAAATTAGCATTAAAAAACACATCAAGGTTAATAGCTCGGGGCTTGACATTTTTTGCCAGGGATTTTAAGTTAAAGCACAGCTTCTCTTTCTGGATTTTTGCTCCAGTGTTTTGCACGATAACATCCATAAATTGATATAATCTCAATCTCAACCTTGTGTATTGTCAGCTCTGTAATCTTATCCCAATGGCAGCATTTAAAGGCCGAAAGACACAGGTACCAGAGTGGAGCCTTGGGGTACCCCACAAATGTGTTGGGAGATATGGACAAAAGACTCTATGACAGTATACAGTACCAGTCAAAAGTTTGGACACACTTTCTCATTCAAGTGAATGTGAAGGTGTGTAAATATCTTAATATAATCTTACATACAGCACCAGTCAAAAGTATGGATCTATACTTTTGACTGGTACTGTATGTAACTTTATATTAAGATATTTATACATATCAGGATATAGTAAGGTGGCTGAAAAATATATTGTTTTGTATATAAAGCAGGTCTGCTCATTTATTTGCAACATTGCCCACAGTAGACCAATACAACCAGTGATATTAACAGGATAGTGATCACAATGTAAACAGTATGGCAGAATTTCTAACAGCTGACAAATATATGCATATATGTCATGATATTGCCCAACCCTACCCACATGTTATATTAAAGAGAAACTTAACACAAGCTGAACATTTTGTTTTTATTTGTCGTGTTTCCGCTCTTTTACCCAGAGGGGGCCAGAAAGTGATAGTTTTCAGCTTTTGTGTTAAAGGTGATGAATGGAGTTTTCAGACAAGACTGAATTAACTTACATTCATCAGGTGGACATAAACACAATCAACATGTTCTGCAGAATAAATTCATAAAGTAATGATATATTCAGCTATGTGTCTGTCAGCCTGTTTTTGTATAAATGAATGCACACTTAATAAGGACGATATGTAGTCGTTCCCACCAAATAGACACTTCAAAACAGATAAAATGAAAGAGAGAAAAATGCCTCACTCATGTCAATTTAAAAGAAAAAAAAAAGGAAATTGGCCTGAAACTGTGAAGCTCTGAATGAGCTTTTCTGTAGGAGAGGTTTAACAATTGCAGTTTTCAGCGCCAGGGAGAAGATCTGAGTGAACAGGGAATGGTTCATGATTGCCAGCACATCATCCACCAGACAATTGAACACTCTTAAAAAATGGTGGTTGGGATAGGGTCAGTTGAGCAGGTGGAGGGCTTAATTTGCATTACTTCTCCTCCTGAGCATCTCTCTATCGCACATGTGATTATTCATTACAGTTATAGCCTACTCAGGTTAATACTTAACCTGATTTTGACGAGGAGAAAGTTTCAGAGAGGCTTTTTGGGGCTGATGTATAATGCTGTTAACAGCTGAGTAGAGCACCCCGGGATTATTCTGATTATCTGTTACTAATTTGGGGAAATAAGCTCTTTTGTAATTGCATTGTTAAAAATAGTGCTCTCTCTAGAAATATCAAAATGGACTTTCAGTTTAGTTTTTCTAGATTTTTTTCTCAGTTTAAACTTAACCCTCCTGCAGTTTTTAAAGGTTACTGTTAAATTCAGTTAATGGTGTTTTTTTGTGTGGTTTGTTTTGTTTCCTTGTGTTTTGCTGGTAAAGTGCATTTTTAGTTTATTATCAGAGCTGTTAACTTAATATTCATTGGAGGAGGTGAGGTTAAATTATTACACTTAAAGCTGCATTATTTCTTTTTTTCCACTTGGGGCAGTAGAACTTCACTAAAATCTGACAAACCCAGACATAAAGTTGCTATGGCTAACATGTTAGCAAACAGTGTTAGCATATGAACACCCACAGTGCACACATCAACATCAGCATTGGTTTAGAGTATTGTTTGTGTCCAACCGATCAATTTAAGTTCACTCATTTTTGCTCCATCTTGCTCCATAGCTGCTAAATGTTCCAATTTTTCACTAGCTAGTTGCTAACTTTGTCTACTGTTTGGTGCTGGACAGTGTGCAGTGTACAGTGGGTTTAGCAGAGCAGAAAACAGCTGACTGCTGCTGGTGGAAACAAGGTTAAATGGGAGCACTGAGACTGTACATATAGTAAATCATATCAATGAGGTAAAATTAGGCTAAAAAGCTCTGTAGAGCTGCAATTTGTGATAATTCATTTTGTGTTCATTACTACGAGCGACTCTTTCACATTAGTCATTTGATTCATTGTTAATATGAAAAATATTAGTAAGTGGAGATGAGATAACAGCAGCAATCAGTCACACATGTTGGCGTTTAAAGCAGAGGGAAAGAAACAGATTAGTGATGAGCAATATCCAGGTCCGTTACAGTATATGAGTCATCTGACCTGTACAGTGATTAACCCAAATGTGTGACTGTGAGTCGTCCCACGAATACATATCATCATGATGCATATGTAACCTGTTTATGAGGTGTTACAGCCTGGTAGACAGCTCAGGTTTTCTCTGTAAATGTAAGAGTGTATAAAATGAGTGGGCACTCCTCTTCCCACTCTTAACTGAAATGAAATGAAATTTCCTTAACCTCCATCTGCACAGTGCTGAATAACTCACAGGAGAAAAAAACAAAACAAAACCCTCCTACACTGTTGATGCTCTGAGAGCCAGTTTGACTCTATTAGAATGGAACAGCTGAATTACCTCTCACTGTTATTCTGTAGTGGCTGGTTTGTTCTTTCATATTGAATAATTCCTGTGTGCTTTTTCTTAAGGTCTTTGAAGTCGCGAGTGAAGATCATGGTAGATGGAACTTTACTCATCTCCAGACTCACCCCAGAGGATTCTGGGAACTACACCTGCATGCCGACCAATGGCCTGCTGACCCCACCCACCGCCTCTGCCAACCTCACAGTGATGCGTACGTTTCTGTATAGTCTGTAGCTGTGAGTCTTCAGAGGACATTAAATATTTCTTCAGAATTTTTAACATAAGTATTACCCAACAATTAACTCTGCAATCAAAGGGATATTTTATGTACACTAAAGCATCATTTCTGAAGTATTATATAAAGTCAAATTATTATTGATATACAGCACTAGTCAAAAGTTTGGACACACTTTCTCATTCAAGTGAATGGGAAGATGTGTCCAAACTTTTGACTGGTACTGTAAATGTATAAATGCTAAATTGTTATTAAATTGAAAGGACATCTTAATCCTAGATTATTACATACACTGCTGTCTATTTAATTAGAATGGGTTAGATTAAGCTAGGTAAGTTATCCTAGTTCTAAAATGCTAAGTAATAAGAAGTGGCTTACCGGTCTGAAAAGCAGTGTTTCACTGTCCTCTGTTGTTGAAAGTTTCAGGTGTATTTAACCTCTGACCACAATGATAGGTGTGGTCAGAAGTGCTCTGCTGTGTCTGTAACCACACTCATCAGTGATGTCATAGTGTACTGACACACCCTGCAGTATAAAAACATTTTAAGCTGCTGTTAAGTTCATTTTTAATTTGAGTTAACTTTATTGCCATAACAACAAAAAGTTGTAAAAGGAACTTTATTTCAACACAGCATCTTCACAAAACTATCATATAAAGAGACATGAAAATACTCAAAGTACCATAAATAAATGCAGCAAGGACAATGAGCTAAAGAACAATAGGTACCTCTAATGCCATAGGTTTACTCAAAATTAAAGAAAGATATTGGAGGGCCCAGTTAGAGTAATTTTAGAAACAGTATGAACTATTTTCTCTAATACATTAATTTCAACTGTAGCCATGGTAACAAATTATATGATATGAGAAAGTTAGCACATGTTCCACAACTGTTGTGTTAAACTGGACCATGGCTTTCCTTAAAAATCCAGATTTTTTAAACTTTCGCAAGAAATATAATTGGTGAACCTTAATATTTTATTAATATTGCTTTGTCATTTAAGTTTAGCAGAGATTATAGTCCCAAAACTATATGTTTTATGTTTGCACTTCTTAAATGAAAAGTTTCCTGACTGTGAATTACAGCTACAGTGCTGCTTGAAAGTTTGTGAACCCTTTAGAATTTGCTCTATTTCTGCATAAATATGACCTAAAACATGATCAGATTTTTAAGTCCTAAAACTACATAATGGGACCCCGATTAAACAAATGAGACAAAAACATTAAACTTATTCATTTATTTATTGAGGAAAATTATCCAATCTTACATATTTGTGTGAGGCAAAAGTATGTGAACCCTTGCTTTCAGTAACCAGTGTGACCCCCTTTTGCAGTAATAAGATCAACCAAACGTTTCCGGTAACTATTTATCAGCCCTGCACATCGGCTTGGAGGAATTTTAGCTCATTCCTCCTTACAGAACAGTCTCAACTCGGGGATGTTGGTGGGCTTCTTTGCATGAACTGCCCACTTCAGGTCCTTCCACATTTCTATTAGATTAAGGTCAGAACTCTGACTCAGCAATTCTAAAAAATTAACTTTCTTCTGCTCTAACAATTCTTTGGTAGAGCAACGTTTGTGTTTAGGGTTATTGTCTTACTGCATGACCCACTTTCTGTTGAGCTTCAGTTCACAGACAGATACCTTGACATTTTCCTATAGAATTTGCTGGTACAGCTCAGAACTCATAACTCCATCAATGATTGTAAGCTGTCCTGGTTCAGAGGCAGCAAAGCAGGCCCAAACCATGATACTGCCAGCACCATGTTTCACAGATTGGATAAGGTTCTTATGCTGGAATGCAGTGTTTGCTCATCTGCAAACATAACATTTCTCATTCAAGCCGAAAAGTTCAATTTTGGTCTCATCCATTCACAGAACGGTTTTCCAATCACCTTCTGGCTTATCCACGTGGTCTTGAGCAAACCATAGACGGCAGCAAAGTTCTTTTTGGACAGAGGTGACTTTTTTCCTTGCAACTCTGCCATGCACACCATTGATGTTCAATGTTCTCCTGAATTTTGAGCGAAGCCACTGCAAGAGAGGCCTTTAGTTTCCTAGACGTTACCCTGGGGTCCCTTGTGGCCTCCCAGACCATTATACACCTTGCTCTTGGTGTGATCTTCGTTGTTCCTCCTGAGGAGGGTAGCAATTTCTATGCTCCATTTCTACACGATCTGCCTGACAGTCAACTGGTGGAGTCCAAACTCTTTAGAAATGGTTTTGTAACCCTCTCCAGCCTGGTGAGTATCAGCAGCTCTTCATCTAAGTCCCTCAGAAATCTCCGTTCGAGCCATGACACACTTCCACAAACCTGTGTTGTGAAGCTCAGACTTTGATAGCGAAGACCCAGATCTCTCTTTTTCTCCCAGACTCACACTTGATTGTCATCCCATTGATTAAAACACCCGACTCTAATTTCACCTTCAAATGAATAGATAATCCTAGAGGTTCACGTACTTTTGGCCATGCATCAATATGTAACTTTGGATCATTTTCCTCAATAAATAAACAAACAAGTGTAAGGTTTTATTCTCATTTGTTTAACTAATGTCTCTTTATCTAATTTTAGGACTTGTATGGAAATCTGATCACGTTTTATTAATACTGAAACAGAGCAAATTCTAAAGGGTTCACAAACTTTCAAGCAGCACTGTATATTCTCACATATAATTGACTTTGACATACGTATATATGAAAAACAAGCATATTGTGTTTGTCAACTAATCATTATTGAAAATATAAGTCTGTTTATCTGTTGTTCACAAACAGTACAAATGCAAACTAACCTTGAACACCATCAGAAAACATTAATAACTAAGATTTATTATTGTTTATTGCTAGTCAGTGTATTAATAGATGTGTTAATCCATTTTTCAGGTGACAGCAGCAGGTTCCAATCATGTGTGTTGAATTTATGATTGTAGGCCTATTATCATGGATTGTACCTTTTTTAAAGGACGCATGTTTGTTGTGTACAGTAGTTGGTAATAAATGCTCCTGGATTAAATCATTAACAGTTAGAAACATAGACAAGCAGTCAAACAACAGTAAAATGTTCAGACACATTTGGTAAGCTGTTAATACAAGTAACAGCACTTGTAAAAACATGGTCACAGAAAATTGATTACAACAAAGCAATCTGTTCTCAAAATGAATCAGAAGTTATGGATCATAGCGCAGTCTCTCTGCACCAGTATGTGATTTCCTGTGGTATTTAAACACTATCTAAATTATGTTAGTTATTACAAAGCAAATGACTTTAATTTCTTTTCCTCTACTCAGACCCAGCCCAGGCTCTACAGATGCCCCAGCAAACGTATCTTCCCACAGGCATGGATGGCGTGATTAACTGCCCAGTGGCAGCTCAGCCTCCGCTGCTCCGCGTGGATTGGACGAAAGATGGAGAACCACTTGACCTGTCCTTGGTAATCAAAATAAAAATTTCCTGATGGGGGGTCAGTCACCATAACACTTCCTGACCTTTACTGTGTGCCCAAACTCAAATTTTTATCACTCATTTTGTCAAAGGTCAACACTACTCTATTTATTGATTCATGATACTGCAAACATCACAGGAAGCCAGTGGCTGAATCCATTCATTTTCTTTTAGCAGTGAAATGTCAGACACCACTGACTACAGGCATCTATGACACATCAGCCGTCAGCAGCCCATCATGCAAAAGCTTTTCTTACAATCAGCCCACTCAACTTGCCTGTTGAACAGCAGAGGAACCATTTTCTTGCTATTACATTGTGAACATGGAGTGAGACATTATGGGGTTTTTTTCAGGAATTGTAATGGGACATTTTCTGTGTCCACTGATGGAAATATTCTTTCAGTTTTTCAATTGCAAGAATATTCAGTAACATATATTCTAATGGACAGGGACGATGTGTTCAATCTTAAAAGCTTTTCAAGCAATCTCCAAGGAACTCTTCACTGCCCCTTGCTCTCAAGTTTTTTTTCTTTTTTTCACTTCCACTTCAATCTGCTGCTCACCTCGTTTGAGGGATGGGTGTAGGAACCATTATAGATGAGGGGCAGGGAGTCTGTCCCAGGAGGTAATCAAAAAAAAATTAACCCTTGTCCTCCTCACTTTTTTGGATTGGAAAACCATATTTGCATATTTTTTAAAAATAAGGGCACAGGGTGACAGCTTATAAAACCATTCCCTTTGTTTTGTGTGCAAAAGATCCACCCATTTCCTCTACTTACCCCCTTTCACATGCTGAGTTGTCCCTCTGCCACCCCCAACACTTTGGTCTGAGCGATGGACATGTCGGTGGATGAGATGCACCGCAGGAAATGTGATAGATTCCTGTAGTGTGTGACACAGCGGATGGAGTCAGGCTGTTATTCAGCCAATTATTCCAATTCCACCCTGGATGTCACAAGCTTTCATACACACAGTAATACTTTCTCACAGCCCCATTCTGGGGAGGATAATAGCAGACTTCGACTTCATTAAACTGAGTGGGAACCTTTTGCGCAATCAAAGTGCAACATGAGCCTTCTGCTGTGGCTTAATGGTAAAAAAAAAAAATGAATCCAACATTTAACTGCTTTTAATGCAAATGCTTCATAACATCATTTTGAAAACTCTTCAGAGCAATTCTGTCACATGTGTCTGGATTCACCTAAGACATGATCAAGGGAATATCCAAATGATCAGGAGAAGAGAAGATCACTTTATCTTTTACATGTAGTTTAGATATAATCTTGCAAAAGCTGTGACAGCATTAATAAATAGTACACATTTTTAAAGAAGTTTGGGAATAATCTGCACAGTGGAGACTTAATTACTTAACCACTGCAGGATGGTGGCAGGCAGATATCAAAAACATTATAACTGTAAATCCTTCAAACACAACGGAGGAGCTCATATGTGGCTCTGGAGTGGTTACAGATTGTAAGACTGAGACTATAAGCTGCACATTTTTAACTTTTTTGTCATTAATGCTATATATAATTCAAGACTGCATGTGCTAGTTTCTATTCTTTCTAGCTGTCAGAGTGGTGTGAGCATTCTGCCTTTCTTTCAGTATCCAGGATGGACTTTGACACCAGAGGGCTCTTTGTTCATGGCCACAGTCAATGATGACGCGGCAGGCATGTACATGTGTACTCCATACAACAGCTATGGCAGCATGGGTCCATCTGGCCCAACAAACGTAATTCTGCAGGTTAGTGTGTATTCAAGGCCAAGTATGCCTGCACTCAACATTGTTTTTTCTCATTGTTACCTCACTTGGTGAAGCCTCCAGTGTACATGCATGTTTCAGTGCAGTAGGAAACATCTTGCATCAAGAAGTTAAACTTTTGAAATGATGAACTATATATATATATGTATATATATATATATATATATATATTCATAGATTCTGGATTTTTCAGTGAGAGAGGAGGAGCAGATGTTATTTTAAGAATTTCTAACTGGATAATTCAACTTTTTTATGGAAAAATCATATTAGACACGAATTATTATTCAAAGCAGATGAATTATATATGTCTTACAACTTGTCTGGTGGGATGTACATTTCTTATACCAACACCAAATTGTTGGTCAGTCATGCACTGGAAGCGCAGAAACTGACACTTAATCTGTCCTCCTAGTTCTACAAAACTGTCTATCTACACCACTGTGCGTGTATTTTAATTAGCCACAACTGCATCTGTCACAGTGAATTAAAAAACTTAACAGAAATGACATTTTATTGACCTTTTCACTCCGATGCGTGAGCCCTCTGGCATTAATAGAAGTCAACTCAGACTCACTACAACAGCAGCACTATTGGGGAGTTAATTGTGTGGCTAATCCTTTTGTTATTAAGATAATCTTGTCCAAAGCGGCAGTAATCCAGTCTTAAAATCCATTGTTTGCATTGCTGAAATCTCCCTGATTCAGATATATTGCTTTGGCAATTCACAGGACCCCCCATCATTCAGTGTCACTCCAAAGAAACAATACAAACAGGAGGTTGGTAGAACCCTGCTCATCCCATGTCAAGGAAACGAGGACCCAACAATTAAAGTGACCTGGAGCAAGGTAAATAACCCAGTACAATTTATTTAACTGCTATGTCACTGCAAATCTTCAGACTTTTTAAAAAAAATTGGCCATGTTCCTTACAACAATGATGTAGAAGTGTACTCTAGGGTGTCAGTGCACTGTGACATCACTGTTGTGTGTGTGTGTGTGTGTGTCAATAAAACACTGCTTTGACACAGCTTTGGTGTTAAGTTACTCCCTATGGAGTAACTACACCCAGGCTAAAAATTCTGCTTGTATTGCTATCTACTCCTTGCTCTGTGCACAATCTGTGCAGTTCATAGCTAAAAAAACACAACTGTGCAATGCTAAATCATAGTTGGGCATGATCAAAAGTAAAATAGACCATACCTGGCCAGACCCAACTGTGATGTGATGAGTGTGGTCAGAAATGCAACCCCCTTAGGTCAGTGTAGCAATAGTCTGACAGACTGACTGACTGACTGATTCACTCACTGGGTACATCTCACATCTCTTAATTGCATCCACATTTCCCTCCCACTGAGGGAGGGTTATGCTAACTTTGCTCCATGCTTCCTCACGTCCTCTCTCCTCCATCCTTTGACTGTGACCTGGAAACCGATCTCCCTCCGCCATCATGGAGGATCTTCCAATCCCTTAAATGCACCTGGAGGAGATGAGGAGCGAGGAGAGAGGAAGCAAGGAACCACAGGTGTATCCTACGCAAAGGTTTTTCTGGACAGCAACACCCCTTTGATCCAATGTGTTTATTGATCATCAGGTTATCTGACAGGACAATAAACAGTCGGGCTGTTGTAGTAATACAGCAGATCAGGAAAACTGTACATTCAAATCATGAATCAATCACAAAAACACTCTTCTAACTTTATTTTTGTTCTTCATAAGCCAAAGGCTTCCCCTTTCTTCTTTTTTGTTTCAAGTATGTCTCAGCTCCTTTAGGAAAATATGATGTCACACAGCTGCGTTTCTCCTATAAAATCATCCCAAGCCTGAAATGGACAAATAAAACTTTGCTTTCCATATATTCTTTAAAAAACTTACAGCACGGAACTTTTGCCCATGGTCTTAAATGAAAACAACATTCAAGATGTCCGATGTTTTAATAAAATCTTAAAATATATAAATATTCAATGCCCAGTTGTTAAATTAAATTACAAAATGAGGCATGATACCTTCCTCCTTTAAACATGGTAGTGAATGAAACAATAACCTGTGTCCACATCATCAAAACTAGATGATAACTTACAAACATGAACACACATCTTGTCCTGCAGCTCAGCTTGTTGAACGAGCCACCAAACAAACATTCACCAGGGAAAAGTGCACCGATAACATCAGTTAGCAGCTAGGTAGCTATTAGCTGCTCAGCTGCAGCACATTAAACAGTGTATAAACATACCTGCAGATGTCACTACGAACCCGTTAGATGCTGGTTTGGTCGTTGTTCTTTAAAATCCCTGTTAGCAACACGCTGTCTATCCATGACTTGTATATACAATAGTTTGTTTACTATGTCTTAAATGAGACATTCAATTTTGCAGTTAATCCATGGTTCACATGCGTGCTGAACCGTGGGGGGCGATCCATATGGATCACGGATCAACTACATTCCGTTACACCACTACCAAACTCCCACATAAAAATGTTCTCAGCAATTATTTTCTAACATGTATAATGTGTTTAAAAAGAAATCTATGATTTTCCTTTACACAGACTTTAAACGTATTCTGCAGGCTACAGCTGTTTCTATTGCTCCTTTTTGTCAGTTGTTCTTTTAGTAATTAACAGATTTAAATAGTCAGGTATTTTCCTTGCAGCTATCATTATGTAGAAATTATTAAGTAACAGTGGAAGGTGTTAATTACGCATATATGAATTTGAAGTTTAAACTTTAGAGTGTTAACTGTTACTTAATCATTTCTACATATTAATAGCTGACTTCTACATATTTGACAGTTGAGGTGCTGTGCAACATGAGTAGTTGCCATCTCCTCAAAATGATGCTGGACTGAGCGAGGACGTCACATTTGAATTAAATTCCTCCGTCCTCGCATCTCTCTCTCTCACATCCTCGCTGGGAGGAGTTAAGACGTGAGGAAGAGACGTGAGTGAGGGAAGCAAGGAGACATGTTAGCATAATGAAAAGCACCCAAGGAAACCACACGAGGAGAGAAGAAATGAGGAAATATGTTTTTAAAGAAATAAGACGTCCTTTTTTCTGAAGCGTCATATGAAGCGACATCTGTTTCTGATGACAGCAGCAGCTGATCACAGCTGGATCAGCTGTCAGTCGGCTTCAACAGCTGTAGCGACTTTTTATTGAGTTTGTGTCTGCACATATGTGCACTGTGATAATACTAATGACGGTGCACAGTTATCACTGCCAGCAGTTGTTTTCTCTCTATAGCCTGTTACCTGTTCAACAAACACCTGCACATGAATAAAAATCTGCACTCTGTATTTACACTGTGTCATGCTCAGAGGCACAGGAACATATCTACCGGAAAATGTGTTTGTATTATTTATTAATTGTTGTGTCTGTATTTATTGATATTCTCAATCAATAATCAAAAGACATCTGACAATTGAATTCATTATTTAACAGCCCAGAATATAGTTAGGGTGTCTTTTGAACTCTGGAAATTATGTATTTGGCTAAATGTTCCAGGGAAAATTGAAATGATGTAACTCATATCAAACCTGACACTCAGGAATTTTCAGCCTCACATGTGACTGAATGGAAATGAGGCTAAATGATGTAAAATATAAATGTGTTTAAAATGTGTTCCTTGCTGACACAGACTCACAGACAGGTTGTTGAATCTATTCTCAGATAAATGATGATAGTTGGACAATCTATTGAACTTTGCAATTTGAGTAAATGAGAGATATTAGAGTCATTGTGTTGGTAATTTCAAAATTAGAATGTTTTTGTCCATTCCTACTGTATATACTGCATATTCAGACAGATACAGAGAGTTCTGTTTCATGTATGAATGGTTTTGGTGTTTTTGGTAGGTCGACCTGGCTCGCCGCATATCTTACTCCATAGAACCCAACGGCTCGCTACTGCTGCAGCCTCTCACCAAGGAACACCAGGGGGCGTGGGAGTGCAGCGCTGTTAACCGTGTAGCCTCGGTGAAAGCTGGCACACAAGTCTTTGTCCTGGGTGAGTGCAAATATAAGCATCCTATCTGAGAAGACCATAACAAAAGTCAATTTTCCTATTACATGAGCTGTCCACGTTTTTATTTTTATTTCTCAAATTGTTTTATGCATACCTGTGTAAACCTCGATTACATCCAGCATAGGCCGGATACCTGTGCCTCCACTCCGCCTCCAACGGATAAATGTGGTACATCTAGAGATGGCCTCTAAACTTTACTGGTAGCAGGCAGTTGAAGTTCTGGCCGATTTCCATCAACTCCTCTCTGTTGCTTCCATTACAGGAACCACTCCCCATGCAGCTACCTCTCTGTCCGTCTCTTCAGGGGTGAAGCAGGCCAACATATCCTGGGAGGCAGGCTTTGATGGAGGATCAGCACAGACATTTTCAGTTTGGTGGGTGTAAAGCCTCCCACTTTCTTCTTGGGCTGTAACCATGGCAGCCATCGACAGCGCTGGTATTACTCTATTGATCTCTAGGATGAGGAATTCATTTATCTGTTATCACTTCTTGGCAGCTACAATAAAATATGCTGCTGCAGAGCACAGCTTTATAATGCAGTGGCCATGCTAGCTACAATAGAAGGTTACTGACAAAAGAGAGCGTAATACATTTGTTCTTGTGAGTCAGCACTTTTATATTGGCTTAGAAATCACAGCAGAATGTCTTGTGTTTAGTTAAATGTGAAGTGTCTAAGATAATGTCTGCCCGTGATATTTTGTATTAAAAGAGAGTGATGGACATGGTAAAAGGGATGTACACTGTAACTATCACACTTATAGTGTACAGGCTTGATGTCTTAAAAAGCTTTTCTTTGATTTGATACTCTAATCAAATAGAAACCAATATTTTACAATTTTCATATTTTTTTGTCAGAGAATGCAACTGAGGAAACAGAAAAACTACAGAAAACTTCTTCTAATGCTCATCTTAATCACATTGTAACCTGGGAGCACGGAGATGAGATGAGCTATCTTAATCCCTGAGAGAGAACTGGGTCATTGCTGCAGCAAAGAGCAGCGCAGACATAAATATAAATTACATCAAAAATATAAAAATAGTTCAGCCAATCAGTATAAAAACCCTCCCGAAGTCTTAGCTACTGCTTGCCATGACAGCCTGACATGTCATGACCATACATTATGAAGGGGAGTCAAAGTGAAATTTTTTACTGCTTTTTCTGTACCATAAGAACATTATATAATGTGAATGTTTTCTCAATGACAATTCAACTGCAGTCTTTTCTTTGCATTTAGACTGAAAATGATAGCAGATAGGCCTTATTAGCACTTTGTGACTTCCAACAAATGAAATGTTAATAATAATGCAGTGATTCGACTCTTGTGAAAGCTCTACAGGTAAATATTCACACCATATACTTGTAAAATGAATGACTAAGGAATAGAAAAAGCATCCATATATTTCATGTTTCGTTGTTAGAAAGTAAACTACTACTTTTTTTGCTTTTATAGACATGACCTGCATTATGCACCACAATAACATACATTTTCAAAGCTGAATTCAAATTACTCTTGAGTTCCTAAAAGAGGGCCTCATAATTATCACACCATAGTATTATGAGTAATATTCTGCCCTTTTCGATTTTCTCATAAAAAGAAAATACCAGTTCTGTTGAGTCAAAGCCATCATCTTCAAAAACAAAAGAATACCATATTAACAGATACCTTGCCAGACTGACATTAATAATTTTCAAAAGTTCCTCCAGTTTTGAATAGGTGACGAGGTCTTTTTTTAGCCTCGGGGGTCAAGTAATTTCCTCTGTATTAAATAGATATGTAAAACCTCAGCTCTGGTAGGAACATGGAAATCACCATAATTGGAGTTGCAAGCTCTCTGTGCAATTGTAGGGAGACATCAGTACTGTCTCTGCTACAAAATCTGGAGCTGATGATGAGTATGAATGATTAATGAAACCTACTTTTCTGTCATGTTTCATAAAACCAGACTCCCAGAATTCCCCGCCATTCTTTTGTTCTCACTTCTTTCTTTCTCTCGGTCTCTCTCCCTCTGTAGGGTGAAGAAGATTTCAGCGAGTGATAATGATGGGAAACAGGACTGGTTCTCTGTGCCCGTGCCCTCCTCCTCTGGCAACAGGCTGCAGATGACAGACCTGTCTCCTGCCACTGACTACCAGTTCAGCATCCTGTCTCACAATAAAATGGGCATGGGACCATTCAGTGAAATTGCCACTACAAGGACCTTGGGTCAGTACCATCTTCCAATGACTTGTGAATCAGAATTATAATAGCTGGTTTTATGTTGGAACTGGTTGCAGGTTGGCAAAAAAACTGAGTTTTTCTCTCTTTTTTTATTGTCAATGAGCAATGCACAAACATTCATATAGCAGGCTTTTCATTTTAAGCTGGTGCTGGCTGTCATTTTCGGCAGTCAAAACTTTGCAGGCAGTAGATTATATCAGTTGTTGCTAATTAAAGTTTATTACATAAGTAACTTGCCCAAAGACCAAAATAAGACTTGGCTGTAGTGTGGTTAATAGGCTTGCTGCAAGCCTGTGTCATCACTAACACCACCTTATGATCATGGGTGGTTTTTGAGTTCAAGTAGCCTTATCTGTTACTTAAGTACTGTGTGGTCACCTTCCCAACACAAACCCTCAGGAATTAATAACTTTGGTTATTCTTTAACTTTTCATCTAGCTCCATAATCAGGTCAAAATTTGGTTTATGACCAAACACCTGCATAACTAATGACCTTCCCATCAGCCTCAGCTGCACTTTGTAGTCGCTGCTAATCTGCAAAACTAACCTGCAAATGATCAGCATGTCAGCATTGTCAGAGCATGTTGCATGCATTTACATCAAAGCGCTGCCGTGCCTAATTGCAGAACCGCTAGTGTGTCTGTAGACTCCTAGTCTTGTTGTACTTGTTATTTAGAAGTGAGTGGTATCTTCAGATGTGCTGCAGCTGTTCTCTTTTTCTTAGCGGGATCTAAAGTACATTTGGGTTTGTTTAGTCCTCTGCCCTAGCCTGTGGCAGGCCAGGACAATGAAACAATCTAGCTGATCATGACAAATTCAGTAGTTGGGCTCTCCCAATTAAATTTTCATGCATAATCAATCATCATCAGTATTTCCAGCTTATCAGTCTAATAGTGGGAAATGGAAATGGGAAGTCCAGTATTTGGAGCAAGTAGCTTGTGAATAATAAGATGTACCAAAGGCATATGCTATTATCAAATATTAATGCTATGATTATTGTGGCCAAAGATATCATGGTCAATGTTATTATTACAATTGTAATCAATCATTATATAGTAAAATTACATCACATCATGTTTGCCTTGAATGTTATGAATGCTAACAAGCTGGGCAGGGAGTGATATATACTGCAACTTATTTGGACTCTAAAGAACAACCAAACCTACTACCCTCACACTCTCAAGGTTGAGCATCTGTGGCAGCAGCAATTTCCTCCACTGTAATTTAATTTTTCTGCCAGAAGGTATCTTGCTGAACAACTGAAGGTCTTTTTTTATTCCCTCTCCATCAGATCCTCTGCTGAAGAGAAATAAACCAAAGCCCCCCGCGTCGCTGTCAGCTAATCAGGGCTCAGCAGGTGTTGTTCTGCAATGGTCCCTTCCTGAAGCTCAGCACCCTCCCATCACAGGCTTTGTACTCCAATCTCGCACTGAGCAAGGGGAGTGGTTTAATTTGGATGAGGATATCAGTGCTAACAGTAGCGAGATAGTCGTTCCGGGTCTGCACAAGGTAACAAGCCAGTCGTACTGCTCCCTCTGAGACTAATCAGTCCAAGCTGCTTGTTGAATGCCTTGGAGATTTTTATCTAGGCTATACCTCTGTGCTTTTACTTTTGTAGACTCTCAATTATGCACACTACATGGCAGCCATCACTTTTCTGTCTTCTATCAATCTGTATGTGCTGCCATTTCTTCTTTCTGCCTGTTTCATCCTCCTTTTTCTCTCCTATATAGGCCTACACAAATTCAAATGAGATTCATTAGCATTGCAGGCACAGTCCCGTGTTGACAAAGTGTGGTTTCATCCTCTGTCCTCTCCACTGTGTGTGTTTGTGTGTGTGTGTGTGTGCGGATGCCGGTCACAGGACTGTGTGTACGAGCTGCGACTGCTATCTCGTCGCGGGGAGTTGCTGAGCGAGCCCGGTCCATCAGTCAATGTCTCCACCATGGGTAGGTGTTCGAGAGCAACCTTGCCCCCTTCGCATTCTTGCCCCTACCCGTGTTTCAACCAGTCCTCCTCTCAGTCTCTTGTTCTAACTCTTTTCTCTCTTTCTCTATTTTTCCCCCATCCCTTTGTTCCCAATGTTAGACCAGAATTGGAGCAGGGCCCCGGGGAACGCTGTCCATTAGAAGTCTGAATGATAGAAATAGCTCACTAATAACTTCTCAAAAGAGTTGGTGATAAAATTTGCACCGGTCTTTTCTGATTCCTATGTGAATGTGAGAAGAATGTTTCATTAGATACGGTCTAGAGATATCAAACAGATCTTCAACCCCCCACTGCTTACCCAAGGAGCTTTACAGCAATCAGAGCCATAGATTGTATATTGTTTAACATAGCTCAGCTGATAATCTCAGTCTAGTGTCTGACTGTGCAAATTATGCAGAACAATCAAGTTTATGACTTGATGATAATGATCATCAGGCTGGAGAGTAGATGCACTTAAGAGTGGTAATATCAAACCTCATAGCAATCTTGTATTTATGAGTTTCCCTGTTTATGTGAATATGAATTGTATTCAATGTAGTAGTAACAGGCTGATGATGCAAGAGGCATGAAATATGCATGTCAGTCAGTACAATCAGATGATTGTACAGCTTTATGAACAAAGCTTCTTCTTTCAACCTAAAAATAAAAACAATGAATATATAAACTTAAATATTATGTTTATATATATTTTATTATATATTGTATACATTAAACACACATACACAACTATAATTTAATATATAAAAATAATGAAAACTGTTTTTCTAAATGTCTTATCTTCATTATAAATCAGTATATTTTTAAAACATGATTGAAATTGAGTACAAATTTATAATTTTTGTAATTTCTAAAAAATTAAACACATTTATGAATGTGTATATATATATATATATATATATATATATATATATATATATATATATATATGTATGTGTAAGGAAAAAAGATCATCTATATTTTTTTAACTGTTCTTTAAGTTATTAGTATTGTTCTCAAGTATGTATGTTGTCATTATGGTAACTTTTTTTAAATGACATTTTTTTTTGTTTTTTATGGTTATAGCTAACTCTGCAGTCACACTAAGATCGCCTTTATTTGTATTTACCAATATATCACTGATGAAATGATGTCACAGGGATGGAGATCTACCCTGCCACATCCCGACTCCTGGAGTTCGTCCCGGAGCCATTACTTGCCGGGGTGCTGGGAGGGGTTGGCTTCATGTGCTTGGCACTGGTCTTGCTGCTGGGGTCCGCCTGTGTCATCAGCCACAAGAGGGACCAGCGCCGCAGAAAGAAGAACGATGGTAAACCGTCCCTCACTCCTGAGACTTAGCAGATACTCGCTTTGATGAACTGCATCATGAATATCATCATTTATTCTATAAAATATTGAAGGCGCTTTCAATCCATTATATAAATCATACCCCACTGCATTGGATCTTGTCCCTGCTCGTCCATTCAGTTGTAAAAGTTATTGATGTCATTTACATTACTTGCTAATTAGGGTAATTTCTCATTAGTGGCTGATAAATGTAAGTGTAATTAACTTTTTGGACAAGCCTGAGTGCCTCAGGCCCTTTAATGGGCTCTTATTAGGGTTGATTATGTTTTTACTTCTTGGTCAGTATGGTTGTATCCTAATGAGTCAGATACCATCTTGCCCATCTCCCTCCCTTTCAGAGCCCTCTTCTGCCATCTATAAATGCTCCCCATCAAGGTAAGTACCCCTTTATCATGTCATTGTTATACCTCCCATTGACCTTTCTTTCCGCTTCCTTTAGAAGCTAAAGTATGTTCAAACAGTCAGAACTTCAGTTGTTTTCTATTTCTTTTTTTTTTTCTTCTTCATCTTTTTCTATTGCTGCCGCTGCTGCTGTTTTGGTCTCTTTCTGTCTACATCTTTCCCGCCCCCTCTTTCACTCTTGTTCAATCTTATTTTCTGTCTCTATTTCTCTCCCTCTTACACCTCCAATTTTTCTTACAATTTTCTCCCCCCCCCTTCTCCCTCTCTCTCTCTCTCTGTCTCTCTCTTACAGAAAGACTTCAGGCACCAGCAGTCCAGACAGTGTGTTGAAGAAAAGCCTACTTCCAGCCAGTCCCCTCTATCCCAACAATTCCTCTACCACCAACTCCTCCTCCTCGCAGACAGACTGTTCCTCCCTCAGCACTGAGAATCATAATCGGCGGAAACAATTCCTGTCCAGCTACAGTAGAGGCAACCTTACTAGGACAACATCTTCTCCAATCTCTCCCTCAATTGAGTTGATCGGTAGAGGTCCAGATGGGCGGTTCGTACTCCCACCGTATGACCATGATACGCTGAGCGTTCACAGCAAGAAAAGTATAAAATATAACCAATCTGCTAGCGTCCGAAGGTCTGTGTCGCTGCGCTCGGACAAGGAAGACAGGAAAGAGCCGCCATTTGTGCTCTCTATTGATCTCCCACTTTGCAAATCAACTAATTCCTCAAGCCAAATCTGTGGTACGGCCCAGTACCTCCCCTGTCATGGTTCTTATACATCGGATCAAAAGACAAACTATGATGGCTGTCCTGACCTTACCAGCCTGTGCTCAAACAGCACTTTTGCCACTATTCCTTACAAAGACAGAAACCTAACTCCCACATTTCCTGTGCTCCCGCATATTCGATCCAGCCTTGGTCAGCCTTCTACAACTGCCAGCACTCTGGTGCTCCAAATGGAGCATGAGCGGGAGACAGGAAACCTGAGTCACTGTCTGAAACTAGCTCAGGAGAGGGAGGAGCTGGAGAGGGAGCTCCGGAAGTACACATTGCAAAGAAACTCTATGAGGGAAATGAGGATGGAGCAGCCAGACTCGGAGGAGAGAGAGGACTGTGGTAATGAGCTTGTCTGGAAATATAAGAGCAGCACCTTGCCGCACAGATACCCCCAGGGCAGCAAGGAAAGCTTTGGCCTGTCACCAAGCCCTTACTCTTTATCTTCTGTCAACTGGGAAGCTCGTCCTCTTGTCTCTCCTCCCACATTGATCCCAGACAGGACCGGTTTCAATGTGTCTTCACCTTTGAGTCCTTCTTGTTTTCAGTCCGGCAACCATTATCCTGCTCCATCCTTCAACAAACAGACCCCCCTCCGATCTGAGGAGGCAGGCAGTGTTTCCAAAGACAGATTAACTCTCCCACATCTCTCCTCAAAGCACCAGAGACATGAAAGGGTAGAGGCAGCACCAGAGGGCTATGATAATTCACCACAATCCACAGTTTTAGAAATGCAAACGAATGATTCATGCTCTGAGGCACGGAGACAGAACAATCTTAGTTATGGCAGCCTTTCAATGTTGTCTTTCCATAGCAATAAATATACTGAAGGATCTAATTCGGCTCTCGATGCTGTGCCAGGCACTTCAAAAGCGGAGGTAGCATTCCCGGAGCCCACTGATGAAGACGTGTGTGTTGAGATGAGTGTGGATGAGCCAGAGTTTGAGGTATGTGTAACGCGGCCTACAAAGCCCATGCTGCACCACAGAATCGCCTCTCATCTGCAACACGGGCACTCACTGACTCTCAAAGGCCGGTATGAAGACACGAGGAGGAGCACAAGCTTTAACTGCCGTAGTCCTACTTCAGTGGACAATATCATCAGGGTCACAGATTCTCCGCAACCTCCAGAACCAGAACTCCGGAGAGCTGTGAGCCAAGGCTCTAAACTCTGCAACGCAAAGCAGCGAAGTCAGAGCCTAGACTCAAGGAGACGGAAAGAGAGGAATTTCCTGACTCCTGATGCTTGGGTAGACTCTCTCAGCCAAGAGAACTGCTCTGTTGCATCCTCCTGTCACCCAGACTCTCTGTTCTGGGAACCACAGAGCTCTCCTACTAGGAAAATCTTGAAATCTCCTGCAAATTTTCCCTCTGCTACCCAAGCTGGCTCCTGTTCACCTCATGCTGTGGATGCTTTATCTCTAAGGAGCAGTCCACAGAGTCCTATACCAAATCCTGACATTCCTTGCCACTATGAGCCAAGAAGTGAGGCATCCATCTTACTCAATACCGCCAAATGGCCAGTCACCTACCAGGAGCCCACGAAAGAGGCAGGGGGTTTCTTGGAGGTCATGAAGGAAGCTTCCAGAGGCTTACCGCCCAACAACAGTGGGCTGCACGATTATCAAGATGTACTGGAAGTGGAGGCAGGAGGCTCTGAGGGAATGCCCGAGTTTGGGAGCAGCTACAGCAGTTATGCCAGCAGCGGCCGAGGGAGTATGGAGCCTGCTAACAGACGCCTGTCCCTGTGTCACCTTTCCCCAACCCTCACTGTCTCACCTGAGATTGTAGAGGAGAGTCAGGGGAGCACAGAGGACAAGCATAGCCACCAAATGGAACACAGCCAAAGGTAATAGGACATATAAATGGAAAATTATGTTTTATAAAAGAAAATGTGGGGGCTGGCATTTGTAGCAGTAGAGGGTCTTGTGTGGTCAATATACTGTAAGGCTTTAAAGGTGAGGCTTATATAGACTATTTGATATTTTGTGATATAAACTATAGAAGTGCACAAGGGCATGGGTGCATAATTCTGTTTGTAGATCGTGCAAGAATTTGAAATAACTGTCAGCAGTGTTTAAACGATATAAAGCTGTCAGCAGTGTTTAAACAATAAAACAAAATTGAAAAGCTCAACAAACACTGATGAATTGCATAAAGCAACATGTTTCATAACTGAGAATTATGGTGATTTCATCATCCCTTTTCTGCTGTAAGTAAACATTTCTTCATTTAACATTCAATTAAGTAAAATGTAGAAGACTTTTTCACAAACATATTTCTGGTCAGTTAAAAAAAGAATTAAACTCAAAGCAAATATGTATTATGTTATATTTAAGTGTTTGAGTAGAAGAAAAAGAGTGTACTTAAAAAAAAGTTGCATTTCTATTGGACTTGATGTATAGTTTATTGGGAAGAAGTTTGTGTATGATTTCTTTAAATATTCTAACTAACTTTATGTTTGGTATTAAGTGATGCTTTTGTGCTCTCTCCAGGAGAAAGCCCTCAGTGGATGAGAATTATGAGTGGGATGCTACTGATTTCTGCTCACAGCCTGGAGACCATGATGGTGAGGATTTTTCTTTTCTTATTAATAACATGCAGTTTGCTTTTAGGTACAAACACTGTTGAAGAAAAAAAAACAGATAAATGTGTCTGGAATCATTAATCAAGGCAGCACCATGCCAAGACAAATCAAAATGATACGCTGGGCGATTGCTGTGAGGTCACTGAGGACTCTTCACTGTTAATTCAAACTGCTTCATCAGTTCAGTAGACAAATCCTCACCATTTAACCAGCTGAAATACCAAGAACCCTAGTGGATGAGTAAAATGAGTAAGGATAACTTCTCTCTAAAGATGGAGAAATAGCCACTGGACAGGGCATCAACTGAGGAAGGGACATTGTATTCAGTATGAGGTGGGCTTCTAGATCTCACTGGGTGATGGTATGGGAGAGCAATAGTCGTTACCTGAGTGGTAAGCTACCATTCTTCAGTAGCATTTACCTTTAACGTGGCAGTATGAGCTCATTTTCGACCAAATAGTTCCAGGAATTATGGGGAGACAGAAACTAAACTAGCAACTAAAAGTCCCACCTCCTGTTTGTGCTTCTGCTGCATGAGAAAAACTGTTAAGATTTGGAAAAATTAGATGATGCAATTTTCGACACTGAGTGATCATGTTCTTTGTTATTTAATGCCATGTGAATGGATGTAAGAATGGATGCAGAGGAGACATAAAGAGGTAGAAAAGGAGAAAATCCAAAGTGCCTGTCTCCAAATTAAAGATGACCCGATGAGTGTTTTAGGGTTATATATTTCTACTTTAGAATGTAACTACATGGAAAACAAACAGCAAAGTTTTCTTTCTCTATCTTGCTGTTTTTAGACTAGTCAGGAAGCTGACTACATAACTCTGTTTTTAACATCAGAAATTGTTCTCATGATTTTAGTGCTGATTGTAAGAATGTGAATACACAAGTTGTAGAAGCTGCAAGGTATGTTTTTGAGCAATGAGTGGTGTCCAGCCTTCAAACTCTGCCCTAATACTTACCATAAGAAAGTACAACTCCTGGAGCAGAGGCATTCTTGGCACCAGCAACTATGGTTGAGAAACAAAATTTTGACTCTGGTCAAAATGCAGGATAAGGTTCCTGAATTCCTGAAATTCCAGAAAAGTTGCTGCAGTTGGAAACAGGTTTTTTTGATGAATTGATTTGTCTGCTGATATACAGTATATACAGTAGATACTGGGTATATACAAATGGGTGACAAATTAAAGGAAAAGCCAACATAAAGTGTCTTAGTAAGGTGTTGGGCCACCACGTGCTGCCAGAACAGCTTCAGTGCACCTTGGCATTGATTCTACAAGTATCTGGAACTCTACTGGAGGGATGTACGCCTTTCTTCTAAAAGATATTCCCTCATTTGGTGTTTTGATGATGGTGGTGGAGAGCGCTGTCTAATATGTTGGTCCAAATCTCCCATCGATGTTCAATTGGGTTGAGATCTGGTGACTGTGAAGGCCATAGCATATGATTCACATCATTTTCATACTCATGCTGTATGTTGTCCTTTTTAACTGTAAAGTGTATTGGGACCATGATGCATGGTGATTCTGCACTTTAAATGAAATTGATTGAGTTGATTGATCATCAAACCACTTAGTGACCCCTTGTGCCCTATGGATGGGGGCGTTGTCATCCTGGAAGAGACCACTCCCATCAGGATAGAATTGTTTCATCATAGGATAAAGGTGATCACTCAGAACAACTTTGTATTGATTTGCAGTGACCCTTCCCTCTAAGGGGACAAGTGGACCCAAACCATGCCAGCAAAATGGCCCCCACAGCATAACAGAGCCACCAGATCCCTTCACTGTAGGGGTCAAGCATTCAGCCTATACTGGTTTTTCCTTTAAATATAATAGTACCTGTCTGTGCTATTATATTTGATATGATTTATATGTATATTTATATATATATATATAGTATTGTGGCCTCTAATGACTCAAATATATATTCAAACCAGACCTGTCGGACCATGTATCTTAACTTGATTTTCAGTGGTGTGTAGTTCAGCATGTGTGGTAGAGACCAACATTGAAGGGCCATTACTGAAACATTAAGCAATTTTAAATCTGAAGAAGGTGACATCAGGAATTAAGAGAAAGGCCAGATATGTCTTCACTCTTTGGTTCCTCTGAATTAATTCAGAAGCTAAGCTGAATTTGTACTCATAGAGGAAAATATTTAATATCCAATCCTTAACCTGTGAGTGTTTCATATCCGTGGGAGTTTAGGATAGAAGCAATTTAATGAAATAACATCTGCGGTAAAATATCAGGAAACTCAAAGATTATTTTACCATTTCTTTTTACCCACAGGCCTGCTTCCTTCATTGAATCTACAGAAGCCTGCTCCGTTCTGTAGCCTTCCCAGCATGCAGTGCTCCACTAAGGCACTGAAAAATTGCACTCAGCTCTCTTTGCTCCCGGGGCATCAAAGCAGCTGCTCTGCTGAGCCAGAACCAGACACCGTGCTGTTCTGACAGCGCCAGCCTTCGGCTCATCTCACCTGGTGTGTCCTTTCACTTATTGACTCTGATCAAAAGGCGACAAAAAGAGCATGTGGCAGAAACTGAGCTTTTGTCTGATCAATCCAATTCTCTCTTTCAAAAAGTCCAGAACAGCTTATTTGGGCAGTATTGTGCACTGCTCGCATTTGGTATTGGAACAACAAGTATTGAACTCAGAGTAATGAAGTCACAAAATTACTTTTACTCTTATGCAGAGCTTTAAACATTTGTGACCCAAAACCATCACATCACGCTCTTGACAATTTCTTTTGAGACAGTCTGCCAATCTGCTAATATCAAAGCAGTTCACTGTGCTGATGGATTCACCACATTCTCTGTTGTTTCTTATGCATTCATCATTCTGTGGCGACAGAAGGGACAAAAAGGATCTCAGTCATCATCAAGTCACTGGTTTTGGCTGTGGATGATAAAGTTTTTAGATACTATCAGTCACCTTTGAGTTTAACAAAAGAGCTGCTTATGAAAACCTAATAAATAAGGATGATAAACTGAATATAAAAGATTATATTTGCTACAATGTTAATATTTTTCGTAAATGTAACATTGTTTCTAACAGTGTAATTCCCCAACAGAGATCATTATCTGCTTTTTTGCCCTTAAGGTACTGTGAATGTTTGGTTTCCAAAAATCTACTCAGGCTGGATGAAATCCTTGTTCATTGAAGCAAGACCTCTAATTATGTCCAGTAATTGAAGAGGGTCAAGTAAACTTGTAGGTTTTGTCCTTGTTTATTTTTTATGGACAAAAAGGGAAATTAAATGTTATTTGTTATTTTGACTTTAATTTACCAAGGGTGAATTCACTGAGTGATTTTTTTTTTCATTCTTTCTTTATTCTCAATGTTATTCACATAACACTTGGGAGTGCTTTTAGTGACACAGTTTGAGTAGTTAAATGCCATGTTCAAAGGCACATTGACAATGGATACTTAACACATCCTCCTAGGGCTTGGTGATAATTCAACATTATTCTTCATTAACTGTCCACATGAAGGGTTACAAGCAAATCAGATCAGTATTTACGACAGAATAGTTTCAGACCACAATCAATTCGTCTCTATGGAATCCCCAAGATTTTCTCCAATATATCTCACTTGGCACTAGATAATATGGATGTGCACGAAAAGACCAACAAATATAGATGCCTCACATCAGCCAAAATCTGCCATTTTAGGTAAATAAACCCAAATTTAATGGATATAGTGCTGTATTGTCAACACACGGTATTTCACACAACCAACTCTGCAATCATACAACCATCTTGAGTTGTGCGGTATGTGAATGCTTGGGGTCAACATGGGAATCTTTCCCATTGCTGATATGAATGTAGCATTAGATCAACTTTGGTGAACTTTGACACACAAATTTGCACTGTTGACCAGTTGAAAACCATCTTGATAGAAGGAACGGAGTAAATCTGAGAGTCCAAACTGGGGGAGGCTGTCATATTATCTGTGGTGTACCCTTAAATTTTTATATAAATATACCTGTTTGACAAGCACAAATGAATTTTGCTGTTCCACTTTCTGGTGTGATTGGGCACTCACATGTTTTGATCATTGCTTTCAACACCTATTTCATTATTTTATATGTGGTACATATCCCCCTTTGTGATACACTGTTTATTGATATTAGAAAATTGGACACACTAAAACCATTGATTTCACCGACCCCTGCACCCCAATGTAGATCAAGATAGTTCCTGTTTGTTCTGTGCGATTAAACCACACAACTTTCCAGGAACAAACCTGGCCCTAAACCTGCTGAGAGAAACATGCTCATGCTCCCCTGCCTTCGTGAACAATGTAGGAAAAAGGGGTTTTGCTCACTGCTGTAGCTCAAGGCCTTCACATTAGTCAAACAAATAATTAACTCAGAACTCCAGTGTACCAGAGCATTGTTGGGTATCCATCCTATAATTGGAATTCACTCATAGAGGCTACATTTACTGCAAATCAATGTTTCACTTCTGTAGAACATTTTCATTTTCTGCTGTACACATATTGTACTGCTAGTCCACAAATGATCAAACCCCATGTGCTGCTCTGGGGATTTATACTCAGCACTACTTTTTTGCCTACGTTTTTGAATCTAAATATTGTGCTTCCAAAACATCAAACAAGGAAAAGTATGTGAAATTAGTTTTCTGTATACCCAATGTAATATTTAAAAAAAGTAATTCTGCTTGTTTTTGACATTCAGAGCTAAAACCTGAATAGCAGGATCCTACAGGGACCTGCTGTATGTTGTATGTTAAGTGCTCTTGCAAAAAATGTAACATTGGCTATAGAGAATTACATGGATAAACAGCAGAAAGGAAACGTGTTCAAAAATAGATGTGGACAACAGCGAGGGCTAATAAACCTGATCATTATACTGCTACCTTTTTCAGTTATTGTGTGTACTTAGGGGGATTAGCTTTAAAATGAGCACTCTTTTATTATGTCCATTAAGCAGTGAATGAGTCACTTCCTGGCATTTGCCAGGAAGTGACTCATTCACTGCTAGAAACCAATCAAGAAACCAATCAAGGTTAGCTAGAAACCCATTTAGGTCTTATGAATTGAGATGTCATACACAAATTGAAAAGTGTAACACCATTGTGCTCATGTTGCGTTTGTAGAGTTCTAAACTCGCCATAATTAGTACTTAACTGAAGTCTTTATGGTATGTGAGTGAATGTCAGAATAACATCAATAGGATTTTCCGTATAAAAACAACTATGTGATTACAGCATTTTTCAGAATTCAGATGGCAACTGTCTGTTTGTAGAAAAACAAGCCAGTCCCAGTTAAGTCAGAAATGTTCAGTTTCTGTACATAGTGGCTTTAGGGCTCATTGTTTTTCTTTTGTTTTGTTTTTTTTTAACCAATTTTCACCAAAAAATACCCAGATTTCTTTTAACTGAAGCAGATCAGTTTAAACTGATTTTCACTCTGAATGTGCTGTACCAGCACATTCAAAAGGGGCTCCTTTATTAATATAAAGATATTATTATCATATTATATAAAGTCAAGATAAAAATGTAGGGAAATGCAAATAAGCTGTTGACTATGTACCAAAGTCCTTACAAGCAATTAAAAAACTGTTAAACTACAGAAGGTTTGAGCTGCAAACGGTACTTTAATAGTCCAAATCTCAACCACAGTGTTGTATTATTGATTTTTTTAAAATCAGATTTTTATTGATTTTATTACAGCTTAAAACGTTGCTGTGACATGCTGCAGATTTTTAAAAAAAACTATGAAAAGCCCATTCTATAGCTTGTGCTGTTGGATTTCATCAAGATATTCATGTTAAGGTTTCCCTCCATATGTGAGCGAGGATGCTCAAATATTTTGAAATTTTAAAAAAACTCAAGAAAATTAAAGGAAGTACTATTTACTACTGTTGTATTGGATTGATCAGATTTAAAACAGCTTAATTTCCGCATCTACAAATGTGTGGTTTAAGGCCTCTGTTCAGTGCTTGTCATTGATCTTCAAGAATTGAGTGACAGCACATTTTTCAAGGCAACAGCAGCTTCTCCCTCCTCTCTCTGCTCCATTTACACGATGTTAAACCAGCGAAGCAATCTGTGATGGTGTACAGATATACAGCTCGGCTCTGCTCTTTTGACAGTTAGCGGGCAGCTGACTTCATTGACTGATAAAATACTTGTCTTACATCCGAACGAGCTTCCAATTATACTAATGGTGGTACTGCAGCACCAGACAACCCCATCCCGAGAAAATGATTGGAGGTAATGTCACAGTCATCTTTTTTAATCCTCTGCAATTCCATTTATTTATATCACTTTGACATCAGAGATTATGGGGTGGGACAAACACGTATTTCTTGTCTCTGGCTTTGGAGTAGAGTTTTCACAATGCTGAGAGCAAACACTGAATGCAGTAATGAGTGTGTACAAGTGCAGTACAGGTACTTCAACAGCTTATTTCAAAGGCGAACACTCGCAGCATTCAAATGACAAACAGCAGTTCACACTGACAGGTAACTTTTTTGTTTTCTGATACATGTTCATGGTGTGATCCATGTATTCACAGGCATTTTTCTCAGCTCAGTCTGTAACTGTCAACACATCAGTGACGGTTTGTTTGAGAAGTGATATTTTTCCTCCTGTGATTCCCTTTTCCAAGATTTCTATACAAGAAGTGACACAGTGACAGCTTTATATCAGCTTCATAGAGAAGGTAGATAATACTGTAGGAATGGTGCTATATTTGATTTGTAATCCTCTCTTGTTCATTGACCCTTAACACAAATGTTTCACAGCTGAATCACAGGTGACATTTTCATCATGTTAAAAATGCTGAAAGTTCCAGGTTAATTGTCTAATATTGTTTCTAAAATCTCTAATGACCTTTACTCTGATTATTTCTCGGATATCATTTAGAGGTCAGTATGCTTGAAACAAACTAGTTTGTTTGAGGTGTCATCCAGCCACATCTAAATGCAAAACTGTCTGCATATCTTACAGATCAACAGTGTCTCCTTGAAGGCATTCATGATGTTGCACTTGTTTTTGCACAAAACGTGACAAAAGTAGTTTTGTGACAGATTAAGAAAGAGAGCTTGAGAGAGAAGGTCAAACCTTGCCTACTTTCACACCTCGCACACCTGGCCAGTCGCTGCCCTAAAGTTGGTGTGATTGTATTGTGGTCTGTTTCAGGAAGTTACAAAATTTTTAGTTAGACATCCTGACAAGCACTTAGTTTGAAGCAAATTAAGGGCTTAGAGATGAAGTATCCCAACCAATGGGTTGTGCCCTTTAAAGTTCTTACAATTTCGAACGTGGTTGATTTGGTGACACCCATGGCTACTGATGGTAACAGCAAGTGCAGTTTAAAACTACAAGAAACACTCCTTGAGCAGCTACTTCGACAGAAATACAACAGAAGAGCAACTGGTATATCTGTTTACAATGCAGCCAAACAAACTCGCACTGTTTTATGGTATAAAATAGTCAATAATCTGCCGTTTTCCATTCTGCCATGAGCAACTGCAACCTTAGGCTGCTGTTGTTAAAGCACAATTCTTATTGACACATATTTCTTGTGAGAGGACAACAACGCGGGTGTATTGCCAGTTGAACACTTTTAATGTGAACTAGCAGCAGTAGGAACTGTTTTGTTTGTTGTCCATAAGCAGTAACTTAATACAGCTCTGATACAGACTCAGGAGAGTAAATGGTAAACAGTGAGGCAGATATCAACGAGATGAAATTACAAACAGTAATGCTGGATTACATGCATACCTCATTTCCTGTGAAACCCCTATGCAGGCAATGAATCCTGAATGGCGGACTCTGCCACTAACAGTGAAAACACCTATGTAGATAGGTAATGTACTGATTATAAATACATTGAATGGCTGTTACTGCATCAATTGTATCAAAAACGGAGTTTGATTTAACTTCTGAATTACAAAGTTAAGGAAATCTGAGAAACTCACGTTCTAAGTCATCCCTGAGTTAAACTCTCCAAGAATGTAAATGTGTTTCATCACCTTAAGACAGTCACACATGCCCAGCTCACAGCACATTACTGACAGGAATTGAAAGTGTTCTTCAGTTGTTTTACCTGGAGGCCAAAGCACGTGCTCAATTAAAAGTTGACAATCTTTACTTTTCTCTACTGTGGAAACTTTAATGTGACATGCAAGTTAAATGAGTTTACAACTCTAGAACATTTTGAATTTGTCAGCCTGAAATCCAGGCTCATTAATTAAATCATGATTCATGTCAACAAGAGCTGACGTGTCAAAAAATAATTCACTAACATCCACTGGTTTTACCCTATCAAATGTTAGGATTTTCAATCAAAAAATATTTGATTTGAAATTTATCATCAACTCATGAGAGAGATTTAGGATCTCTAACCAACTCTAACATGACATTGCTCTGCAGTAAAAAAGCTAAAAAAAAAAAAAAAGATCTGTACACATAGGTCTAAACATCTTTATATAGAAGTTTGAGAAATTGTACATTAAATGCACACATGATCAGTTCACACTGTAGCAGCAGGACTGTCACATTTTCTTATTATGTTCCACTGTTATGCAGGCGTTTCTGTATCATATAACCTTGAAGACATTCATAATTGTTTTAGATTTTCAAGTACAGCAGGTATTTTGTTTGCATGACAGAAAGAATGAGGATGGCAATTAGTGCTTGTTGCTGAGGATAAGCCGTGACCATTATCTCCTGCCAAGTGTAAAATTAGTGTGATTATCAGCAACGTTGCCGTAGAAATATGGTCGGACGTGGATAATTTAAAGATTGAAACCTAAATGGGTGTTTTTCAATCAGTCTATCTGCACATCCAGCATTCAGTCTGAGAGGCGAGAATTCACAACATGTCAGCGAAGTTAATTACCTCACTGAATGCCTCCCAGCAGTGTGTAGAATAATGGAATCAGGAGAGAATGACTTTTCTTCTCTTGTATTGGTTTTATAGTACAGTAGAATCTTTCTTAACCCCCCCCCCCCCTTTAACTTTCATTTTAATTAGGCATTTGCCAAAGAGACAGACTTTTTGAAATACATCTGTGTTCTTGTTATCCCAAGGGCAATAACCTTGCAATAAGTGTTTCTTATTCTCTCATTGATTACAAAGCGTGTTCACCCAAAATTGATGACATTATAATGGCTGGTTTTAGTGTGTCCTTGAAAATCCACTCATACAAAAACGATAATTGAGCCCAATTTTTCACAGCGCCTGTTAACATTATGAAGCACTTTTCAGGTTCTTGATTGATAAATATACTGTATATAAGACTGATACAAAATGTCCCTTTTTATTAACTCAAGTAGTGTTCATGAAACTCTAAAATTTTTGGACTCATTATACTTGGAGTGGTAGACTTAGTTTTTACTGCAAGGAAATATAATAAATTTTATATTATTACAAATATAGGAAGACATACAGCTTTATAATATTAAAATCAACCATATATTTGTGTGTACTGTTTGCTTTTGGAAATGAATTATGCGTCTGCTTTGTTATGATTTCTGTATTTATGGTTAATGAGTTAATTGCAGCCAAGGTTGCAGTAATGTTTACAACAATGACAATGTAAATAGAGCTAATCAAGATGGGATACATCATATCATGGATGGATATATATGTTAAAATTTAGACTGTTTTCTCATTAGGAGCTACTCTTGTTCATGTTTGGATAATGAATTTGTTATGTTTTATATGTAAACAACTGATTATGATGATGTAGCAGCTTTTAAATTGGAAGTCAACTGTAGTTTATTAGTTTTCTATGTCGTGTGTATTTTTGTGTCATGTAAACGATAACTTTGATACAGTTTAACTACTTATATGCAACCCCTGAATCAGGGTTTGCATTGTTTTAAATAAAAAATGCTATATTGTAATACATTTTAAGAATTGATGTACAGTGAAATAATTGCATGGTATATTTCTAAATCCTGTGTTATTCACTTCCTCTTCAAACTGTTCATCTATTTTTCCCTACATAAATCATAGTTTAAAGCCTAACAGGGCAACACTATACTGTATGTACAAAATGTTATGTTTTAATAAATAAATCGAAACCCTTTTTTTCTTGCGCAGGCTCAGATTTTTTCAACTTCAGTAACCTTCTAGGGTCTGTACATCACATTGTTTATTTGACACTGGATGAAAGGTGCTCGCGTTCACAAACATCGATCAGACTCTCCTACGCCAGAGAAATAACTTGAATTCTTAAACTGATTGGTTCTCCCTTTTGCTCGTTTTGAGTGCATTCTGACATACTTTCTAAATCGATGGATGTCGATCCAAACCCTTTGAAAAATGAGGCTATTTTGGTTGAATGTAGGTGCTCACTGGTGTAGGAATTTATCACTAAAGTGTAATTTCAAACTATAAAAAATGTAGATGTACATGGTGAGAAACTGTGGTCTTCAGTTTGCAGTCCCCCTCCTAAAATTTTGGAGAAAAAAAATTCCAAAGAGTCTTGGAAAGCAAGTGATGGTTTTTAAGAAGGGTTTTTCATTTTTGTCAGCTTTAGATTCCACAGATCCTTTTTCATCTGCTTTTCTTCATCTCATCTGTATTGTGATTATGAATGGGTGTGATTATCATGGATCACTACTAGAGATGGACTGAATTCATGGTAGTTTAACTAAGTCAACAGATAAACCCTTTAACTACAGTACATTAGCATCTTAAAAATATATGCTCAGAAATCACTGAATGAGATGTACAGAGTCTAATAAAGCCAATAAACACACACACTTGTAACCATTTTCATTAAAATAGCAATAATGTTCTAAGTGACAAGTGGCATTTACACTAACATTTGGTGTAAATGTTATATGGCAACTTTGTGGCTCCAAATCTAAAAAGACTTCCTGGAGAAATAAAATATAGCCATCATCACTACTTTTACTGTGATTACTGACTTTTTTCTTCATTACTGCGATGCATAAAAAGCCTCTCTAGGCAGTGCTCAACAGTTAATGTGCTTTATGTGGTGTCTGACAAAAACTCTTTGTTGTTCCAGATGTCACTGTAAAGCCCTCACGGTCTATCAAGTGATTCAAGAAAAAGGATTATTTAGCCTATAATTTTCATATCATGAATTTGAAATTATACATTTTTTTAATGTCGACCCCCCGCCAATAGACACACACACACACACGCGTGATAAATAAAATGAAAAAGCAAACAAGGAACAAATTGAATCAGTCTTACAAATGCCTTCACTAACAGTGGGGTTGAGTGGGCATTTTACACTTACTCAGTAATTATGGCAGTAAACCTGGCAAATGTGTCTATTTAATTATAACACTGCCAGACGTAGGGAAACAGTGTGGGGGACCAGCTGCTTTATCTCCTATAGAAAAGACATACTGTTGTCACGGTAACTAATCTCAGTAATGAACATAAAATATTTAGATACATCTAAATACTTCTTTATAGTGACAGAACCACATCTGTCATATTTTCTCTTACTTCCAGTGTAATTATAGAAAGAATCGTGTATTGTTGGGCTGATTTTAAGTAACTGTGTCACAATTTAGTGAACCAGTGTGTCCATTCCAGTCTGGGCCAGTTGATGTTGATAAAATCTCACAAAACTACTTTTGCTTTATTTGTAGTGAAGGTATTTGCAAAAATTTCACTCTCATCAAATATAATTTGCTTTCCTACAATATCCACTCCCGGCAAATTAGGCATGATTAACATTTTTAGCCATCTTAGCAGCATGGCTCTAGGATCCACCACTTTGATCCAGACTGAAATAACTCAACAAATATTGATTGGATTGTCATGAAATTTTGTAGAGATGTTCATGGTCTCCAGTGGATGAATCATAAGGCCCAGTCAGGCATGGAATCCATATCATTGGTGACTTCTCTATCTGTTATACTGATGGCTTTGTGTCATTCAGACCTTGGCGACTTTTACATTGATGTTCTTTACGGCTTCATTCAAACATGACAGGACATTTAGCGAAAGAGACAATGTTTAGGTGATATTTGGCACCTGGTGCATGAGAGGGAGTAGAGTGTGCGGTTAGTTAAAAATTTTATGATGAACAAGGAAGGAGACTTTTTTTGTCCTTTCACAGGCTGCATCGCCCCTTAATTAATGACCATCAGTGAATCCACTGACACCACTGCTGTCAAATTCGTCATGCAATATTATTAGAAAGCCACTTCTGCTGCCTGTTTTATGAAATCCGACATGCACAATCATTGAATGACAGGATGTTAAGTAGCTACTTTGTAATTCCTATTCGCTCACATGCTGTGTGTAAAACCTTTTGCTGGATATCCACTATTTCAACACTTGGCAAGAATGAAAACTGAAAACACAGAGAAGGCGTTCTGGTCTTATTATTACAGCTGTAAGAGGGATTTTAACCACTTCTGCTCTAGCTAAACTAGGAAAACAATAGTTTTTATAGACTGGTCCGACATGAGAAGATTGATCTCCACAATGCCTTAAAATGGACTCTTTCACAGTGTTTCCTTGTTTATGAAACTTATTTTGTATATAACAGATATGCAGAGAGAAAGCATGTCTTTCTCTCTGCATATCTCTTATACATACACATATATCTGATATATGATTCTGACTATAAATGATTATATATGATTCTGTAAGTAAGATTGTCGTTGTGACTTTTATGTAAAAGTGACCAGGGTTTTTACTCAGGTATGAAACCATCATGTTAAATTGCCATCATGACTTTTCTTCTAGTGCTACCAGAAGATCAGAGTGTTTGCTTACTAAATGAACTACAGTATCTCAACATCTACTTGATGAACTGGCACCAAGTTTAGTACCAACAGTCATAGTCCCCAGACGATGAATCTGACTGAAAACTTGGATGAATCCCTAAATTTTCTTCTGGCTCGACATCCATTGGACGGATTGCCGTGAAATTTGGATTGCATATTCAGCATCCCCTCAGGATGAACTAAAATATCTTTGTCGATCCCCTGACATCATCTAGCGCCACCATCAAGCCAACATTTTAATCTGCCCAATACAGTGGTTTATCACCAAATACCTGCAAAATTTGCATTTCCACCATCCTCAGGTATACTCTGGAAATGGTTGCATGCTGATGTTAGTATTTAGCACAAAGCACTGCTGTGTCTAAGTGCAGTCTCACTGTGCCATAAGCACAGCTGTAGGCTCTTAGTGTTGTTATGGTTATGTTTAGTCAACTGAAAGCTCTTAGTTAGGTAGGCAAGGCCATCATCTTTGTTAAATATTGTAAAAGTCAATATCTGATAAAAAGTTGTCTTTTTCAATGTCAAAATGTTGTCTTTCCAACCTTAAAGCAGTGGTTTGTGAGTGAGTGCTTTTTTATTTCTTGTGAAAAACTGGATGCTTTCTATTTTTTGGCACCAAAAGATGCTTTACATTAAACAATTAAATAAGGAAAAGTCTTTTGTTGAATTGATCAGCACAATTTCCACACTAAGACATAACCAGTGATGAAACCACAAATAGACATTGCTGCATTTTAACAGGTCACAAGTCAAATAGATTGTGAGCCACTAAGTCAAAGTATTTTTGTAGCAACATGCGAATGCAGGACACGCATCCTGGTCTCCAATGCATCACCAATCAGCCACCCTGAATGCTGTGACCTTGCTGCACTGTGAGAACATCACACCTCACGTAATGAAAAAACATGACCAGTGCATATAATCTAGGCAGCAATTACCTCTCTCAGAAACTTATTTGGAAAAGAAAATTAGAAGTATGTATTTTGAAGGAGACATGGTCGCTCCACCTGTGACTAACTTTTCCCACACTTTGCTTGCTTTTTTTCAGTCCAAATTTCAATATAGATAAACTTTGATAAATGTCCATTTCCATACAGATAATCTTAATGATGCAAGTATATTGGACAATGTATTTCTATTGAATATGTGTTCTTCCCTGACTGTCAAGAAAAAAAAGAAAAAAAGAAATCTGTATATTGGTGAAAATCATCATATGTGGGGTGTTTAGTATTTACAGGTCTCAATAATCCTCAGGTCTGTTTCCAGCTTAAGGTGTTACTGTGATCCCTTGTGACTTGTCACTCTCATGACAGTTTGCCCTCACTCAGATTAGATGGGTACTGCCTGCAGCTATTCATTTTATTTAGAGCAGCTGCACATCACCACAAGTCCACGCAATCTCCATATTACACCTGTTGATTCACTCCGTCTTCTAGATCCCTCAAAATGCCTCCGACAGCAGACGAGAACCATACATGAAGAGATTGCCCTTGACATGTAGTTTGACTTTGTCTGCGATACCCACACTGTATAATGAAATGGAATTTATTGGTTGCTAGGGGCCTTGCACAACAGCACACTTATACTTCCCACAGACAAAACACTTCAAAGACAAGAATTGCAGATATAAACTAAAAGATGTCATACAGACACTAAAGAAAACTGTCCTGCAGGAATGCACAAAAGCACAGCCTCATGTTGCCTCATACTTTATAGTTGGTAGTTTGGGGACGAAAATGCATCATAACTGAATATTTTCCATGATTTCCATCAGACTTAATTGATGCATAGCCTAAGGCCTGAAGTATAAAGTAAAATGATTACAATGTAAATTGTCTGTGTTCTCACCTCCAAATACAGACGTCAATAGGCTATTTTACACAATGAATGTTCACTGTTTCAGGCAAATAGATTATTCCATTAGTCAAATTGATTACAAATGGGTTAGTGGGGTCGACTGTGTTGGCCAAACAACAAATTAGATAAAAAGTGAATGCAATCACTCTGGTGTGCTGAGGAGGATCAAGTTTCATTTATGCTAACAAAGTGTTGTTGTGTGTTGCTTTCCTTTTTTAAAACCACTACTGGTAATTTTCATCTTTGTTTATACATTTTTCTCACTTTGCCACATTGTTTTTTTTTTAATTGTCACTGGTTGTTACTGACTGTGCTGTGTTACCTTTCACTGGTGATTACATCTGTCTGATGTTCTTACCTGCTGTTTAATGAGGACTGAGTTGCCTGTTGTTGCTTGCATTTGCTATGTTTCCAGCTGCTCACCTCTCTCGTTGTCTGACTTTGTCTCTTCTCACATTTGAGTCTGTTCATTGCCTCTGATGTTTGAGTGTGTCCATCACTATCACTATGTCTATCTTTTTTGTCTTTTAAGTTTTTCTAACACTACTATGGAGAGCCCTTTCATTCAAAACTCCACCCAAACTGCACACCACCTATCCAGTCCAGATTTATACAGATAGATCAAAGGATCCAGACAGAAAGTGGCATTTGGAGTAACCATTCCTGCCTTAAGCATTAAAAAGCAACATAGAATTTCAGATCAGATGCCACTATTCACAGCAGAGATGCTGGCAATATAATGGGCACTTTGGTGTGTAAATGACAATAAACCAGACAACTCATATGCAGTGATCCAGCAGCAGCTTTAACTACAATAAGAGAAATCAACTCTAAGTCCAGATGTGATATATTGACAGAGATTTATCAAACATTATACTGAATTCACAAGGCAGGGTGTGAGGTGGGTTTTATTTGGGTAACAGTACTCATGGGTGTGGAGGGAAATGAGGAAGCAGATTACTTGGCAAAGAGCTCTGCACTTGAGGATAGAGTAGAAATTGCCCTACAGTATGGACTGTCAGAAAACTCTTCAATCATAAACAAGTCAGTGAAAGAAATGTGGCAGAATACATGGGAAAAAGAAAAGGTGAGGTCTTACTTTACAATATAGAAAACAGTGGAAAAAGCAAAAAGCAATTTTGCCTGGAAAAGAAAAGTTTCAGTTGTCATAACCAGGTTGAGGGTTGGGCATTGTGGAATGGGCTGGCTCTGATCAGGAAACACCCAGATGGCAAATGTCAGTGTGGAGACTCAGAGACAGGAAGGCACATCCTCATCAGTAGGCTACCTTCGTCTCAATTGATTTTCTATTCTGAAATGAACATCGGAAAATTAAAAACAGGGCTTTTTTAATTTTTCAGCATTTGTAACAATGTTTTAAAAACAGAAATAGAGCCATTTACCATTTAATTTTGTTCTCAAAATAGAATTTTGTGTTGTTTCCTTATTATAGATTTTCACATGTAGTGAGTCAAACACAAAAAATTCCATTACTACAAAATACAAAACTGGATTTGATTTCTCTTATTGTAGTTAAAGCTGCTGCTGAGTCACTGCATATGAGTTGTCTGGTTTATTATCCTCTACTCACCAGAGAGACCATTATATTGCCAGCATTTCTGCTGTGAATACTGACATCTGATCTGAAATTCTATGTCCCTTTTTTATTCTTAATTCAGGAATGGTTACTCCAAAGGACTCTTTCCCACTCTCTGGATCCTTTGATCCATCTGTATAACTTTGTAAATATGAACTCCATTCTTGTTGCAGATGACTTAACTTCCTTGACTATATCTCCTGATTTCTCATTTTTTGGTATTATTCAGTATGCATAGATCAATTTCAGGTTCTGGGATTAACCATGATGGTACAACTGGCCAACAGACTGGAAGGCATACATTAATATTAATAATATCTCAGATTTTAGCTTATTTCCAAAGTTTGTTTTGGTCTTTCTCACTCTACTTCCGTTTTAAGAGAGGTGATTGAATTTCTGTCCTATGAGCGCTTTCCAGCTAGGTAGCGCACAATGTTGAGTTGGGGAAGCATGCGCTGTCGACTGGGTGGTGTGCGATGTCCACTGGGTGGCAGCACAGGATGACTGGATAGATGGTGTGCAGTTTGGGTGGGGTTTTGAATCAAAGGGCTCTCTATATCAAACATCAGATATCCATCACATGTGATGTTTGCCTATCACTTCTGTCCATCAGTTTGCAGATCACTTGGGGCATTCACTCTAGCTTCTGTCAAACAGAAAAGACAACAGATTTCAGTTGACATGACATTGCAGTCAAAGACATCAGACACATGCTTGTTTCCAGTATATGCCATACAATCTTAATTCCAATTACAACAACACAATTTTGGAACAAATGTAACCTCAAAGAGGACATTCTGAATGAAGATCTACTAGTCTACTACTAGCTCTACTAGTCAAGGTTTTCCATGGCTGTCCTTATCTGCACTATAGCTGGCACTGCTTTGCTGGCTGAAACAGGAACAAAAGCCATTTGGCACCACTGGCAGATAATTTATATGGTGCAGCGCTATAGGATTAAACCAGGAACAACTAATGAAATTGAACACGACTTCTTCAAGGCTATTTTCAAAGTGTCCTTGAGAAATCACAGTCAATGAGATGAACCTAAAGCTGAGTCTGTGTGCGCATAAATGGTTTTTATAGAACTTCCCACATCCTTGACACTTCCCTCACACAAAGCTTTATTATTATTGATAATAGACAAGCGAATGAAAAGAAGGTAAAGAAAATAAATTTACAATAATGTCTTCTCCTGTAAAACGGTAAGCACAGTGTTGAGACTTAGAAATTCAACATTTGTGGTAAGACAGTCTACTACTATCCACTTTAATTACATCATCATCAAGACTCCATCAGTCATGCCAGTGAGTGACTTTGGAATCAGTAGAAATGCCTAATTCCTCAAGCCCAGTGAGCCGTCTCACATCCAGAAACATTAAATGTTACTGTAATAATTACAGGCAATCAGGAAATGGACCAAGAAATTGTCTTCTGAATTCAGTCAGCCATCATGCATCTTCATTCACTGTTGCAGATGAATATATATCAATGAAAAAAAACAAAACAAAAAAAAAATAACAATAGGGAACAGGGAGGGACTAAATGACACCATTCACAGGACCAACAGTCCAACAGGCCAATCAGGAAAAGGAAGGGGTCAACAGACATCAGTCATCAGTCAAAAACAGAAGTCACATTACTCATGTGTAGCAAGTTTGGGGGCCTTTGGCAGGTTCCTCCAAAGCCCAAGAGACCCATTTGCAAAGCCTGAGTTTCTTTGACAAAAATAATAATAATAAAAAACAGAAAATAAGTTAATGAATAAACAAACAAGCAAACAAGGATACTGGATGACCCTACACTTGGATTTACATTACATAACTTGGAAAAAAACCCTTTAAAACACATCTTTTTCTTTTTTGATCAACAAATACATACAGGCACATATCTCCATGAAATTCGAGGACCCCCCCCCCCATTCATTACTGTAGATGATTTCAACATTAAAGCTTTCAAACAATGTCAATATATGAAGAGGAATTTTGTTTCTTTGTCCCAAAGCGGTAACCAGTTGTGTGCCATGAAAGACAGCCGCAACATGTGATTTGTGAAGATATTTTTAAAGCAATAAGAGTTTCATTGTAAAATACTCAAAAAACTCAAGACACCTTGTTACTGAACACCCACAGTGCGAGTACAAAGTGAGACAATTCTTTCAAAGCAGCACAGAGAGGTTTAACAGCTGCTACGGAAAGGCATAAGTAAGTTCATGATAATGAGGGTGCTAAATTTACAGTAATTGGCATATTATGTCCTGAGGACGTCAACTGTACTCATCACGACATTCTGTCATGTAGGCATCTCCAGATACAAAGTGTGTCAGGCAGCATAGCTAGCAAAGCAGCAAACATCTCAGCATGAGTTATGACTTATGAAGACTTTTGGCCTCAGTAGAATCCTTTTATTGCCATTACCAATCTTTTGTAACACAGTATTGGCAATAATTAGATTTTGTATTCATAAGGTAGACATTCAATAAGTTAGTTTTAATATTTCAAAAACATAGAAGACAATACAAGAAGATTAGAGTGCAAAAATACCACAGCTATTCAAATCAGTAAATATGAATCCTCTTCTTTTGTCAACATTTTAAAGTTTTTTGTTATGCCAACTAACCTTATTATACTGAGAGGTAGAATAAGATACTTTTAACAAGAAAAGACAAATACAACAAGAAAACCTTATTATAATGACACAATCAAGAGTTTTTTTCCCCATATAATTGCATCTATACACTGCAGCAGAGGTGTTCATCAAAGTTACTATTACAGTAATAGATCTAATTAGAGTGAATAATTATAGTTTGTTCATCTTATTCCAGGTTTGGATTAAATACATTTTAATACAATGCTCACATATCACATATTACCACACCAAATCATCAAAGGACCTGCTAAAATCCACTAAGACTCCATTAAAACCTCAATTTTCTAACTTGGCCTTTTGTCTTTACAGTTCTGAAGGTGAGCCATAACTTTGAGTCTTTGTATTATTGAAAAATATATTTTTTTTCTGGTCCTGTCTTCTCTTGAATCTATAGTCCAATTAAAATGAAAATCCATTTAGTTAGCAATTGTCAGACAAATACAGCAAAAACAACATAAGAAATAGTAATTAAGGACAGACATCAGACAGCATGGTGCTCCATAGTGTCATCTCCTAGCAACACCAGCTCTCAATTGCCCCTCAATTGATGATGCCATGGGAAATGTTGTCTTCATGGCTCAAGGCAAAGATAGTCACACAGTTAAATAATCTTATTGTTTTGCAGGACTGAAACTGTCCTCCCATGTGAAAGGAGTCAGTTTCATCAAATGTCCCAAAACGCCATGTTTACGACATGTTTATGACACTAAGCAGTTAGTAGTAGTAATTACTCTTGTCCATCTGGAGCAAAGGAGGAAGAATTTATTCAGGTGTTATCGAGTGACAGTGTTTTTGTTTTTTTTTTCCTCATGTTTCTTCTTGACAGGCAACATTACTTTTCTTAAACCAAGACCACAGCCATTCCTTTACTGTAACCAACTAGTTATGTTAACCTGAACCATGATATTCCTTAACCACGTTGTTCTGGAGAGCACGGACCAACTACATATTTTGTCATTTATTTTGGAGGACTGGAAGGATTTTGCCAAAGGGAGCACAGTGAAATGTACAATAGCACAAAGCAGAAGTACAATTGCTTTATTTAGAATAATATTTAAACTGTTGACCACTACTATGTTTGAGGTGTCTCATTATAGAATTTTCTGGCAGGGGAACAGACACCTGTTCCTATATAAGGAAGGTTTGAAATAGTGTATAATATTATAATAATATTTAGCCTAAAACCTTTCAGGTTGCTCGTTCTGTTTTTTGGAAGGGGAACCTCAGCGCATCAACTGATGATCAAAAATTGATTTGATTTGATTTATTTGACCTTCTTTGCAACTGTGGCTGGCCAGACTAATTTACTTCATACATATCTTAGAAACCCCAGTGAACTAAACACAGGCCTCACAGGGCAAAAAATCAAGTGATTTTGAATTTGAGGATGATATTCTCTGCATGTCTAAGTTGTCATCAGGCCTGAATTGTCTCATATTTTTTTATTCTCTATCTGCTTACCAGAAGAATCATCCACTTCTCAGTGAGACATAGAGCAGACATAACCCGACATCTTGTTAGAGTGTAAGAGAAGTTTGAATAGTACTTCCTAGACTCAGGGTGAACTCCTGAGTGAAAGATTCAAGCTACAGCCTGTCCTGATGTCCTTATTCTTATACCGATCAGGTCTTAGTGATACTTAAAGCCAGCAATAGCAGCAAGATCATTCCTGAGACAAGAGTGCTCACACAGGTCTGGGCTTCTGTACTATAGAAGCCTTTTTTTTCTTAAGCTTGTCTGAAAAAGAATTCTGTTCAGATTCAGCTTGACACTTCCCACCTACTGTACTGTCAGTGACCATGCAGATAAAAAGAAAAACCTGTACAATCTCATGCTATTCAGCCCAAAAGGCTTGAATGAAACACTACAGCACCTTTGTAAAGCTTATTATGTTATATTTTATAAAGGTCAGTTCACTTGTCATGAGAAGTATGATTCAGCCAGTGAAAACACGTTTGTGGCTGTGGAGGGAGCTGTCCAAAGTTTGAAAAAATAACAAAAAAGAACACAAAAAATAGTGTTTTTTGAATTTGACCCATACTATGTATTAAAAGTCAGAATTTCTGCTTCTGCTGCTTCCATTCTGAACATTCTTTATTCCTGTAAACACAGGAAACAGAAATACAGCAAAAAAAATGCGCAAACATTTCTTGTCACCTTTCAGATAATGTTGTAGGAGGCTTGATGCAGAAATTAAAGGGTTTTCAAATGTTTTACGTATTTTTAGGGAAATTATGTTATTTTGCAACGTTAGCCCTAGTTGGGAGGAGAATTTCTGTATTTGTACTCACATTGTCTGAACAAATATACAGAACAACTAAGGGTTCATTTGCAGGGTTGATTGCCGGTTTAGCCCATAACAGTATATATCATGAATAATAATCATACAACAGTCATATTTTTTTTTAATCAATAGTCATTTATTAATTAAAAAAAACAGAACAAATTATATTTACAAAACTGAATTTTGTCTCCGTCCCAGTGTTCAGCCATGTTCATTTGCAATGATGGTCCCAAAGACACTTCTTTTCCTCTGAAAAGCAAAGATGAATATTACACTTACTGCACAGCGTGTTGATGTATCTTTTATTGCAGTGTCTGCAGCGTCCTCTCTTCATCTTCATTGGGACATATGCGACTAGGTCCATGCGTACATCCAGTGGGGAGTGTACAGATGACCTCTTGGCTGGGACCCTGTTTAGTGGACTCCAATCAACTGAGGATGGTCTCTTCTGAGCATTCAAAGGGCTCCTTGATGTCACCGTCTGTGTTACTGGGCTCCCATAGCCTGAAGATGTTTGCGCTCTTGTTGGTGTGTTGAAAGTTGTGTTCACTTGAATTGGATTAGAACAGAATCAATCAAGATACGTGTCAAAAATAGATCTTGTAATTCTGACCTTCTGGAAGTGTGGAGGCACGTTTCATCACAACATCACCTGACAATCCAAGTTCAGATTTGGCTCGTATTCCGTTACACTGCCTTGTTACACATCAAGGTCACAGAGCATGCCAGAGATTCCAGTTCTTACTCACGCATTTAACCCCCATGGGTGTGGCTTGCCTTGCATATATTGGTTAATGCTGCAGAATTTACCCGTGAAAGGAATCATCATCTCCTCCACAGAGTTGTGCTCTTCTGATGCTCTTCTCTCAGAGATTGAAATCTGTTGCGTGGCATCACATTAAAAACAGGGGTGTACCACATGTCTGTCTCCCAATACATACAGACTCCAGACATTTGCATTAAGCCCATCTTCAGGTATATGCCTGTATCACTTTCTCAGTTTCCTTTGAATTGGTGTTTATAGACGTTCCATTCTTTTGAAAGTTGTACTCATTTGTGTATTTTGTCATAGCCTGAAACATGTGTTCTGACACAAACTTTGGATGTACTACAGTGATATCCAGACCAAAAAAATCAGTATTGGGACTGATAAAATCCTTTTTCAGCCAGTGATACCTGTCATGGGGCATGGTGTGTTTGTTTGGTTGGTGCTTGATGTCCACATAATCACCGGCTGGGCAGTCAGTGGGTTGTTGGTGTTCTTTGTTCTCTTCATCTGCCCCTTCGTCACTTTCCACAGTCACATCCTGTACACTGTATAGAAGACTTGTCTTTGCTGGTTGAATTCTGAAATAGAAAAAGTAAAAATAATAAAAATACATATGTAATACATATAAATATAAATAATACATATGGGTATTATATTGTATTAGATAACCTGAAGGTTGGTGGACCAAGTGTTCAGGATAGAGAACTAAGTATTTTCCAGGCTAAATAATTTCAATGCAAATTAATCCTAATCCTATTTACACATTCCACTTTCTGGCTAGCCTGTTATGCTCTCTACTTATCATACTAAAAGGAATACATGCATCCCCCCAGAACACTTACATCCCCACATTAATGAACAGTCTTACCTGTCCCCAAACAATGCGACAAGCATAGATATTATATCTATGGCTACTTCTATATCTAAAAATGTATTTTACCTTTTAAGTGTAATTTATTAACACAAAATATTCATGTTTTTTTACTCTTTGCTTTTATTTAATTAGGTGCACTTGATGAGGCACTGGGGAAACAATAGGAGTTGGAGGAACTGGTGTCGGGCCTTACTCTCTCTGGACCCCTACTGGATAGACTGTGTGTGTCAGTGATAATTATTCTTACACTTTATTATTACACTTTATCAGTCTTTTTATACAGCACTGAGTTCCTCAGTGTCTATTGGGTCTTGCATTGCCATTCAGCTCAGTACCACTGGTGGCATCATATTTTTCCTGTTATACATCAAACATAGTAGATATAATAATATATAGTCTTAATAGTTATAAGGTAGTCATTGTGTTTCATCTAGTCATACTTAAAAATAAGACATGTTGCATCTGTGCCATATGTAGTGAGAACGCATGACAATCAGAGGAGCCCCCAACCAAATTTCGATTAGGCCCTCTGAAGGTCTAGGGCCAGCTCACAGTTATAAGAGCAGCAGACACAAGGGAACAGTGATCTAAACATAGATGTTCACTTTGTGGATCTTGACAGTTTGACAGCTGAGATGTCTTTTGTTAATTCATGGCAATAAACAACATCTATGTGTACATAACAAGACATTACTTGCTGCTGAGGAATTAAAATGTTAAGTAGAGTTAAGCAGTGATTGTTGCTGGTCTCTATTTCAAACATTCATCACCTGTTTGATTTTTGATATGAGGTACAATAGCTACATGTGATTAAATTGAGTGATGAGTAAAATTATAGGCTAATTTCTTTTAAGTGAACTATCTTAAATGCAAATATGAACCTTTGACCCCTAATATTGCTTGACTACCTAATGTTCCATCCTGAAGTCAATTTCAGTCACTTAGTTTCTCCATTTCTGAGCTCTTCAGTTCACTTTTTGCTCTTAAGTGTTTTAAAGCAGAATGTCAAAAGAGCCATAAAATGTGCTGTTTGGCAGGCATGTTGTTAAATCTTGAAAGGTGCACACAAAATGCACTTTTAATGTCACCTTTTATCTAGTCGCCTCAGGAAACCTTTAAAACACAAACACTGGCTGACATGGAGATAAAGACACAAGATCATTTCTCAGGCTAGGAGGTTTCACAGACTCTCAGAGTCAAAGGTGGGGGTTGGGGGAGGTGGGTGTTAACATTCTATCATTTATATAAATTTCATGACACAGAGAACTCCCAAGCAGTCGACTCTACGTCAGCATTGGCCCTGCCTTTCAGGGCTAATTTTAAACAGCAGATGACAGGTTGAGCCATTCTTAACCCATGAAATGCAGATTTTTTTTTTTATAAATTTGGTGTCAATGTCAATATTAATACCAACATTGATGTGTTTCATTACAGTACAGTCATCTAATTTAGTTTACACCTTAAAAAACACATTCAAGTGTGCAGTACCTCCTTAAATACACACTATGTACACTGTACAGTTTGAATTTGATACTTCAGAATTAGATTCAAATACTTCTTGTGTGTAATTGTGTAATTATAATTATTCACAACTTGGTTAAATGGAAATTATTCATACCTCATAATCAAAAGAAGTATTGCATATAATTAGAGAATAAATCAATGACAGTTCTATTATTTCTGCTTTGTCTGCCTACGCCACCCCGGTTCTTTCTGTCTGGAGCACACACACACACACACACACACACACACACACACATCTGACACATACACACGCTCCTTCTCGCTCTGTCTCGCTCATTCTCCTGCCACCCTGGAGAGTTCACTGCTCTTGCTGTTTTAACCTCAAACCCGGGTTGTCCATGCTGCGTATGCTGCGTGTCACTCAGTGAACTGTTTGTTTGCCACTCATCCCTCACTGCCCTGATCCTGTCCCCACAAGGCTCCCTGCAGACCACAAATCGCTGGAGTGATTTCACATCACAAGCCTCGTCTACACAAGCTACTTCCCCTTGTAGCAGCTGGTAATTTACTCCAGACAAGGCATCTCTGCTCCTATCAGTGAGATAACGCTTTATTCTTTCCTTCCGACCCCCCTTGTTTCTTCTGTCTCTTATTTTTCCCCTCGCTATAGCAGCTCCACATGCTCTGCATGCAGTATGACTCATCACACAAGGTGTTATCAGTGATAATACTGCAGCAAATAAAGCCACATAATGCTCCTCTTGTACAGTGATCTATTTACACCTCACAAGCAGCTTGTAATTAAAAGTCAACATTAGGCATGGTGTCTTGCTTGTTTTGACTTGTCAACTCACACATTCTGCTCTCCTACACTGAAATACATTTGCATCTAAAGAATTTAAAAAAAAAAAATGAAACAAAACATACAATACAGAGATAAAGCCAAGACCACTGAAATCCCTGTTCGGTTTCATGCCAATGCAAACGTTGCAAGGAGCAGAATTAAGGAAGCTAAAAAAGTTGGCAGCAACAGGGAAACATTGACTATGAACATGAGCTGTCACACTGACATGCTTCAACAAATCCATCCAATCCTCCATTTTCACTCTACTGCACTCACAGGTTCCTCCTATTCTCTCTCTCTTTCATATCAGCCCTGCTCTTCTGTGGTTTCCTTGCGTCAAATTGCTTTTGAACCTTCACTGCAAAAATCACTATCTTGTATAACTGAGTCTCTTTAAACAAGTTTAAAAAATCCACTGGTGCAGTGTGAATATTCTAAATTATTTCCAATAGAAATGAACAAATTTAGGGATTTTTAGGACTGAATAACACAGGTTGCTGCATTCGAATCACACAGACTTGTTTTCAGGAAATACTTCAAACTGAAGTTGATTTGCACTGATTTTCGGTTGAAATATTCTTAGTAATAGTGCAGATACGATACTTGAGTACGAATATTTTTCGATACCGTACTTTGAGTAAGGTAACAAACATTGATAACTTACTTTGATTAAGGTATTGAAAATCCTATTAAATCCTATAAATCCTATTTTCCATTTACGAAAGCAAAGTTCTCATATGTCAAATGATGTCCCACAAGCACAAGAAAACAACCAGAGTCATTAACCCAGGCCCATTAATACCCAGTATTAACATATGATCTGTATCTGGTTTCGTTACATTGGATAATGACATCCAACATACGGGTCTTTGCATTTACACCTGGTATTAAAATGCATTCTGGTTTTTTAATTGTGCTCAGATCTCGATAAGCAAATTAACTAGGTGTCAACAAACATGGGATGTCCCAAGTCAAGGAAACTGCTGCCATGAACGGATGTCATTCATCTAAATCACCTTTGCGGGGGAAGACTTCTAGCTACCGCTACCACTCGCTGTGGCTGGAGGAAAGAGGTGGAGCTAGGTGACCTTACAACTTGCAGGGTGTTATTTTTTATTTTCATTTTTTTTAATGATTGTGGTCACACTGTACAGATTGTGTTTACAGCTGGCTGAGATCTGATCACAATGTGAGCCTGACCACCTCCAAATGTGGTCTGGCTGATCTGACTGCATTCCGATCACAAGGCGTTCTGAGTGCATTTACAACTGCATTAACATGTATTTTCCCTTATCCAGATAATAAGACACAGATCACATTTAAATACCAGGAGTAAAAGAGTATATAGCCATGTTAGTGGTGTTGTACTTAGGCACAGCAGTAAAGGCTTTAGAAGTTTGCTCTTGGCGTGTCTTTCCCCAACGATGGTGGGCAGGTTGCTCCGGTTCTGCTTCTGAGCGGAAGTCATCCTCTGGCTCGTCCCTGTGTCTGTATGCACTGCATCAGTGTCGCTGCAGCCTCACCAACACACGCGCTCTCTCTCTCGACCGCACACTCACTATGCACTGAGCTATTCCTTAAAGGAGCTACACTACTTGTATAACACATTTTAGTTTAAAAAACATCTTATAATAATTTTTTAAAAATTCCCTAATGCTTAGGTCTGGCAGGCCGTTGGGCTTGCAATACACCACTGGAAACCTTGAAATGCTAACACTAGCATGACGACATGCTCACAATGACAATGCTAACATGCTCATGTTTGACAGCTATAATATTTACCATTTTTATTTTGGTTTAGGGTGTTAGCATGCTAACATTTGCTTCTTTGCAATAAACACAAAGTACAGCAGAGGGTGATGGGAATGTCATTAAGTATTTGGTCATAAATAAAAACATTTGATAGTGGAAAATTTATCTGTTAGATGCTGAGATATTTTAATGGGTAAGTGAAAATTTTGGCCTCCTCTGGGGACCATGAATATCTATACTAAACTTCATGTCAATCCATTTGAATGCTGTTGATATTTCAGTCTGGACCACAGTGGGGGACTGACTGACCAACAGGCCCACATTTCCATCCCGAGAACCATGCTGCTAGCATGGCTAAAAAAAGACTGAAACACCCTGATTTGCAGCCTTTAATAATGCAAGCAGGTTGTGTCCTTATCAGAGTGAAAATGTATAGAACTTTGGCTAAATAAATTAGTCTAAAATTGGAAAAATATTTATTCAAGCCTGGATTTTTATGATCTATGGATAAGTAAACTAGATTAGGAATCTGACCATCCAATGCCAGCTTTATTGGCAGTTTTCGATACTTGATGCTGTGATCTAATTTAATTGCTGTTTGTTAATTATTTCTTCTTTTGCATTAAACACTTTGTAACTTTGTTAAGAAAAGTGCTATATAAAGTTTATTATTATATGATACACATTTGAGTCGGTACCAAAACACTATTGAGGTCTGATACCCATATCTGTTCTAACTGCACTGTCAGAGTTCTCACTTGTTTCAAGAAAAGAAGACTCGCCAATTTTTTTTTCAGTATTCCAGCTGCCTGGTACATTGTTAGACTATTCCCAAGATTTCTCTCCCTACATACTAATGCCATACTACATTTTAATAGAATAGAATTTTCTCAGAAGTTGGAATTCCCTTTGTGCACCACTCACACATAACTGGAGTCATGTGCAACAGAAACCTTACTACTGCACACTCATTAAGACAAATAGGGTATGTGGGCAAAAGCTACTTTAAACTTAGAGATGCCAGACCTGGAAGTTGTATTTTGTCATCCATGTATATTCTCTTTTGTTATCAGTCTCTGCATATATTGAGAATATTGCTACAAGGAAGGCAATTAAATGGATTCCTCAGGCTGTCATGGCGAACCATTGAGGTCTTTATTATTCAAGGAGGAACAACCCAATCTATACTAATGGACGTGCATGCTAAGTCATAGGTTACTTCTAGTTCCACGACATGTTGGATTACTAAACTCTCCCTCTTGTTTCATGTGGATCATCAATGCAAACACTCACTCTAATCCACTCACTGCTTCAATCATGCAACACATCAGCGCAAACTGAAGATATGAACATACATGTACTCTATATGAATGTGTATATAAATGCACAATAGTATATACATACATTTTGCAACATGATCATGTTGTTTAGAACTTTTATTTCTATGATATGTGGTTATTTCTTTGGTGGACCTGTATTATAATATATAAAATGTTTTGGACCTAATGTTTCCATTTAATTACTAATCGTTGACTTACCTAGAAACTTGGACCATATGTTAACTTCACCTACAGTCGTTTTATTTATTATTAACCTCTTCCACTCCCCGAGGACGCCAGCATCTGTGGGTGAAATTACTGTCTTTCAGAGGCAGTAGCGGGCTCATATCTGAATGAAAATGGGTTCTATGGTTACCCACGAGTCTTCCCTTCACAGACATGCCCACTTTATTCTAATCCCATACAGTTTTGGGCAAAAGCCATACAGTTTTTTGCATGCAGTATAAATGTGTTATTTTTTTCTACGAAATTTGCTATATAAATAAAGTTGTATTATTATATCTTATGTTGTTTGTATTGTTAAACTGAAGTTAATGAACTGTATGTACTGTTTATCTTTACAAGCAGAGCAGTCATATTTCAGCAGTAATTGTGCCTTGAGTTGTGGATTTATAAAGGGGTGAATTTATATTAGAATAAATATAACACAAATATCTGTATTTATTATCTTTGTCAACTTTAAAGTCAACTAGAATCTACATCAGTCAGTAAAAGAAAAAAATTACAATTCTTATCACTTTCTGTCATTCATATTAACATATGTGACTGCACGCTGTCTGCACCCTGACAATCTGTCAGAGTAATTACACTTTGTGTTGCTGTTTCTCTATACTTTTGAACCATTTATGGAGGGTTGCATTTGCATTAGATTGTGAGGGTCTCTTTTTCCCTCGTTTGCTTATTTCTTGTCCAGGTGTAGCAGTTGAAGCAATAGCAGCAGAGGGTGCCAAGGAAGACTTCCCTATGGATGGACCCCTTGATTTGCCAGTTGAAGGCAGTGAGGATGACTAGAGGTTACCTGATGAGGGCCTTCCAGCTGTTCTGTCCTTTTCGATGACATTATCCATAATGTTAGTTAAATGACCCCTCCACTAGTGGCGCTCTTGAGAGCTCTCAAGATAGTTTCCTTCTTTCTTGCTCACCAACAACATTTGGAAGTGTTTGGAAGACTTAAAAATAAAAAAAAATCAGTAATTTTCACAATGTTTTTTCAGATCCTTAATGGATAAACGTAGGTATAAGTTTTAAATGCAAATATTTATAGCATTTGGGTTGATACTGAATGTCATAGAGAATATCATCTGTTATCTGCTCCACATACTGATCAAAAGGTTTTACTCAAGCTTTGGCAGCATTGTTGACAATGTGAACCATATCCCCATGAATGTCCAAATGGTTTGGGTTTTTCCATTTAATCAATGCCTCCACACCATTTTGTCGGCCCCTCATGACATTACAATTATCCATCATTGCACCAATCATTGTGTTCCATTCCAATACTGCCTCATCAAGCACTGCCTCAATGCCATCAAACAGATTGGAGGCCGTAGCCTGATTTTTCACGAATGCCCTGAGATGCTCTGTTGTGACTTTCCCTAATTCCTCAATGCAGAAATCTAACTAAAAGGTTCATGTTTTTGTCATTGGCATTGTTCAACCCTTCATCAATGTTGAGGGATTAAAAAGTTTCTCAATTTTCCAACTCTTTTAAACTTTTAGCCACAACATGAGTCATGTTTTAAGTACATGTCTACCTTGACAAAGTGACTCTAGACAGTACATTCTTGGACTCTGACATTCTCTTGGCGTACTCCACCAAATGTGGTGCCAAAGAAAAAGGGAGACAATGCTCAGTGGCAAAGGCAGCAGTGATAGGATGGGCACCAGGCAGAGTGTTGCTGTTGGTTGACCATCTCTCTGTGTGTTCATTATGCCTAGTAAATACCTTGTTACCATTCTGTGCATATGCAATTCTTATTACAAAGCTTACACCAGGCCATGTCTACCAGGGATGTCTACCTTTGCTAACCACATATTATATCTCTGCCCTTGGGAATCTGTCTCTTCTTGCTACTGACACCTCTACTTGTACTTTAGCCCATGTTCTAGGTCACCTGTGGCAGCATTCTTCTGCAGATATAGCATACCTTGAACAAAAAAACAAACAAAAAAAACAAAACAAAACAAAAAATCCTATTCTATTGCTTTTTCATAATTTGACAGAGAAATAGGGATGTGTATTGTTAGGATTTTATTGATACAACTACTCTTATCGATACTCTTATCGGTTCTTTTTCATTACTAAATAAATGCTTTTTAAAAATATATTATTTTAAAAAGAAGTATAGAACAGGATTAGAATTTATGTATGTTTTAAATATAACTAAACATTGTTTCGAGAGCAGCAACAGTAATGTTTACAACAGCAAAGTCACTATAACTAAAGTTAAGGTTAAAAGAGACATCATACATATGGTTAAAAAAAAGCTATTTCCTAAAAGATTAAAAGGCTCAGTAGAATAAATAAGTTTAAAAATATGCAGATATATAGTTATAAATATTTTGTTTTATTTTGAAGAGCTCATGGTAGTAAAAGGAAGTAGCATTCCAGAGTAAGTTTAATACTGGTCATTCATTGGTTGAAGTGGGTTAGATCACACAGGTGTGTAGCGAGAGAGAGAGAGAGGGAAAGTAGTGTGTGAGTGAAATCGTGTAACTTGATGGACTGAGGAGCGTCGCATGCGCAGTGTTTACAAACAAATGTGTAGCTGGTGTCTGAGATTATCTGCCCGACAGTCTTTGCCAGGATACTCATGCTACATATTTTCTGCTAGCAGCAGGAGATACTTCTACTCGAAGTTTGTTATACAGTTGTTCACGTTTGTTTGTTTATTAGCTCAGTAGCCGAACTTGTGTTTGTTAGCATTCATTAGCAAAGTGAATGGACTCATAGTCACTATAACTAACACACGAGTGATTTATTAGCATTCATTAGCACAGTGAATGGACTTGTAGCCGCTGTGTAGCTAACCCAGCTAACGCTATAGGCTTTAGTTCATTGTTTTCGACGTGGAAACCCTGAGGATTTAATGGACAGTGCTATGAGCTACTAAGTCAACGCTCAGAGAGACTTTTCACTACATGGGCCGGACCCGCCATTTTTGGACTTCAGCGTGTATCCTGCTCCTTCCCGGAGACCGAGGGCTGGTATAAACTGCATCCTGTTCCCTCCCGGAGACCGAGAGGCTGGTATAAACTGCTGATTGGAGTCAGACTTCATGACCAAGGTACCACATTTTAATTTGTTGCTCTTTTGATTGAAGCGGTCAAATAGTTTTGGGCCTCTCCGTTCCCAAGCGTCCAATCAGGCCTGCAACGGGGGTTTTATTTTATTTTATTTTAATGCTTGCCAGTTTGTGTGTGGCGTGTGTGCTTGGTGATTGTGGGCCTACAAATTTTGATATAAATTTATATCAGCGGTCATCTAAATTTCACTTTGAGTGTATTGGTTTACATTTGAAAAGAGTTATTGCTGTAACTCAAGTTATTCAAAGAGACTAGATATTATTTCATTGTTTATTTGGGAAATTTTGCAAAAGTAAATAACAGAAGTTTATGATTTCTAAAACAAATTCCAGTGTGATGTTTGGTTATTTCTTTCACTAGAGGTAGGCTATTTAACAATGAATAAAGGGACCCAAGACAAATAAAACAGTGTATATAAACAAAAGAGAAACAGGAACACATCTAAGTATTATTTATTGAATATTAAATGAGTTGATTTTAAGAACTCGGGGCCCTTCCCTGTTTAGACTAGGGATAGGTGGGCCACATAAACTCAACAGTATCTCACTGGAATCAAAACTAAAATGTCAACAAAATAAATAATATTCCTGACATCAAAATACTGAGTGAAGTTTAGAGAGAATGAAGAACACAGTCAGAATCAGTCATTCATTCTGTCCTCTGTACTCCTCCGTCTGCTGCTGATGTGATTCACTGCTCGTAGGTTACCACTGACAGAGAGAGGAGGGGCTGCTCAGCCAGCATCTAAATTTACAAGAATTTGCCAAATTTTAAAATACATGGCAAACTAAGCTGAACAGTTAGGCTAGACAGCTTTTGTTTTAGCTTGTTTGTAACAATTCGCTATTAGCCTAACTAGCATGCTGTGCCTCTGTGAGGCGGATGGATGAGAGACTGCAGACAGAGCAGGTTAAAATATCGCTTTTCTACATGATTATGCTTGTTGAACAGGTGTATTGGCTTTTTACTTGCACTTACAGTAACAAGCGTAGTTGTAGTCAACTTGAAGTTATCTTCACTTCACCTGTACTCTAATGACTTAACTCCGTGTGTGTGTGTGTAGGAACTCCGACACAGAGAGCAAAGGAGAGGCTGCATGATAATAAATTACACCAAAACATTAAAAAGTTCCACTGAAAGAACTGGTTACATCGGAGCTTATCAACTCTACGGCCTTTAATAATTTATCCCTGGGGCCATTTAATACCAGGTTTCGGTCCCCATCCATACAGAGAAATAAGTGCACATTAATAAAATTGCCATACCTTTAGTTATTTTGGATAAAATAGACATATAAATTGATGCAACCACGGGAAGCTGGAACAAGCATTGATGTCTGAAACAACTAGTGTCTCTTTCCCTTGCTGTTTTATCATATACAAAGCGAAAAACTGGTGCAAAGTCAACTGAAACTGATCAATTGCAAGTTGTGTAGCAACACACATGAGGATCTAATTCTTTGCTGAACTTTGGTTTTTAATTTGGAGCAAATAATATGAGTAAAATCTTTTTTTGCATTAGCAGTAAAAATAAATGGCCTATGACGGAACAAATAATTCACTTAGGACAGAAATCTGTCTGTAGACGGAGGACTTGCACCCCTGGGGTTACTTGAAATTGGGGGATTTTGACCACACTTTTATTCTTACTCTTATGGAAAGATTCTTAAAGATTGATTGAGAATATTTAGCACAATCAACACATTTCTTACTAAATCTTAATTAAAATCTAAATTAAAATGACAAATTATATAGTTATTGTTAAGAATAATTATGTTCTCAAGTTTTTCTTTGTGTGATTCTGGAAAGTCACCCATATATTCATTGCTTTATGTAGTGGCTGTATTTCCCTTATTCAAACTTGTGTGGATCCATTCCATCCACAGTATGTGCCTATTTTTGCTGTCTCTGCATCACTGTTTAGGAAATAGTTAAACAGGCAAAAACTGTTCAACTTTTCCATTAACCTCTACAGGAGAGGTATATGAAATGACACTGAAAATGCATATACTATAGCAGTCTCTGGACATAACATTGGATACACAATGATTTATTTTCTTACCAGAATCCATAGTAACAGGCCACCCTCATCAACAAGTGAAACACAGATTCCAAGAATATGGTCTTGGTTTATGATAATGAAGGAGCATATTTATACATATCATGATTAGTTACAGCATCAGTGAAAATGCACACTGACTCCAGGATGTACTACTATACTACTAGTACTACTCCTATGTACTGCTATACTCCAGGATGTACTACTATTTTTTTTTTAAAATTTACACATATATAGTAAGTGTCAAAAGACAGAAATAGAACACTTTTACATAGGGCAAAAACTGTCCATTGAGCCCTCTATTCATCAATTTATCGTTCCATATAGGTATCTAGAGTGTATGGTCTGTCTTTCTGCCTTCCCAATATGCAATAAAATTTTAAGGGAAAAATACAGTGAATACAAACTCACTCATCCCACCCACGACAAGCGGGCCAAAAATACACTGCAGTTGGGTCCCTGTTCAAATCCTACAGATGAGCAGAGCGAGGTGATAACATGCAGTCATGCTTTCATATTTACTGTACCCTTTCTTGTTTATACACATTTAATAGGCATTTTGAGTGAGGCTCCACTCTATTACTACTAATGAGCAACTTCTTGTTGCTTCAAGAACAGCAGTGATAATTAACAGTGACCTTGACCATCTTAAATTTAACCCCTTTATTTTTTATTTCAAGCTCCTTTGATGAAGGTATGAGGGTTGGTCCAGTGCAACTTACAAAGTTAGGTTATGTAACGCTATAAAAGGTTTCAAAACATCACATTCAATATATTGATATATATAGAACATCATGGAGGTCCTGTCACAGTTTACTCATAAGGGTCTCATCACCAATCAATGGTAGACACCACAGGTGAAAGTACAGCAAGTACAGCCTTAAAATCCATGAAATAGATTTTTTACTTCTTTCGTTGGATGTAATATATGTTGAAACAAGAGGTTGGGGCAGGACATAACACATTGAGCGATGTGACATCAATTGTAAACTAACTGAATGTCACTCAGTGAAAGATGTGGTGTTTAATATGGTTTGGTAGAAGGGAAGGATTATTTAAAAATACTAAGAGTTTACACCTAGTTGCTCTGTGAGGTTGTACCTAGACAAAGCAATGCTAAGTGCTAAATGCTAATGTCAGCATGCCAACATTGTGACAATGACAATGTTTACATGGTGATGTTTAGCAGGTATAATGTTTACCATGTGCACCACTTTAGTGTTGCATGTTAGCATGCTAACATTTGCTAATTAGCGCTAAACACAAAGTACAACTGAGGCTGATGGAAATGTCATTAGTTTTGCAGGTATTTGGTCGAGGTACTAGACAAATTAAAGCTTTGCCCTAATGATGGCCCTAGGGAGATTGTCAAAGTAGTTACAGTTTAGCCCGAGGGGCATGTGAATGTCTGAACCAAATGTTATGGTAATCCATCCAGTAGCTGCTGAGATAATGCACTAAAAAACAAAAATTTCAACCTCATAGTGGTGCAAGAGGATAAATCAGCAGATCACCAAAGTCATTAGGATTCATCCTCTGGGAAACCTGACTGTCTGTACTTCATTTTATCATGATCCATTCACTAGTTGCTGAGAAATTTCAGTCTAAACCACAGTGGTGGACCGACCATCAGGCCGTCCTTGTCTTCTCTAGCTCTAATGCCTCTAGCGTGGCCTAAAACAAGCCATGCAAATTATGGGAGTTTCTTGGGAGAAACAACAAATTTGGAGTATTGGCAGGTATGCCTAAAACCCATGTTTTGAGAATCAAACACTCATCCCTTATAGCCAAACTATAATGCTTCGAACCAAATATGTCCTTGTGTGTGTGTGTGTGTGTGTGTGTGTGTGTGTGTGTGTGTGTGTGTGTGTGTGTGGTCTGTCATAGCCTACTTTTGCGGACAAATTTCAGACTTAAGACCAGGTAATTGTCGAACTGGGGACAAAAGCCGTGTCCCCAATTGGGAAAAAGCTGATTTTTGGGTCAGTGGTTAAGGTTAGGGTTAGATTAAAGTTAGGGTTAGGCAAGTAGTGGTTATGGTTAGGGTTAGGGTAAGTCTCCAGCAAATGAATGTACGTCTATGTAATGTCCCCAAAAGTGGCCATGATCTGATATGTGTGTGTGTGTGTGTGTCTCTCTCTGTGTGAGGCGGGCAGTGTGACAGCTTGGACAGTTGAGGGGTCAATGTCTGACCTTGAAATCCGTCTCTTTAGACAAGATAAGAGGGTGTATGGGAGCCTCAGACAGGAGAAGCACATGGTCTGGCTTATCCACAGCTCTGTGATGTCTGCTATTAAATGACCAGTTCGCCAGGATTTTTGTCCTCGGCTACATCAGCCCTTAGCCTGGGTTTAATCATCACAGTTATCTCTGGCAGGTAGCTGAATATTTCCCCTTTGTGATCATAGCAGCATTGTGAAGAAATAAACCTATCAGCAGGCAACATCTTTTGATTGCTGAAGTTTGGTTGGATGCATATGCACAATGTTGCATGTCTCTGTTAACCACACTGAAGTTTTTGTGTCTTACATGGTTGGAGTATGACAGGGTGGCTTAAGGCAGAAGCGATGGTGTTGCAAGCTGATAATTATTCCAGCCTCTTTTCTGGTTTTTGTCAACCGGAGAAACAAGCAAAAATAAAAGACTTGCCTTTCAGTTCCGAAAAAAAAAGATGAATTAGATGCAATTTAAAATGAGGGAAATTATACCCTTTGGGTTGAAAGATTTAATAAATGTGGACAGAAACGTCTGAGTGTTTTGAGTTTTTTTTTTCTCCTCCCATGGGGGGCTTGAATTTACAGAGTAATTAGTTGAGTAGAATACACCCTCTAATTTACCCCCAGCCCATCCTGCTCTCCTCTGCAGCAAAGTTTACATTTGGTAATGAATTAAGAGCCTTGCGCTATTAAAAGGGGGTTTTGCTGACATCTCTATAAGCTTAAGATAAGCTGGGCCTAAATCAAGAAAAATGCAGACCAAGCACATTGCAGTCCAAGGAAATCTTAGCGAGAAGAGCTTTCAGCGGAAGATAACTGTAGGTATATTTGCCTTTGCATTACCCATAAAACATCCAGGTTTGTATTAATTTGAAAATGCTTTTTGAGGGAGTCCTATAAAATTAGAAGCATAGAATCCTTTTATGTTGCTGCTTCACATAATGTGAAGGATTTTAAATGCTTTCAGTTGTTTAGTTGTAAAATTATATTTTATGACTAACTAGTTTAAGCAGATTACAGAGCATTTTAGCTCAAAATCCTCCATTATAAGCATTTCCAGTGCAGTTTCAGATCGTGGACCAATCTGCAGCCATATAGTGCACTCATGTATTATATGACTAGAGTCTGTTTCTGCCACTTTCTTTCTTGGTACTTTACGACTATGCTGCAATTCTATATATATATATATATATGGAGATGGAAGCTCTCAACAACAACACAGGAAGAATGAAATTTTGTCTTCTTTTGTTGAAAGTTTACAATTTTTTGCTCTCCAGTCTTGGTCCCTGGCGGTATCCTTCATTTCACACATACCACATGTACTGTATATATTGAACCAACAGTGCTGTACTACATGTCTTTTTACTCAGGGGGGGTGCCTTACCATTACTTTAGGTCCTGGGGCTACAGGCGTTTTGCATGTTCACATCGATGTATTGATGTAAATCATGTTTTTACAAAGAGTGTCAACACAGCAAGATGATGCAGTCCTCATCACATCTGCCCCTGCATCACAGGTACTCTCCTGTTTTTGTTTTTTTTCTGTTGCTTTGTTTTCTGTTTTTGGTTTTGTTTTGTTTTTTTTAAGCTTATGTCTCATGAGGCCCATGGTTCTTGGTTGGAGGCTCAGGGCTTGAGTCCCAGTAAGCCCCTGCACTGAAGGTGCAGTGTGTAGAATTTTGTGGCATCTAGTGGAACAGACTTAGCAGAAATGGAATATAATATTCATAAGTATGTTTTAATTAGTGTATAATCACCTGAAAATAAGAATCGTTGTGTTCTCGTTACCTTAGAATGAGCCCTTTATTTCTACATAGAGAGTTCTTCCACAGAGCCCAACATGTTGCACTGCCATGTTTCTACAGTAGCCCAGAACAGACAAACCAAACAGTAGCTCTAGAAAGGGCCTTTTGCGATTTTTGCGACTTTTGCGGCCACTGTAGGTTCTCCTACACGGAAGATGAGGAGGAGGGGGAGGGGTATTCAGTTAGTTGTAGTCTGCAACCTCACCACTAGATGGCACTAAATCCTACACACTGGTCCTTTAAGGCACCATTGCGTCTACTGCAGAGAGGCAATCTGACTTCTGACAGCTGGCCAACCTTTTCTGTCAACTATAGTTTTCTGTCTGCATCACATCACTAAGCTGTGAGGAATGCAGCATATACACTTATGTCACACAGCGGAAGCAATGCTTTTATTTGTTTCCTTATATATTTTTATGTTTTGCTCTGGCTATTTTATATTGAATGATTTTATATATTGTGTTTTAAATTCCTTCCACTGCTGTGCTTGGTTTTATTTGCATGCTTTTAGTTTGAAATGTAATTGTTGCTTAATGTTTTTTCAATGCATGTTTAACTTCCTGACGCTGGGCATGTATTACCATTAAATACCTGCATCTGGTTGAGCTCTTACCTTTTAATAGACATTGCTTTTTACCAGTTGGACATGAGGGTGCAGCCATAGGAATCAACGGTGCGGCAGGGAGCAGAGACCAGACCTTCAGAATACGGAAAGAAGACTGAGGCTGGCGACACAGAGGAAGGCACGCCCAAGGAAGACACAGCAGGGAACCACAAAGGGCCAGAGAGAACTGCGAGACAAGCCACCACACGAGCCTAAAGTGCAGCAGCCCGTGTCCGTTTGGCGTGAATACTGGGCCAGTAGCCTGTCTTTACCGCCCAGTGAACCAAGAGTATCACCATTGTTTTGTGGCAGACACCGGGAGGGCTGGCTGTGGGGCCGGGCAAGGGGTGGCAAATCTGAGCTGGTGTATCTGCAGGATACTGGCGGTTGTTGTCTGTTTTTCCAGGATGAGTGGAGCACCAGAGAGAGGGCAGCGGCGGCCGCAGGATACAGGGAGCCAAGAACTGTGTGGGAGACTTTTAAGATTGTTTATTTATGGGACATTTTAGGACCCTTAGACATTTTATAGTTGCCTTTTACTTAACATTGCTTTATGGTAATATTACCTGGGTTTTAGTATTTTTTAACAGATTGTATTTTTACTTTTAAAGTTTTGCAATAAATTATTCTTTTACTCACCTTTTAGTGCCCAGCTCCTTGGTTGCCCAATGTTGCACTCTACCTTTTCTAAAGGACCCTTAAAATCCACTTCCCCTTCCCCTTTACACATTCTCCACATATAGCAGACTGCTTTGGAAAAGTGTTCATCAAAACAAATCAGCTCAAGATGAATGTGAATTCACTCGACTGTAGGGGTCAATAATGTTAATTATGTTGAAAACAAGCAGTAATAAGAGTGTTATCTTAAGACTGAATCTACACCATAGCTAAAACAGCTGGTGGTGAGGAGTTGTGGCCATTTCCTGGAAGGTCACAAGGTTTCATTCACACAGCAATCAATCTGTCTATAGATCCTTGTTAAAGTGTCCTTGAGCAAGACACTAATAAGTGCTTTGCTGCCTCTGGCTAAGTTGGTGTGTTTCAGAGAAAAATGTAATTTCTCCCTAATGGTTGTATAATGTGTTGGGTGATAGAGTATGTGTAGTCTGTTCTTCATACACACAGCTATAGTGTGTCCCAAGCAGAGGTCTTCACGGGTCCACTTAGTTCTGAGGAACCGAGACCCGACCCAGGACATGAGTTGGGCCAGGTCCAAATTCTGCTCAGTCTAATTGGGTCAGGTAGGGTCTTATTTTACTGCCATTGGTCTCTGGTCTGTATGTCAATATGTTCAGTACCTGAATGGATCCAAATGGGCCCGACTGTATATGGTATCATGTGGTACGTTGCAATCACAGCAGGAGAAAATGGTGTGTTTTTAGGAGATAGGGAGAATGTAAACTGTAAAATGAAGAGAAAAATGGAGGTGTTCTTTGTTGACATGAGGAACAAATTCAAGGAAAAGGAGTACAAAGAGGTAATACTGTTTTTGCCATGAAATCAATGTTCTTTTCCGCTTTGTGCCAATCAGACATGGTACAAGACGTATGCCAGTGGACATCAATGAAACTGAAACTGGAATGCCACTGCCAATTCATCTTAAGAAACAGAAAGCAAAATGGTTGACCTTGGAGGGGATGTCTTCCTGCAGCTATGTCACAACAATTTGCAGTGTTTTTTAAATTTTTTGCAGCTTTGAGTACCTTCTAAATTCCCTTTGCACACCGTATTGAGGGACAAGAGTGTCCATCAAGGGCACACTCTAAAATCCTGCAAATTTAGCATTGCTAGTAATGCTGTTGAGCATGTACATACTCAAAGCCCCAGTATGTAGTAAGGAATTTATAGTGTATGTCTTTCTAATAGGTCCTCACTTCAAAAGCAACCAATATGACTGTTTAAAATGTATGTTTTTGGATCTGCTTTGTCTTTTTGAAATTATAAATTATAAGCTTTTCATGAAATTAAATTCCATTTTTCATACCAGTATGCAGCAGAAAATCAGATTGTGGTTAATTATCTTTGACCAACCTATGTATTGAAACAACAGGAGTTTGTTTAGTCGTGCTGTTAACAGATACATCAGTTGCTCAGTAGCTTAGACAAGTGTATGCTGTTGTGCTAAACTGCACTTACTGTTACCATGGTAACCACGGGTGTCGACAAATCAACCTGGCCTGAAATTTTCCACATAAACCAGTCTCTAATTGAAACGTTACAGGGTTTGTACAGCCTGACTTGCTTCATCCTTAAATAAAGGTTAATTTAGACTGAATTGTTCAAAACTGAGCAAATTTGAGAGCGGTACTGTTTGCAGTCTATTTTTATTCACCACAGCCATTATGCCAACTGTACTGTTGCGAGCTGGTAGCTAGCTAAGAACGTATGCACCAACTGTGTTTGGAGTGTTCTTGTCTGCTTGTAAGACACTTAAGACTTGGACAGATCCCAAAACCTTCAAGGAACTAAAGTTTTCATTGTTACTCTGTATATGGATGTTTAAATAGGCAACTGTTAACTGTGTATGCTATATCAGCTTAAAAGGTGAAACTATGTTGATTTTGTGTTTATGACTTGTTTCCGCTGTCCCAAGCAGCCAAAAAAACAAACAAACAAATAGCAGTTATTGCAGGTAAAGGTATAATGCAAATGAACTCGGTATTGCTGAAGGACACAGCTACTGAATGTCACCAAGGAAGACTTGAGACATTTAATTTATTTACTGTATTAACAAGCGGCAGGAAGGCTTTACTGTCGTTCAAGTGGCTGAAAACCAACCGGTTTCAGCAGCACTGACCCATCTGTGGAGGGGCAAGTGATAAAAGGATTTCCAGAGCTCAACAGAGGATCACATCATCCTTAGACAGTTCTGATAAGGTTTCATGCTCAAGTGCAGCTCTTTCATGTCACTGATGCAACACAGTGAGGACCTCAGTTTACTCACCAGGTGAAAGCTGAAACCGTTTTCCTCTAGTAATTCCAGATGTTCTGTGTGAGAGCAGATTAATACAAAATAAATGCCATGTTCAGTACCATCTGTAAGAACGCTTTTATTTTGGTTATGAAGATGTATAATATTTTAATATTAAAATCATTATTTAGTTTTAACAATTTTATAAAGAAGAATTTTTCAGTTCACTGTGCAAAATTGTATTATATTAACTGTGACAGAGTACTGCAAATACAAACTGATAGCTTATAGATGAATATGCAATGCACTGCCAACATCAGTGCAAAATATAGACAGTATAAACAGTATAAGCCTATTTCCCTCACTCTGCAGGAAATAACTCATTATTAACACGTGTGAATCATGAGGTGTTAAAGAAGCAGTTAACCGTAAAAGGTTTTGCAGCTCATTTTCTAGTCAGTTTTGTGTGGATTATGAAAACAGCTTGATATTGGCTTGACTATCATATTTGTGATGTCATTATAACTATCGACGTGCACCATGATGAAGGAGGGAGATTTTCTGTGTGTGTCTGTGTATTTTACGTACATATTATTCAGTATAATCCCAACAAGCACCGTTGAACATGTGGAGATTTGTAGTTTAAATGATGTCTAGGGCACATAACTGTCAACTTCAACATCATTTCATCTACTGCATCTTCAAATGTGGTTAGGATCTGTTTCATATTGAAATACAGTCATTATAGTCATTAAGACAATGGTTATATATAACCTAGATATCTAGATTCAGGTTTACCCTAGACATTTTTTGTGCTGAAAATAACCACAGCTCTGTGACGCTGGAATGTAATGAAATTTAGACTTCTATGTCGTACTGTGTAGTTCAGTGTACCATTGTGCTGATACACAGTATGTGCTGTATCTTTATGTTTATCAAGCAAATATTACATACAAGATAAACTCATGTTATTTACACATTTAGAAGATATGTCTACAAAACTAACAGTAGCTATTTACATTAGATAGAACATACTGTTTATCTACTGTTACAATTTATTCATAAGATTAAGACTTTAAAGATTATGAGGAAACAAGTTTGCAGTTTTTATATCAGTACAGTGCAGCACAATCCCGTAATAGAGTGTGGTGTTTATCAGCCAACAGTGTAGATTGCGTGTGCTGTAAATTTCTCTGTTGAATCAGCTCCTGAAAAAGCTCAAGGCGCACTTGCTGTCATCCTCCTCAAGATCTATAACCTCAGTGCTTCCCTCCTGTTGCTTTTGTGAGAGTGGCTCATTCATGTTTCAGCCGCTCTTCTGATTGGTTGACCAAACTTGGCATCTCTTCTCAACTCACATAACCAACATGTTATGTGAGCCCAGTGTTACGTGAGCTGGAGAGCTGTGAGCAAGTGTAAGAATGTAGCTGACGGCTGTTGAAAATGTCACTGGATTTGTTGCTTGGCTCTTGTTTGATGTTTAGTCACAAAAGGGAGTCTGAAAAGCCGCCAAATCTGGTGAAGTTGCTAAGGTGGCAACAGTGAGTAAGCAGTAGATTTAGGAAATCTGAGCACTGTTGGGATATAGTTATGTTGGTTTATGGTCCTATGTGTGTAATATTCCTAATACTACCTACTTGTGTGTATCATTCTATTACTGTTGGGGTGAAAAGGTCAAATTATCATTTTACAAGTGAATAAAGGACAGTGCTTAAATTATATTTTTCTTTTTCTCCTTCAATCATTTACAACTTCATGACAAATGCATTTTGATATTGTTATATGATTTTGTATATCCATTTCATTGTCATCATGCACATGCACATCTTATCTATACCACACTTTCTCCTGAAAAAACAAAACAAAAATGATTTTGCGTTTGCTGAATATGTTTTGTATGAACTGCTGCCATCTGGATCATGATTTGATGAACATGTCAACAAAATGTTTCTATTGAAAGTATATGGAAAGCACTTACTATCAATATTTCATTTATTTCCCTTTAGAAATCCACTTGTGGCAACTAAAGGATTATAAAAAGGTATTCATGTTTATGTTTATGAAACATCAAGCAAAAATAAAAAATCAAAGCAGCTGCTGGCAGAAAATGTATTGACTGAGAGTGTGTTTTCAGCCCATCCTCATCATAATGAAGGAACATGTCACCCAGTGCAACAGTGTGGCTCTTTTATGTTTTTTTTGGATTATGTTTATTTAGACTTTGGACCACAGTAGTTTTCTGTGTTACTGAATCACAATCTGTGTGAGGCCGCTACTTGAGTCCATCAAATCTGTCTGTGTATGACCAACATCACTCAAGAACTAAGGGTAAGACTTAAGATTCACTTTCCTCCTTTATGATGGTTACCAATGACCACCACTTCTTTAAATAACAGATTAGTCTTATGGAACTTTAACATCTAATCAACCAAATTGTTGCTCGTGAATATGGCTACCTGGTGCGATTTCTAGGCCTTTTCTGCACTCTGAGTGCTTTCTTTGCTTCTTTTATCCCAGCCGTGCTGACAGGCCTATCATTAAAGTGATTTTTTTTTGCATTGCTAAAAGGCAACTGTTTTTGTATTTATAACAGTCAATACAGTGCAAGGTTTGACAAACTACACTGCTTACTGCAGACTGGATCAAAAAGAATTGAAAAGCGAGGATTCCTAATTACTGCCTTTACAGTGGGGAAAAAAAAAATCTGTTTTTGTTTTGTTTCTTTCCTACCTCAGGTTATATATTTTGATATATAAATTCCACTTATTATATTTTTGTTTTGCACTCATTTAAACTATTTCCCTTTCTTACATTTCCAGAAATACATTTCCATAGACATGTAATCATAAACAGTCCAAGATTGTTCACACCTTATTTGTTTGTCCTTTGTTTGCATCATTATTTCCCATTAATGCACAGATGGATGCATTAAAATTAAATTAGCATGCCCTCAGATAGTCACAAGCTAAAACAACAGCTCTCATATTCTCCTGCAGCCTATTATTGCAAGCTTTCAGGCGCTGTGTTGTGGGCCGATACTGTAAAATTGTTTTTCTAAGGGAAATGCTTTTGAATTTAGAAACATTTATGTAATCCTTGTTTCATTTGCATATGACCAAGTGTAGCTTGCGAGAGTGAGAGTGAAATCACTCTACGGAATGATTGTGTGCTTCCCTCAGGGGGATTCAGAGCTCGACTCCAACCCCGCCCCGGCTGTTCAGCGATAGAAATAGATTGATGTCTTTGAAATGCCCTCCAGAGTCCCTTTCTTCATCCTGTAAAGATAGGATGACAGGTTTACCACATTTGACCTGAGATTCAGGGTTTTACGGATAGTCCTGACGCCAGTGTTGACATGGAACTATTCATTTGGGTAAAAACGTGAAACGTTATTTCAATATTTTCTGCTCCGCTCGCTCTGGTGAAAGAACGAACGGGATGGATTTTGCAGCATATCATTAGTCCATGAATGAGTGTACATGTTTTTGCTAATGACAGTGAAAGCAAAGCCCTGGGCTTATCTTGCTGTCACCCACTTTAAGATCTGCTGACTCGGCTTTTTGTGTGTGTGTGTGTGTGTGTATGGTTTTTTTTTTTTTTTCCTTCAGGTGTAGAGTGTTAGAGAGACGTTTGCCATTCTTGATCCCGGCAGAAAATTAACAATAAGCAGCTCAGGGAAATGTGTGATTCACTTTGTACTGTCAGCACATACAGTATTTAACTTAAACAGGTGAGAAATTTGTCGCCACAATTGCGGATGTCTTTTATTGCTGGTAGTTTTACAGATGCTATGATAGACCTTGTTCAGTGAACAGTCATGTTTAAAGCCTTAAATACCTTATAAAAAAAATTACCTATGATTCTTTAAGAGGTTACAGTGTACTGCAAAACATCCAATAAAAATATCAAATAGGTGGCCAGAAACAGCTGAGGAGTGATATCTGTATGAATGTATGAATTCATATAGCACCTCTCCAGACAAAGTTATAAGCAACAAACCAGGTCAATAAATACACTGTCAGTGTGTAAAAATGTGTGTCAGTTTTAAAGGCAACAGGGTTGCATGTTTTCTATATAGCACTGATATGAGATGTATATAAAATATTCAACTTGAAGAAAATATCACTTTTTGATATTTGATATTTAACTGTACTGGAAGTTGTATTTCAGTTGTGTGGATGTTTTGACTCTAACTTATCTCAGTGGACACTGGTCTCACCTATATAATCTTTGGCTCTCTTTGTTTTATGTGCCTTTTCTGTACAGGGTTGTAAGCTGATTTTTTTGTAGCAGACTATGATATACACTCACTGGCCACTTTATTAGGTACACCTGTGCAATCTAATGCAATGCAATACATCAGCTCTGCCATAAATTCTACATTTACGAAGCTTATACATTTTCAGTTTTTGCTGACATTGTCAGAAAGGTGATCATTTTACTTCATGTTTATTATTTAGGTCATAAAGGGTTATGATGATGTACTGGAGTGCATTATATTGAAAAGTGTTCCTATTATTTTGCTCCCTTCATGTATGTTAATAGAGTGGACAAAATATTAGGAACACCATTCAGTATAATATAATATATATGCACTCCAGTTCACCACCACCACCAACTACGACCTCAATAATAAACATATTGTCAACAAAATATAAACAATGTCAACAAAAACTGAAAATGTATAAGCTTTGTAAATGTATAATTTATGGCTTAGCTGTTGTATTGGATTGCATTAGATTGCACAGGTGTACCTAATAAAGTGGCTGGTGAGTGTACAGTACACATTGTAACAAATAGACATGTCTCCACTTGTAATTGTACTACTGTCCCCTGAATATATATATGGAGCCAAGTGCATTTCTGTTTGTCCTGGAAGAGGGATTCTTCCTCTGTTGCTCTTTTCTAAATTCTCTCACTTTCTTTTTCCTGATAAAGGTTTTTTTTTGTATTACTGTTGTTTTTTGTTTTGTATTCCCTTAAAGTCCCCCTCCACACAAAATTGTTTTTTTTTCTTATTGTGTCTTCATTTGGGCGTTGTTCTCTTCACTGTGCAGGATGATGTATGAGCAGAGTTTGACACTACAGGGCTGTTTTTACATTCATCTGCTGAAGAGGAACGTTTCTCCGTGCTCACTTTAAATATGAGTTTAAGAGGCGGGCCTACAAGCAGGATTTGTGACATCACAACTAGTTTGGGGCAAATCAAGGTCCAGTTTGCATCTTATACAAGTGTGATGTGGAAACCTAAAGCCTCCAGTGCACATACACTGAGAATGTAACTTACAGTGAAGCAGGAGACATCTTGTGTCCAACAGTTTAACTTTTGAAATGAACAATATTTTTATATTCATAGATTCTGGGTTTTTTAATGAGAGAGAAGGACTAGATGTCATTTTAAGAATTTTGTGAGGAAATGTAACTTTTTTGTGGAAAAACTATCAGACACAAATTATTAGTGCAAGCAAAGTATTTTTATGCCGTAAAACATGTCTGGGCTATATTTTAAAAATATATTCATGATGTAAGGGTTGAGGGTGTTACACACTCTCTATTCAGCCCTCTGGGAAATACTTACTTTGGAATATAATTAATAAACTTGACTCCTATTTTATTTGCAGACCCTTGTAGGTCACAATTAAAATATGCACACATAGCAAGACATATTAAACATTTATATAGGACACAGAACATTAGGTCATTCAAAACATAACATTATACTGAAGAATTAATGGATTTATATTTTAATAACTTGCCTGAGAGGACGCATGTATGTGGAAAACAGGGTCAAGAGCTATACTCCATATAGGCTGAAGGAGGCGCTTCAGTTATTAATAAACCTAAAGCATTTTACAGACAACAAGGGAATAAACGTGTTCTTGATGCTGATGTAAAAGTCAAGGCAATTTATCAGTATGTCATAGTTGTCTGCACTGTTTCAATTAGATTTCTGCAGAACATCAGCTCAAGAAGATAATGACCGAGCGGTCAACAGTAGCATCAGTCATCAGGAGAAGACTCAGGGCTCTTAAACACAACTCTCAAACATATTGTTTCTAGCATGAAGTTAAATTCTTCAGAACAACTTTTGAACAAACAATATACTGGAGATGTGACGTTTTATAGACATGTCAGAGAAATTTAAAATCAGTGCAACCTCGGATCATTTCTGATCCTTTGTGGTGGTGGAAGTTTGACAAAGTTCAGATCCAGACTGATTTGTTAAGCCTCCACTATCAGCATTTATGTCCACGTTTATGCAGAGTTGCAGCGTCAAGTGTGACAAATTGTGTTGAAGCCTTTTGCCTCATTCTCGGTTTATAGATGAAATACCTGAAACAGCAGAATATTGTAGCAGAATGTCAGGACGTCCTGTATGGACAGATGGTTAAGGAAGCAAAATGGCCATTTCAATATTGTCTTAAGGTTATATTTCTCATAAGGTCAAACTATTCAATGAAAATAGTTGCAATAATTCTTCTATAAAAACACCATTCAATTTTGGCAGTCTGTCTACACAGAGAGGAGACAGGGTCATGCCACTGACCAAGAAAATTAGATGTTTGAAAAAAGGTGAAGAGACAAAAATCCATAGCTATTTTCATGAACTACTGCTAATCCACTCGGGTAAAGGTGAACAAGTTATGTCGAGGTGAAAGAACTGCAGCATCTTCCTAACTCAACTCGGAATCTGTCTTCAAATTCAGTTTTTATCCAGTATTTTCCATCATTTTTCATGTTTGTCATATTGAAATATGTCATAACAAACCCTCAGCTCAATATTTTAGCATCTGCCTTCTGTGCAGTAAGTTCAACCAACAACATGGCAGCTTTCTCTCCACAGCTATTTTTATATGTAATTGCTTTCACAAGCACAACATGGCAGGTATTTCCAATCTGCAACGATGACCACTGATTAACACCTATAAGGTGCCCAGTCTTTTGGCAGTGAACATGTAACAGAATGGAGTGCACAATGCTACTGCAGATTCATTTACCACACAGTACTGAAGAAGGCAGATGCCAAACTGTTTAGTTGTGAGATTTTTTTTTTCTCCACATCTTAATATGAAAAAAACAAAGTAATTTCCATGAAGCGCAATCTGTTTATATTGGAAATTATATTTTCAGAGTAGTTAGGGCCCAACACAAGTTCTTTTCATGATTTCCTGGCAAATCAGAGTTTGCATGAGCAGATTGTCACCAGAGAAATAACCCTTTACTAATGAAAACATGTTCGCGAGTGAAAGATAATGATAGTGTTTACTTTGTTGCCATAGATACAGGTTCTAACTTGGAGGGTTTTTGTGCACTTTTGTTTTGTGAGTATGAACTGCGTTGAGAACGCTGATTCAAGATTATCCGCATCAAATTACACAACATCTCTTGATATTGTCGCTCAACATGAGACAATACTTAAGGACAGTAAAATAGTTGTCTTTGGTAAGGTTTGTTTTATATCTGATGCTTAAATCATGTTTTTAAACATTTTGGGGCCCAGAAGCCCTGGTGACCAAGGGGTTGAAGGGTTGAACTACAACATTTCTTTTCTGTTGCTGTAAAACCAAAAAACACACAGAAAAGAGACAACGCTTTTTTGCCAGAAAAAAAAGGTTAGAAAGGAGGCAATGATGTACAGGATTGTTAAACCTAAAATGTAAATATTTTCTGTCAATAGCATTACAATTAAAACATTACTATTGGCTGAGTAAATAGTTTTACATACTCTTATATCTTAAATAATATTAGAGCCTCTCACGTCATTTGCAGAAGTTTACACTGAAAGGAGATTTGCAACACTAACGACATGTGGACTGTTTTATCGTATATTATTGTACGTATAATATCACACACTATTATATAATTTTGCATTGTAAAATTTTCTTAAGTAATATCTTTTGTAATATGAAAAGTCTACTATAGTGTTTTGATCAGTGTCTACCTTCAGCAGAATCAAAACAGTCTAATAACTGAGTTGTTATCCAACATTGCTCTCCTATATTAAGACCAGTCAGTCTGTTTGAGAGTGACAGTAAGTTGTAATCCTAGGTGTTCAGTTTTAATAATGAGCCTTCCTTTTGATTTGTGCTCCTAAGTTTGATAGTATTACCTCTATGTCACAACAAACTGGACTAGCACTTGCTGGAAACCAATTGGCCGTACTTATAATAATAATAATAATAATAATAATAATGATAATAATGTATTTAATTTGTACTGCACTTTTCCTTCACATGCAAATAAAACATGATTCCAGTGAAGTCTTGTTCAGTTGTCTTAATATGAAATGCAGTACTATAGTATTGCATAATACTCTCTCAGTGTAAGGGTCACAGTCAGATGGCTGTCCACCTCTCTTACAGTTGGGTTTAGCCTAATGAAGACCTTAAAAAACTGTGATGGAAATAATGTTCTCTAATGTTCTAAAATCTCATGAAAGCTTCACACAGTAATTACAGTATGTTGAGAAAAGAGGGCTAAAATATGCTGAGATTTCAGTTTGTGCAGACTTTCTTACATATATTATAAACTAGGGATGTCCCAGTCAAGCTTTTTTGGCCCTGATCCTATTCTGAGTCCTTTAATATTTAATATATTGGGTTTCTGCCGATACTGAGTCTGTGGCTGTAGACTACTTAATCTGACACAGCTTATTTTTTACAAGCTACCTGACCCAAATACTGAATGTCCTGGTTCAAAATTGTTAAATTTATAAGCTTGATATGAATGAAAGCTGATTTGGGAGAATGTGATTCCTGCAATTGATGTGATGCGATCTGCTAGAAAGAAGTAGACAGACAAGTCATTATTGAAGTTATTATCAGTAGTAGTAGTACTTGTAGTAGCAGTTCAGTTGACTGCACCAGTAATTAACAATATTTCCTCATACTTGTAAATGTAATGGAGCTGCCAGAAGAATTTCGCATGCCAACCCTAACATGCACAATTCAGGAGACAGAAAAAACGTCACCAGTCCACCATAGCCCACTATTCATTGAAATACAGAAATAAATAAATAAATAAAAACATGAAATGTATATTTTCCTCCTCTCACTACAGGGTATTTTATAAAAGCAACAGTCCACTCACCAAGGCACTTTGCAGGCATTATTGATGCCTTTGAACTTCAGTAAAATCAAAGCAAACACAGTCTCTCTATGCTTATTGCTTTAATCTAACCTGGCAGGTAAGTCTGCTTAATTACAATTTTTAATAAATAAAACCAAAACAAAAAAGTAGTTGCCTACAGTAGTTAGATAAATGAAACACTTTTCCCCTTTTCGCCAACCTCCTACACACACCTGAAATCAGGACAGGGTTCTGTGCTAGGCTAGGTCAGTATCGAGGAAGGTGGGGGGGGGGGGGGGGCATAGTTGGAAGCACCTGGGCCCAGTGTCCCCCTGCTCCCAGTCCTTCCTTAGTCCTTCCTTAGGGGAAGCTCCTCTCTCCCTCCCAGTGTCCGAAACTAACATTTTGACTCACTTGCTAAGTGGACTGGTAGATGAAAAAAATCAACCAGCCAAGCATATTTGTTACCAGCCAAAATAATAAATTGCCTTTTTGTCTTTGGCATACTGACGACACACAGAACAACTCATCATCATAGCCTCAGCATCATAGTGTAGCCAGCCTCTTGAAACTCCTTTATCTCCAAACCTCCATTTCTCACAAAATTTCTTTTTTTATTTGCTTCATTCTCCTTGGTGGTTTATCATTTTAAAGGTTGGCTTACTCCTTGTAAATGTCGCCACATAATCAGGGTTGCCAGGTCCATGGTTTTCCTGCGGAATTGGGCTACATTTGAAGTGTTGCACCAGGTTGAATTTTTTTGTCCGCTGGTTGGGTAGACCTATTTTGCATGCAAATTACATGAATAACATTTATAAATAAAAATCCATATTTTAAATGAAATAACTTATTTATACCCAAATCCTACCAAACTGGCTCCAGATCAGCACGTACACACATGCCAATACACCACCCAAGTACACACACACACACACACACACACAACATGCTGTAATGCTCTCCGCAGCCTGGCGCCTGCCTCTCATTCCCAACTCTGGAAAACTGCTTTTAATGTGGGCTCATTAAACATTCATGGTGTTTCTTTGTAGATATTACAATAAATTAAATTTGGCAATAATAGCGATGCTGTTGGACTTTAAAAGCAGTGTATATGGTCTGGCAGAGGCCTATTTCTAGTTCTGGTGTTGGACTGGTTTTGTCACACCAACCTGGTACCCTGCACATAATAGCTATTTAATTAATGGTAGCTAGCAGCAGACCGGCAGTTTAGCAGAGAGCTGCGATGTCGAGTAGCTGATGTCCCATTCGGTAAACAGTGCTGCAAAACTAGGAGTGCTTGAGACAGTCTGTGGTTGGCGCTTCTACAGTTTTGCGGCACTGTTTAGATGCGCATGTCTACTAGGGATGTGCAGAGGGCCCAGTACTTGTATTTGTATATCTGTATTTGTTGAGGCAGCAAAATTATTTGTATTTGTATTTGAATAAAAGTGGAAACAGGCTTAAAAATCCTGTTTTTGTTTTTATTACACTTTAATTTTAGAAAATTAAAGTGTTACAATAAGTGTTCATGAATAAACAACCTTTTGAAGGAGGTCCCCACACCAGGTCTCGAACTGGAGTCTCCCAGATCACAGACTGCGTTGACTACTGAGCTAAAACTTTACTCAGTGCCTCATTGCAGACAGACCTCTACCTATTTATACACCAAAGGCGATTATTGCTTTGCACTTTTCATTTATTGTCTATTTTTTTACAACCTAACTTTGTGGAAAGGAGAGGGAGAAATACTGGTTATGGAGAGTCCCTTGGGTGGACTTCACATGTGTTAGTATCTCAGCTTTATCTCTGGGGAACACCCCCAATGCTGGGAGTGATGTTCAAAATAGGAAATGTGCATCATGTAGCAGGTGGATGTGACTCCCCTTGTTGAGACCTGCTGATAGAAGTAACAGTGGCGCAGAGGACAGAGACTGAGATAGCGATGTAACCGACGTGCGTGCTGGTATTTGACATATATTGACATAATATTTTTTTAAATATTTGTGTGAAACAAATATTTGTTAAAAAAAAAAAAAACACTATTTGTGCTTTGCTGAATAACATATTTATATTTGGGCACACCCCTAATGTCTACACTGTACAGGGATAAACATGAGTAATTTCCTCTGAGGCATCATGCCAGATATTCTATTACATGATTATTTTGGTACAAACATTTACCCACCAGTGTGGCAGACAGCCTTCTGACATTTACATGCCAAACGGAAAATCTATCCGCTTTTGGTGATTGGCGAGTGTTAATTTTGGACCCTGCTCCCTCGCATGAATTTATGCAATGGAACATCATCTCCAAACGCCACACACACCCTTACTACTGACTATACTTACTGCCATATCTCGTATTTTTCATTCTGTATAGAGGCAGGTCACAACATACAGAATGTGTTGAACCTGCAATTATTGAACATCATGACCACTAGGGGCCATCAAACTGTAAACACAACAATGGCATATTATCACCTTGCCAAGTTGTTGTACACACACAGTGTTAGCAAACAGTTGCCTATGCACACTTTCAGGAGACATGGAGCAACATACTCATTATTTGGAGTCATGTTTCTGGCCATATGACAAATGTAGGTTGAATATTCACTCTCATTTTAGCATCTATAAACACCAAAGGGAAATATCTGGCTCTTAAATGCTCCACATGATAACCAGCTAGTTGCTAACTCTATATCTGCTGTTTGGTGCTGGGCAGGTGGTGTAGAGTGAAGATGTATAAACTTTTTTGTTAAAAACATCTGTCTATAAAACTATTGATTGGTGCAGCTTTAACAGTAAACAGTATTTAATTACTCAACCAAATGTAATGCCAGAATCAGTGTGCAAACATTCAAACTAACTTTGCAAAACAATAAAGTAGCAATAACTATTAGAAAGTAAGACAGATGGAGGCAATCAAACATTTATTTTGCAGATTATCTTTTCTAAGAATGGCTTTCAAATTTCTATGATGTGGTGATGCAATCTAAATCAGTTAATAGATAAAATTAATGTGTAGTTTACATTCATGCTAAGACTGAAAGGTTCGTTATGGTGTGAGTCACTGAGTCAGCTTCAGCTTTTTTTGCATACAAGCCAATTACAAAAAGAGATCAAAACATGAAATGCTTCCTCTGGTGTCTTGTAGCTTGAAATACATCATTATTTTGGCAGGAGACAGTCTTTCTCGACCAAGAAATTGGCTGTGTTATGCTGTACCCACAATCCCCTCCAGGCTACCGGGAGTTCCTCCATCCCCTGTTGGTTTCTCTTAACAACGCTAGGTCAAAACCTAGTATATGACCCAGGAATAATGTACACATGATCTCTCAATGCGCTCTTTAAATCTAACTTCGGCCTATCAATGGGCCGCGGCATGCACAATGTTATTGCATTTACAACCTTATTGGCAAGACGGTTAATTCACTTCAAATGGAAACACACATCCCCTCCCACACATAGCAGATGGGTGATGCTTCACATCAAACTAGGAAATATAAAATACACGTTAAGAGGCTCTGTGAAGAATTTACGCAAAGTATGATCTCCCTTCTTAGCCTGTTATGATAGATTACAAATGTCGGTTTGGGATGAGGCATAGGCTGATAGTTTATAGCGCATAGCACATGTAACAGTTTGAGTTGGTCTGGAGATACATCCATAGAGTGATATATTTTTCCAACCCTCTCCCTCTTTCTTCCCCTTGTTCTTTTTCTTTTCTTCCTCTCTTTTCCCTTCCATTTCCTCCTGATTTTCTCGTCTCTTCTTTCTAACATGTAAATCATTGTTACTAATTCACATACTTAAATATCTATTTTACTTTATTAATATTTTATTTATTTACTAATTTTATTTTATCTTGTGCCTTATACTAGTCTCACTTATACTTGGAACATCACTTTCATTACCATAATAATACTGTACAATTTGAAATGGAATGAAGCCCACCAATGGCAGACAACCCAAAACTAAGGATGCACGATATTGGAGTTTTTGCCAATATCCGATATGCCGATATTTCCAACTCATTGAGGCTGATTGCTGATGCTGATACCGATATATGCACATATTTTTTTCCACCTGGCTGAGGAGACTATTATGCATGTAATCATAGATTGTACTAAGTATGATCAAGAAAGGCAATATATGACGGAAAAACTTAGGAAGACTGGAGTTCAGGAGCTCAGGTTAAAACTTTAATGAACCTGCCAAGTGGGTGGAGCAGTAGTTTTCTTTGAGTTAATCAGACAGACAGGATTAATGTGTAGGATTTCATCTCTGGTCCACACTACGGAGCAGAAGGTGGTGGTAATGCACCTAATACACTGGTTGCCAACCACCGTTATAAAGAAGAAGATTTTTCTTTCCAAACAGAGTGGCACATCCTGTTAGCCAAAGAGTTTCCTATCTGTGCAGCTGAACTTAACAGCTCCTCGACGGACTGTTTCTCCCTGACGGTCCTGGTGCTTCCTCCGCAGGCTCCACTTCACTCAAGCTGCCCATCAGACCCGCTGCTTCTTCCCACTTTAACCTGAATAACAAACAGGAGCTCGGTGCTCCAGTTGGATCCACATGGAGAGCCGAGGCTAACGTTAGCTGAGAGGCTAGCGGAGCGTTAGACGCAGCATGACCGGAGGGAAGCACAGCCAGCTAGCCTCTACTAGAAGAAGCAGTGGGTCTAACGGGCAACTTGAGTGTAGTGGAGCCTGCGGAAGAAGCACCAGAACCGTCAGGGTGAAAAAGTCCATGGAGGGAAGCACAGCCAAGCGGCGGAGGAGAAGGCAACAAATCGGCAGAAAACGTTAATTTCGGGCCGATATTTCACTTTAGAGCTTATATAGGCCGACACCGATGACGTGCCGATAATATTGTGCATCCCTACCCAAAACAGTAGTTGAACGAATTGAAGGTGAAATAATTAAAACTGATAGCCTTAACAACTGATGTCTTTGAGTTATCAAGGACACGGTCGTGTTTTTTGTGTTGAGGAATGTTAAAGATATCATTAAAAGAAAACCTTAACACAATGACAGTGAGGAAAATACTTCCGGGCAGCGGGTCCTCCAGTACACCCAGTGGACTGACGCGGACCATTGACTGCATTGATAAAATTAAAATAAGTAAAAACAAGGATAAAATGTTGCGATTAAATGTTAAGTAATGTGGCAGTTATAGTGAAAAAACAAATGAGAAAAAACAATACAGCTTCTGTGCCCCTGAGTCTCGACTGACAGAATCATTAGTTTGAAAGTCATGCTGAGTGTCATGAAAAAAATGGAAAATTTGTGTCCATGTACACAAATCTCTAGATTTAATTTTGTAACTATTTCACAAACTGCCATGAGGCTGGGTTGGGTCCAGCCAAAAAGAACAAGCGCACAGTGAGAGCTAACTGTATGCATGTGCTTTGTTTAGATGCAAGTATATGCTTGTGTGTCATCTCAAATGTGTGTGTGTATCTTGGTCTTTCTGTTTGTGTGTACTCCTACTCTGTGGTTTTCGTACAGATATGATTCCTGTATGCCAAGAAGCGCTTGCCCTTGTTTTGTCTCTAAAAAGCTGGTGGCAGCCTCTGAAGTGCAGGTTAGCAAGCCTAATGTTTAAACAGGACTAACATCCAAGAGAACAAAGGACTCCGGGGGGCTGCCGCCTTCTTCCTGGCCAATCAGAGGTGACAGCCAGCAGCCAATTCATAATGCACGTTACTGCACACAAAAGTGAGCTGGGAGAATTGTGTTTTTTTTATTATATGGGCGCAGTTCGTGTGTGTATGCACATACAGATGGATGTTTATGTCATAAAAAATGTATGAAAGAAATGGGATAAAACAATAGGTTTTTCGTTAGGGACAGTAAACTATGGTGAGTTAAGAGAAACTTTTTTGTGTGAACTGAAAAACTGCATGTTCCAAAAAGAAGTATGTGAAAGGATAGTGTGGAAGAGAGAACAGAGTTGTGAAGTGCAAAAAAAAAAAAAAAAAAAAAGAAAGAAAGAAATATTAATTCAGCTTTAAAATGCAGTAGTTCTAATTGTAATTTGCTATTTATATCTGCTACATAAATAGACATAATTTCTGCGCAACATTCAGATTAGGGAATTAGGTCAACGGTTAACCATTAATCGGTTAACCACCAAGAATATTTTTGACCAGTTACACATGTCGGTCTATAGGTTAATTTACATACACACTCTGCTAACAGCTTGTTCACAACATCAGATATTCTTGTTGAATAAGCTACAAAAGCTACGAATGCCACATCACAACTTTTCTTAAAAATTAACCGATTAGTTATCATTAAATGGGTGTCAGTCTGTGAAAAGCAAAATGAACCGAAAACTGACATCCCTAATTCAGATGATACAATATGATATTGATTTTTGTGAAAAAGTTCTCCTCCAGTTTAGCAGAATGCAACTCAACCGCCAGTTGCATTGGTCGGCGATTCAGGTGTGCTATGCTAGTAGCAGCTAATGTAGCCTTGAGCTGCTAGCTTCAAACAGTGATGAGCGGGCTGCAGAAGTCTGATAACCCCATTTCTTTGTAAGGTAAGAGTGAAATTGTATTTTATGGGCAAAAGTTGTGTAAACGTCAGGTTAAAGATGAGTTTACTGTGTTTTTATTGGACGTTGCCTGTTTGCATTTGTTTGGTTGTTTGGTGATGCAGTGTTTGGGTGATGTTCTAGTGTCAGCCCCTTCAGACAGTGGGTGGTTTTTGAGGGTAGAGAAAGGAGAGAGGGAGGGGAGGTGACGAGAGAAAAAAAAGAAGTGTGATGACTTGACTGAGCTGTACTTGACTAAAGTTATGTGGAAAACCCAGAACATATTGGATTGACTTATTCCCTCACCCACACCCATGTCGCTTACACTAACGCCATATCCCCAGATTTTTTTCATTTTTCAGAATTGTAGTCTTCAGCCCCAACCAACATCACTCTGACATTACTTGAGATAGTTTATCAGATTTCAAGCAGCTACCTCTAGAACCACAAAAGGCTTTACACAACTTTATTTTCACATGTGCAGCAGTTCTCCCTAAGACCTGTCTACAGACTTTAATCTATTAAATCATTCTAGTTCACCTTTAAAAAACAAAAAGCAAGAATACTGACTTTGAATAAAGTGTTTCCTGTACACCAGGGATCAGCAAACTTTTGGATATCCCGTGCCACTTTACAATGTTTAAAAATAAAAAAATCACAGACCCGAGTACGGGATCATTTTCATATGAGCATTTATCTATTTATTTATTTACTACTGCTGCTTGTCTTTCCATCTAGTTTCAGCATGCCAAAAGATCTGTGCTCTACACACACACACACACTTATTTCTGCATGTATGAAAATTACTAGGGCACGCAAGAAAATTAATTCAATCTTATCGTTGTAGTGCGACCCTTGTCCTTGGTTTTCTTTGCTGAGCTGCATGATCACTGGTCCGTATTTTGAGACTTTCAGTTTGACACATGCCTCTAAATGGTTCATAGTCATTCGACTGCACATGGGGCTCAAAATCAACTTCATATGTAAGAATATCTGTTCACACATATATGTGGATTCAAATGCTGAGATCATAGCCTACGTCAACTGCATGCGCTCTCTAGCTGTCAAAAACAATGGTGTATTTTGAGTCTAATTAATTATTTCAGTATTATTTTAAATCAAATTGTTCATTAGTAATTTTTTTTTTTTTTGAATTGCTACGCATTCCTGTGTTAATGACCTCGCGTGCCACCATGGGTACACGTGCCATAGGTTGCCAACCCCTGCTGTACACATTCAAAAGCTAGAGTTTTTTCAAGAGCTATTTAGAAAACCACATTTCCTCCCCTAATTAGAGACATCAATCTCACGGGATGTATGTCAGGCAGAGTATTCCAGTTCATGCTCAAATTGTGCTCTGCACACTGAATCACCGAATTCTGAAGGACCATCTGCCGCTTAGGAAATTATAATCAAGATTGAGAAGCATGTTAATGAAGAAGCAATCACTGGGTGAGTGCATTTTGTTGTTGAGGTTTTCTCCATAGTATTGCCACCACTGAAATGTACAATAGCAAACACCCAACTTCTAACAACACAATATCTTCTTTAACTGTAATTTACTATTCACTACTTGATTATGGTAATGGATTTGATTTGAAAGGCAGTAAGTGTGTCTCTGGGAATGGGAGAGAAGGAGGAGTATGAATGATAATTCCCCGAATGCAAAAATATAAGTAAAGTTGTAGGTTTAGAGTTGTATATTCTGTCAACATGTAGATGTTGTCGTTGATGGTGCTTGACAGAAACAAACAAGGGACCAGATTTATTCCAAATGAACGATTAAGAACATCGATTTACCAGATGCACAACAAGACATTGCACTCAAGCCTCATTATTTTTTGAGCAGCTGTGTGGTCTTTGGCTTATTCAGAGCGGAAGTGCCTTACACATAATCATTTCTTTGCCTGTTTTGACTTGAAGTGTTATTTAAAAGAAACATTGTTTATGGGTTCACTAGCAAATTCATCTCTGTTTTGTTTGAAGTACCATGTTCCACTTGTTACTTTCTTTAACACTTTGAACTCTGCAACAGAAATGGTCCCCCACTGCCTATATGGGTATTTTTGCCTATTTTGATGTCATGTCTCAAATGCCTCATATCCCTAAAATCTGTACAACCTAAGCTAAAAGGTTATGTAAGTCAATAAACCATAATGACTGAAAAAAATATCGAAACTGTGTCATAAATTAAAAAATAGAATTATATGGCATGTTTTTAATCAAATTTGAATAATACAAAATATATTGATCCAAAACAACTCTGAATCTAGAAACATGAACAAATATATTTCTCAACACAATGTTATTTGCAGGGGTCCAGACTAACTTTTCTCATCATCATCCTGAAAAACAATTTTAACCATCCCAAAGTGAATGTAAACCATCCCAACTTCAAAAATATTGTTTCTTTACTTTGTAAAGCAAGGCAGTTTGCCTGGGGCCCCCAAATTACTTAATCCACCCTGTTGATGTATGAATGTTTTCTTTAATGACTTACTTTAAAGATTAGAGATGCTGCTCTCAGTAATTGTAAACATTTCCATGGTGAACTGTGCCTATGCAATACATTTTCATATTTATGTACTATGTATGTTGCCTGCTGCGGTCCCGTTTCTGCTCTTGAGAACACATGGGGTCTGGAAATATTGTAGCATGCTGAGTGCACCAATTTCTCCAGCAATCTGTCTTGTATAATTGTAGATATAATTGTTATTAGTGTCTGTATAGTTCTTAGTATTCCCCGTTGTTAGTTTGCTTAGTTGTGAGTCAGTAATTCGTGCCTGACAAAAAAAAAGCTGCCCACTGCAGAGCAGCGGCGGACCGCAGTTCCGCTCTGCTCTGCTCTGTGCAATGTTTACATTTGAGAGAACGTAATTAATATTTTCCTCATTAATGATGTATAATTTCACCACCGGCGACCCATCCGCTATTAATCAGAATGTAATTTTTTATGACGGATTAACCACGGTGCCTGCCGACATAACTGCAATCCGCGCAATGGTGCACATCACCACTGTCCATTGTCTAAATGTACACTTTATCTAATATATTCCTACACAGTCAGGGTAGCACTGTGTTTTGCTTAACCAGCACAACATATTTGCAAGGTTCTGGGAGCAAGCCGTTTGTGACTAAGGGCATAGATGGACCAGTATTGCGGAAACATTTCAGGTCTCACGCTGAGTAGCCAGCCAGTGACAGTAACTATAGTAACATCATGAGAGGATGCGCTCCATTGTAGTCAGCACTTGGTTCAGTTCGTCATTTGCTAAGTGAGTTTTAAAGAAAGAAAGAAAGAAATATAAAATCCCTTTCGTCTTGGAGGTATCCCAGGGTTTGTCCCAAATACATTTTCTACTGTCCCTGGGACGATGGGACACCATTGGTCTTGAGCCCTGGTTATTTGAACCATGTACATCTTTTGGTTTTTGAGCTATGCTCATTTTTATCAGCAGAGTGCAAAGTCATTGTTGATAGTTTCATTTGTGTGCTATATGTTCACTTGTGGTAGTCGTCATGACAGTTCCTGTCAATGATGACACATGGGCAAAAAGAGTGAACACTCTAGCTATTATAGTTTTTATTTTAGACTAGATTAAACAGGACTATGCAAACAGCAACCTCCCATGGCCAGTTCAGGGCTGCCTGAGGGAGGTCAGTTTTCATAGTGATACTAAATGTATAAACTAAGCTAACTAAATTGTTTTGCCCTAAGTCAATACCTTCTTAAAATTCAAAAACAGCTTCCCAAGTGTGAAAGTGAAAAACTGTCAGTAGAACAGGGCAAAAGTGGCTTATTTCTCAGGCACACCAAAAGTGGCACAGAAGTTATTCATGTGTCCCTGCAAACATGGATCTGGAAGAGATGAGGTGTAGTGACTACTTGTTGGTCTTTGGTCTTGTAACACATCTACTATGATAGCTTCTCTCCATTTTGGACTCTCTAGTTCTCTCTGTTCCCTCAAAGAATGGCACTGTCAAGATGGTGTCTGAAAATTTTGCAGTTATAATTATTGGTGTGACAGAACTTTAGGATACACTCAATTACCACTTCCCTGTAAGGGACATTTACAGGAAAGGCCCCTGAATCCCCAAACAAAAGCTTTTTTTATTTTGCCAATGACAAAGGTTTTGATTGATAGGTTAGTGTCAGATTTGATAGCTCACTGCAGCACTAGATGAACAGATCATATGTGATCATGCTGTATCATGCTTTAATTGGTGATATGAGTAATATACGGTGCAGAGGCTCCGCCTTTTAGTAATGAAAATGTTCTTACTGCAATTTGCTTCTTGTTGGATTCACTCTGAACAATCACTACTGACATCAGACAGTAGGAGAAAACACAAGCTTCCCATGCTGACAAATCACAGTTCTTATGGTCTCCACGTTGTATCTCCATTGCTGTCGTAGACCTGACCCATAGTTAAATGTATTGGAAAGGCTCTACCTGGTTAGGTCAGTCAGAAAATAACACCCCTACTGTGCCAAGATTCAAGATTCAAGATTTAGTTTATCATTTTCTTGTGTACTTGCACACATAAAAAAACAAAATGCTGTTCTTCCCACCCCACAGCAATGCAACAAGAACAGAAAGGATAAAGATTTATATCTTTTTGAAGAATGGTGTTCATCCCTCCAGAAGAGTTCCAGAGACTTGTAGAATTAATGCCAAGGCTGAGGAACACCATTCTTCAAAAAGATATTCCCTCATTTGGTGTTTTGATGATGGTGGTGGAGAGTGCTGTCTAAAATTTCAGTCCAAAATCTCCCATAGGTGTTCAACTGGGTTGATATCTGGTGACTGCGAAGGCCAAAACATATAATTCACATAATTTTCATACTCATCAAACCATTCAGTGACCCCTCATGCCCTATGAATTGGGGCAGTGTTATTCTGGAAGAGACCACTCCCATCAGGATAGAAATGTTTCATCAAAGGATAAAGGTGATGACTGAGAACAACTTTGTATTGATTTGCAGTGACCCTTCCCTTTGAGTGGACAAGTGGACCCAAACCAGCAAAATGGCCCCCACAGCATAATAGAGCCACCAGATCCCCTCACTGTAGGGGTCAAGCATTCAGACCTGTACCAATTTTTCCTTTAATTTGCCACCTGTCTGTGTTTCCTTTGCACTCCACAAGATGACACATAGGTTAATGTAGACATGGACAAAGACATTGCATAGTCGGAACTAGGAGAGGCCGCCGCAAACTTTGGTCATGCCACCATCACACCAGCTTATAGAGAGAGAGAGGTTACCAACAAGGATCCTTAAGTACCTCTTCTTGTCCCCACAACTCCTCTGTTAGCTTCTTTAGTGCTTCTTCTACCTGAGAGTTGAATACATGGTTTTAGGTACAGATATGTTTAAGGCCCCTCAAAAGCAATCCTAACAACAAAGATGTAATCCATCTGCAATACTTAGATTGTTTATATAAAGATAGAGCAGCCTTTTGCAGTAGGGGATTAACACTGTAGCACGTAATACAATGGAATGGCATAAATTAGTTTTACTTTATATTTTACATTTGGCTTATTATTCCTGTACAATGATGCTAGAAAAATCTATCATTATTTTCCAACAGACTTGTCAGAAAACTTTAGTTTAGCATAGCTTTGCCAAGATATAGCTGCTAGATCATTTTTCTTCACCAGCTAAGTTGGTGTTAGGCAAGTAGAGTACATTGGGCTCTTCTGAAAATAGCTGTCTGCTGTTGTGAACAGGGTTGATAAGAGCAAGGGGTTTTAACCATGCAGTTAAAGTCTTGTAAAACCAAAACAATTAGTTAAAAGAGGTTAAAATATCCAGATCAGCAGAATATGTGATAGTTTGATAGTTCAGTACTTTGAATTTCCTTTAAAATAATTTGACATCAAAAATATTGACTGATGCAGACTTTGTTCAGGTGTTAATCAGCAAACGTCATTAACTTGAGGTTAGTGCAGTTTCACATTTATACAATGTCCTTGTCCCCATACAGCACTTCAGTTCCATTTGTATGACCATCACACTTTGACATACTGTTGATGTTACAAACAAAATCCAATTCTCCAACCATATTATGCCATAGATTAGATGGTATTCATAACAAATGCTGAAAGCTTTCAGAAACTAGATAGTGCTATATCCAGCATCAAATGGAAGAGGCTATGCTCATCCACACATCTCCCTGTGCCTGTTTTTCCTGCCTTGACTGTCACACTGACATCTGAGATTAGAGTTGTTTTCACATACACTGAACCATCCGTGGAAACATGCAGTGTTTATGTTTCCATCCTTTCATCCACGACTTCTACCCTGCACTGGGAATTTTTTGATGCACAAAAGCATCTTGTGAGAGCTACATTTGAAGTCTCATCATCCTCCAACCCTCAGAGGACTCTATTCAACATTAAATGGTATTAAATATTTCATTATCACTTGCACTGTCATTGACACTGAGTTATGTGTTTGTCTCGACAAGAATTTTATACAGTGCATCATGCCTGACTGCTTGTTCAATATTCTTCAAACTCATTCAATGTTCTCAGAACTATTATAATGTGTGTTTTTGTGTACTACACTGTATGTACCTTGAGCATAATGGGGACCTGTTCAGCATGAAGATAATATAGGGAAACAAAAATCAATTTTGTTGTTTTCATTCAAAAACATTCAATTCAAGTTACATGTGATGTCCATTTAAGGTTCTCTTCTGAAAGCGTGCTTATGGACAGAAGGGTAAAAAAAACAGCTTTAGCTGAAGGAATACCTACTTAAATTGTACAAACAGCTGACAGTGAAAACACTCAAGGCTTTGCTCCTCCAAGAGGTCAGAAAGGTTCTTTAAGGGTTTATCCAGCTTTATAAATTACTTTATGGATTGGTTTGCATCCTGTAGAACAACTGGGTAAACAATCAGTAGAGCAGCTAAAAGTCAGTCAGCTTTGGTTCAACTCTCCCTGACAGAGGCTGGACAGCTTAATGTCTCCAGTTGTATCACCAGACAGGTAAAATAAATGGTTTAGAATATGTCCATTTATTTACAGAGCACAAAGGCCTCCGCAGCAGATGTGGGGCAGCTGTTGCTGTATTGGTGTTTTTGTCACATCAAACCCAAAATAAATACTATCTCCAGTCAGGAGTCATTCTCTGGGGTCGGCACTATGACTTCAGCAAATACGAAAATGGAGTCTCTCATGGATAACAGCCAAGGAGTTTTGAGCCTCAGGCTTGGTTATCCCTTAAAACATCTGCACCAGAAAAACAAACAGACAGCAGACCAAAACTACTTAAAAGGAGGTTAAATTTTATGAGAGCAGGGGGTCAGAAAATTCATGACAAGTGAGACTGGAAGTCAAGTGGTTTTGACACAACCACAGCAGATGGACCATGCAGTTATCCATGCCAATTTACAGCCAAAACTGACTTAAAAAAAAAAAAATGAGGGAATTACAGGAAAATCATCAATCCTTTTTTTAGGTGATGATTATAGCTTATATTATAAATGTGGATAATTTTTTAAATTAAGGCTGCTGCAAGTAATTATTATCTTCAATTAAATGGTTAATTGTCAAGTCAATAAAATATTGGAAAAGAGTGCACATCCTCATCAAATTATGAATTAAGTAATTGTATGTATGATAACATTGTACTAACCAAAGTACTAGCTGAGATCTGTAATGCCCTGTTATTGCTAAAAGTAAGTCAGACTAGGCAAAATTCAGCACTAGCAGAATTCAAACTCAGTCTCAGTTTATTGTTTATTTTGTCACTACTTATTACTGTAGCTTTACTTTAGAGTGAAAAAAGTGACAGTGATCTAAAGCATAATTTACAGTTAGCCATGTATGAACTGTCAGATTTTGGAGTTACTGCTGTTTACAAATGCAACAAAACTTAATTGTGTATCAATATATGTATAAAGGGATTCACCTCATCCCCCTGATCTTTCAAAATCTATAAATAATGACCAAGTGTTGCATTTAAGCATCAAACCAAAACAGCTGCTGCATTTGCAGGATTAGACATGTTCAATTCACTTGACCACAGCGGTAACTGGGTTTGATAAATTGTTACTGACAGCCGCATTAGATTCTTCTTCCAAAAAATCCTGTCACTTTAAAGCGCCTTCCTGTTTGGGGACTGTAACATTCAACACTCAGTCATCCACTTAGCCATCTTGTCATATTACTCAGACTAACCAAATCTGCTCTCAAATTGAGAGTCAATAGAGATTGTTGAGCTGGCACAGTGGGAAGATTGAAGATTATTCACTTTGCTAAGCTCTGTCAACAAGTGCTGTTTGGAAGAGGCATGATAAAACCATGAAATTACAACCATATGTCACAATTGTATTCACAATGTTGCTGTATAATATGGCTCTTCCTTTCTGTTCAGCATGTAGTTAATAAGGATTCGTAGTTTACAATAAGTGATTAATTAACTAAGATCAAGAGATCACCAAGAGACAGACCCAAGTGTGGTCCTGGTGCTGAACCTGGTAAAGGAGCAGTGTGTGGGATTTAGTGGCATCTAGCGGTGAGGTTGCAGATTGCAACCAAATGAATACGCTTCCCATTCCAAGCGTGTAGGAGAACCTACAGTGGCTGTGAAACTCGCAAATAACATGAAAGGCCCTCTAGAGCCAGTGTTTGGTTTGTCCGTTCTGGGCTATTGTAGAAACATGGTGATGCAACATAGCAGACCCTGTGGAAGAGGACCCGCACCCTATGTAGATATAAAGGGCTCATTCTAAGGTAACGAAAACACAACGATTCTTACTTTCAGGTGATTATACACTAATTAAAACATATTTATGTTAATATTATATCCCATTTCTGCCAAGTCTGTTCCGCTAGATGCCACTAAATTCTACACACTGCACTGCTTTAAGAAATTACTTTTTAACAGATAAGTTGTACCAAAGTGATATAAATACATTCCAGAGGCTATCACCAGTTTTAGTTCGCAAAGAGCGTGAGAAATTGTTCTAGGGGCTTACAAGGTTTGGGTGATACAATAATTGCAGCCGAACTTGCAACGAAATCAGGCTGATCAGGCTTTTCAGGCAGATTGATCATAAGTAAGTCACTGCAGTTCACTGAGTGCTTTCATTCAGTGATATTTCACTGAATTACGCAAACAACAGAAAGCTCAACAGGATATTCCACTGTCCCTACAAGTGACAACTGCAGGGCACAACCTACCTTTATAGCCCCTTTGTCCTTTGTGACAACAAAAGCTTCCTCTTGCTGAATCCTTCAGTGGCACTGTGAGCACTTCAACAAACACAGTGTGCTGTGACTCTCACCTATCCACCAACATTTGAGATCACTATCATTCAGGTGATTCCAGTCTTTTTTCTGACATCGATGGCCGTTTGCAGACCTCCTTCTGCCTGTGTGGCCCTTACCTATTCCTTCAGACATGCTGCTCAGACAGTCTGAAAGCTTTGAAAAGCTTGTTTCAAAGATCAAATATGAAGTGTCTGTGTTTCTCATTAACGGACAACACCACTCTGAACAGCTATTATAGGTGTGCCCATGTAAAAATGGGCAGAGTACACTACAAACTCTTCTCTACATTCCTGCTCTCCGTGTTCATTTATGAGCTATACCGATTTCCTCCAAGTTGGCAGAGATGGAGTTGGGTTTTTTTTTTCCAACGAACAGATGGAAAGACTGTGCCCAAAATCCAACTTAACTCTCTATACGGTAACTAAACAACAAGATAGTTTTCAACAGCCCTCCAAAAACTAGACCTACCCAGTTCCAAAAATGACTAATATGAACATTTTGTGATCTGGTACTTCTATGGTGAGGGCCTGGTGTTAATAGACAAGCCACCTGCAAAAGCTGAAGTAGTAGTCACACAATGTCTGGACTGACATCCAGTATGACAAGAGACAGACTCACTCTTCACCCTGACCTACACTTCATGCTTTCAACTGTGGCACATCTGGTGTTCAGCGCACACAGGAAAATGCATGTACTTGTGTGCTACCAATGCTGTGCTAGCAATATCATATTCTCTATAGCCTGTTCATTGATTCTTGTATGAACAAATACTCCTACTATTATTCTCCACAGTGACAACCACCTGCAAAAGTAGCTGCTTTATATAGGTTTGTACAACATGACATGGTGGACAAGGCATTATTCAACTTTGCTCTGAAAAGGTGTATCTTCAGTTTTAGTCATCTTGCAACCTGCCAACCAAGAATGTTTTACACCTAACGATGAGTAAGCTATTGAGCAACTTTACAGAACAGCAGTAAAAACTGATAAACAGACTAATGGGGGACTTTTTTGAACAATGTACGTTTGAGCTAAATTTTTCAGTCTGTCCTTAGCCTTACACTTGGCAGCACCTGATCACACTGACGTTGGCAGGCGGCCCAGGGCCAAAGAATCTACTGACTGAGCTGCTTGCATGATGGAGAGAGAAGAGAGCAGGGGTGAAAGGGGGAGAGAGAAAACGAAAGGAGATTTAAACCCTACCTTCCATCTATCCGGATGGGGAAAGTGAGATTACTGGCAAAAAAAAAAAAAAAGATTGATGAGCTCCCTGCCTTGGTCAGGACCCAGCGGGAATATTGTGAATGCAGAGTTATGTGCTTCACAGGGTCTTGCTACTGGGGAATACACCAGACTCTATGATCACACTCAAGGGTTTGATGCAAGCAGACACAGGGAATCAGAGCAGTAAAAGTAAAGGAGGGGCTCTTGCTGTTTCTGTTTAAGTACACATCTCTTTTTCTGTAGATTTATTTTCCTAGCATAAAAGTACTTGAACATTGGCACAAATGTAAAAGCTTTCATGAACTGTGAATTACTTAAATCATTATGGTATAGGATCACTCAGTGCATCAAACTGTTTACTGTACACATTCTCTACAGCCATCCAGTATGTGGAACACAGGAGCAAGGTGAAATGTTAAGGGTGCATGTAGCTTCATTAGTGACAGTTCCTCAGTCACTGACATCAGCAGGTCCTCCGCTGATTGGCTGGAAGGAAAAGCAGCACATTCTTTGCCCTCCATGGATATTGATTGGATATCACTCCTGTACACGACTTATCACACAGAAGATGTAAGGATGAGGAGGCTGTAAAATTGGTCATATGTGTGTGTTGTAAGGCCCTTTGAGGAAAATGTGTGGTTTTTGATTTTGGGCTATATACTTTAATTAGAATTGACTTGACTACGCAAAGTTTTACACATACAGTATGTTATTATAGAAGAGTCAAGTTGCTTCAAACAGTGACAAAGCCATATTTGCTGTTTCAATCTTTCAGTTTTACTTTAAAACCAGGATGCAGATGTGTTGAGAAACAACACATAATATCACAGGCCTGAGCTGTGGTGGGTTTGTGAGAATGATGTACATTTCTATAAATGTTGGCTGCTGTATATCAGCACTTAGCACAGCATCAGCCAACAACATCAATTCTTTACTTTAAATTATTTAAGTTAATTAGTTATGAATGAACTCACAACAAAAAATCAACAACAATTTTGATAATAGATGTTTTTAATCATTTCCTCATTCCAGCTTCTCAAATGAGATGATTTGCTGCTTTATTCTGTTTAATATAGTTTTTTTTTTTTTTTTTTTTTTTAAAAAAGTGTTTTGGACTGTTTGGAAGCAATCTGAAGATGTCACCTTGGGCTCTGTTAAATACTGTGTCTCTCCATTTTTCAGGCCCCCTGGCACTATAGGCTAGTTGTGCGGGACAGTGGCTTGCTTCACAGATTTACAGATTTTTGGCCCCATCTGTTGTTTGACCAATAAAACGCGTTGAACCCTTACATACTCTTTAGGTCAAATTTGACCAATTTTGACATTTGAAAGCAGTATAGACACCCTGAATGACATTCTTCCTCTTAAAGTGGCCCAGAATATACAAAAATGGAAATATTTCAAAATTATTTCAAGGTTTCCAACAGAAAAGTTGTTAGGGCCAACAGGAAAGGGTGGGGGTTTACAGTGTGTAAAGATGTTACCAGTGATACAAGGTGTTCAGGCACCACCCCTACCGTCATTTTGCTTTTTTTTCAGGGATTTGGGGTCTCGTCTATTTTTTGAAGCACAAGGTTTTCAGCAAAAATAGACAAGAAAAAATGATCTGTTGACAGACATATTGACATTATACCATTACACCTTTCACTTTTCAATGTCTGTAGAATATGTCACAGACACAAAGTGACACAAAGTGTCACCACTGCGGGTCAGCCTGCATGGTGCATGTCGGGGCAGGGAGACTCTCTGGAGGGGATCTCCAGCACGAAGAGTTGGTGACACACGGAGCTTGTTTTCTCAACTCCTGTCACTTTCTGTGATATTAGTTCAAACTGAGGCTCCTTATATTTTCCTTATTTGTTGTTAGTTTCCCTCCTAACAATTTTGAGGTTTGTTTGTCAGAGTGTGTTTGGCTCGTTTGGGGAACTGTCGTCTGGAAGGATTTTCTTCACTTGGAGCGGTGACAGCAGGGGTTTAACTTGTGGAATAATCAGTATAATCAATAAAAAAGAAAACCCTGTCCTGTTTGAGGAGTGTATGTGGCTGACAAAAGTATCCCCAACCAGACCCCACCATGCCCGTCAGAAAGAAAGTGCTTTCACCTCACATTATTTATTTTTCACAATTGAGCACACGCCTCTTAACCTTTTTCTGTCTAAACTAAATATAAATGAAATTTATACTGAAATGATATGAAACATTCTATTATTGATGGCCGTTACCAAAGTCAAACTCTATATAGAAAGAGAGAGCTGGCAGTAGCAGCACCACAGCAGCAACACTGTCTCTCTGGACATTGCAGGCCTGCGAGACGCAGCAGTTCAGCGACGCACACACACTGCTCAGGTAGGGGTAGGCTGTGTGGCCCAGGCATTTGTCAGATTATAAACTGAAAGAGTCTGCTCCGTGACCGTCTGCAGCAGCAGCAGAGTCGCAGCGCAGAGTCGCAGCAGAGTGAGACATTTGCCCTCCCTCCTGCTCTCTGCTGTAAACACACGTAGCTGTTAGCGAGAAGCTGCTCTCATGTCTCTCCGGGTCTCGGTGCTTGTTTTCAGTAGAAACTCTCCACCTCTCTGCCTGTGTGTCTCTCTCTGCATGGCAGGGGTGTAGCTCCAGTTCTGGCTTTAAGTGGCGGTCGTCCTCTGGCTTGTCCCTGTGTCTGTGTGCACCGCAGACTGATGTCATGTCTGTGTATTTTTGTCATTGGGCTCAAGGGGGACCTTGACACTGTCACAAGAACTGCCCATGTCCCCTTGCCAATGTGTCCCTTGCTACACTTGCCAGGGTTCCCATCCAGATGGGCGTCTGCACCTGGAAACAAGCCTATACAAAGTAACAAATCAAACCCATCAATTACCAGGCAACCAACATAGTGGATGTCCAACATTGTCCTCCCTATAGTAGAGGGCACCTTTCAAAGGACTATTAAAAGTACCTGAGTGCCTATTTCACTGATTTGGTGGATCTGTTAATCCAAGATGAAAAAGGAGACAGTGAGTGGAAGAGAAAGTATTAGAAGAAGACGACAACAAAGAGAAAATGGAGGAAAGCGCCTTGTGACTTCTCTCATGCAAAGGCGATGCCACCTTCCCCACACACCAGCCACAGCAGCACAGTAGTCCAAATCTTTCCCTGATCAGTCTGTAGTCCCACAGTCAGTTGCCACAAAGGGAGGGAGATGCAACTTCTGCACAACAAAAAAGGACTGCAAAAGTAATGTTTTTTGCAGTTTTGTTTGTTTGAAATTTGAAAACCAGTTTGTTGTTTTGTTGTTTGGCCAGAAAGTTGAGCCATAGTCAACTTTTGGAGAGAGAGAGAGAGAGAGAGAGAGAGAGAGAGAGAGAGAGAGAGAGAGAGAGAGAGAGAGAGAGAGAGAGAGAGCAGCAGTTGTCGAGTGAGCTAGAGAGTGAATGAAGAGAGGGAGCGCTGGTAGGGAGAAAGCTGGTGAATCAGATCAATAAAACGTTATTTTCTGGTCGTTTCACAGCAGTTACATTCTAGAGCACAAATAAACACGCCCACGCCCCCCACACACCTCCGCTCAACCCTTCGGCAGTGGGCCTCACCAGCTGATTTGGTATGAACAAGGCCTAAGTGAGCACCAAAATTTAAAATTAATTCTAAAATTAACAGGAAGCCAGTGCAATGAGGTTAAAATAGGTGTAATGTGTGATCATCTGTTGGATCATGTTAAGAGCCTAGCAGCACCATTTTTGACAGTTTATACAGCACACCTGCTGCAGTTTTTAACTTGTTTCAACATCCAACCATTTTATTTACTGGCAACATGTGGCACACCGTCATCACAACCTCCAACAGAAAGGGCTCAGAAGGTGTCCTGAGCACAGGCTTCACCCAGACCATCCCAGGTCTAGGTGGCCAGTCCAGGCCAGAACAGCCTATATATAACAAAAAGTTTACATGCCAAGATGTGTTCAGCTGTTTACAAGCAGTAAATTTAAGTAAGCAGTGATTTTACCTTTTAAAGAAAAGTCTGACATTAATGTTTTATTGAAAATCAACTGAGATGTGGCTCTGCTGTTATTACTACTGCTGTTTTCGTTTATATTTAATTTCTATCTCATTATCTGTGGAGCATATTTTTGGTCACAATACTAGTCAAAATAAAAAAATTCAAAGAAATACAATTTAAAAGATAATTTTACTTCACTATTAGGAATAAACAGGCTATAATTATACATAAAAAAGTGAAATTGAAAAAGCAAATTTAAAATGTAAAATTTAAAATGCAGAAGCTTAAATTGAAATGCTCTGAAAAACTGAAAGCTTAAATTGTAAAGCTGAACTTGAAAATGGCAATGGAAATAAGAAAAAAGAAGCATCAAATATGTAATACTCAAAATGGGAAATAAAAGCTTAAATGGAAATACTTAAATCAAAAGCTTTTTTGCATTTGCACTTCACCATTTGCCATTTTAAATTTCATCTTTTCCATTTTCCATTTGGTATTTGATATTTAGAATTTTAAATTTTATCTTTCCCATTTTCCATTTGGCACTTGACATTTAGCATTTTAAATTTTATATTTTCCATTTGCCACTTTGCTTTTCACGCTGTATGTAAATGAGGAGGTGTGGCCCAAAGGCTGGAGGGAGGCTTTAAAACGGTTGGGGTGCAGAGGCACCTTATGGACAGCAGGGGAGCTGACTGCTAAAGAGCACACTGCAATGAAAGCGGAGAAAACGGAGCAAGTAGAGTGAGCAGGGTTGGAGGGAGGAGCATTATTTGTAAGGCAATGGCTTCAGCTTGATGAAAGTGTTCTAATATTTCTGTCCATGTGGCCTCACACACAAAGTCACCAATGAAAAGAGCGTTAACTCCACTGCAATTCCCTATCGGTCTGACAGTTAGAAAGCAGTGAACAGTGCAACAGGTAAGAGGCCAACATTAGTGACTAGCTATATTAGCTGTTATTTGCTTACATGTATGACTAACACTACGTTGATACCATGGCCACTTGCAAACATTAAACAGGCAGTGTCAAGTCACCAAGGGAGCAATATGCTCTGAGAACAAAAAAACTTGTCTTCCTGCAGTATTGTCACATGGGTCTGTTGACTGTTGAAGCAGTGCAGTGTATGAAGTTAACATGAGCTCCATTGTTTTTCTGTTGCATTGGCTTGTCCCCCTCCCTCCAGACAGAGATGTTTCACCCGAACATCACAGTGAAGGACTACTTGGTGTCACAGCTTTGGATCAGCGGTCTGCCGCAGTGTGCTCACTGGGTCACAGCACAAGCTGGATGTTAGATACACAGCTGATTCCATAACCACTGGATCAGTGGACACCTTTAGACTCAGGACTTTTTTTCTCACTCAGACACATTGACACTTTATTGAAGTCTTGTATTTTATCTTGTACATTTTTTATATTAGAAATGTAAAATAAAAAATATGATCTATAATTACCTTGTCTTATTTTGCTTATTGTAGTTTGCTTGTTATATCTTGCTGTTCCCTACCGTACATTTCTGTACTCCCTTTAATTGCTGCTGTGGCACCTGAATTTCCCCAAGGGGATCAATAAAGTGCAATCTTATCTAAAACAGTAAAGATGAACAGTCTTTACATGACAGTACACATTTATTGTGCTTTATGTTTATATTGTGCTTTATTTAGCTGAAATTGGAAAGATATGATGGCTGCCAATGCTATGACTGACTATGTTAATAGGGACAAATACTAGGGATGAAAATATTTTTGACTGGTTACATGCCGGTCTATATGTTAATTTGCATACACATTCCGTTAATGGCTAGACAATTACGTGTTCACAACATCAGATATTCTTGTTTAATGGATAAAGTACCGGTGTAAAACCGACTTCTACACAGTGTTGCATTATGGGTTGTTTGTAGCACTAATGTTGCTAGGGTAGTGAGTGTCGTAAAGTCTATTTATAGGGAGTGTGTTTGAGTCAGTCAACCCTAAAAGTGTTTCATTAGTCCAGTTTAACCTGATGGAGTTTCTGAAGGCTTGTGTAATGTGTTTTTCTGCCATGGAGGAAATAAATTCATGACGAGTGAAAACAAGCCCAAAGCATCTTCTAACGTCTCTACTACAGAAATTAAGTATGTCAAGCTACCAAATACCACTATCACAGATGATAAGGAGCTCAAAAGGACAAACAGGCAGTCTTATAAATGCTAACTGCCAGAGAAAATAATTTGACAGCTTCCAAGACAGCTTCCATAGTACACTTACATAGTAAGTATACTATGATGTAAGTTATACTCAAAAAGTAACATTATTTTTCCAAAAACAGCTGTTTGAAAAGGAGGGGTCATCTTATAATCAGAGTCACCTTATATTCGTAGTATTATTTATATTTGTACCTCGAACCTGAGTACGTTATGACATTGAGTGGTACTGTGACTAAACGCATTGAAAAACACTTTGAGGAGGAGAAGGATGAGCTAAAAGTCAAGCTAGCTCTGACCACTGACTGCTGGACAGCTCACACAAACAAAAGCTACATCACGACTTTTCTTAAAAATTAACCAGTTAGTTACCAGTTAATGGGTGTCGGTCTGTCAAAAGCAAAACTAACCGAAACTGACATCATTGTGGCTGTTTGCCACAATCGCGTCTGCCAAAGAGTATACACATACAAGATAACACGTCGATCTGAATCTAAAGTTATCAGAGAAACAAGCTGAACAAACATTAGCAGCAGCTCAGCTAGCAGCCCCTCCTGGAAGTCCGGTGCTCCCTGAACATCATCGGAGAAACACTGATTTTTTTACGTGAAACAACTTTATTCAGTATTTTTACGGTTTTAATCCCCATGTATGTTTGTTTTTGGAGAGGAGACCTCTGCGGATAATTCGGCTCCTGGTAGAAACCTGCTGAACGTCTGGATCTTAACTTATCAGAGAAAAAAGCTGAGCAAATGTTAGCAGCAGCTCAGCTAACAGCCCCTACTGGACGTCCAGTGCCAGCCAAACAACGTCACAGAAACACTGATTTTTTTATGTGAAACTGTTTTATTCATTGGTTTCACCTGTTTTAATCACCAGGTCTGTTTGTTCTGGAGAAGGGATAATTCGGCTCCTGGTAAAAACATCCTGAACGATGAACACTGGAGTAATCTTATTCCGAAAAAGCTGGTTGTTTAACAATGAAGACAACAACTCCCATGATCCCATGCTACTTCACACCATCATCACACTCCATCTTTTGTTATTGTTTTGATAGACAGACCCCTAACGGCTGAAATTGCATATTGTGCATTTAAGTATTTCCATTTAAGCTTTTCCATTTCCCATTTTGAGCTTCATACTTGATGTTTCCCTTTTCTCTTTTCCAGTGCTGTTTTCAATTTCATCTTTACAATTTAAGCTTTCGGTTTGAGCATCTACATTTAAGCTTTTGCATTTTAAGTTTCAGTTTTTTCATTGTCTCTTTACATTTTCAAATGATCATTTTACATTTTAAATTTACTTTTTCAATTCCTTTTTCTTTTTAAGTTTCATCATGACCTGATTATTGCTAGTAGTGTATTAAAATAATAATCTTTTAAACTTTATCTTTTTTAATTTTCTATTTAGACTTAATTTTAATTATGACAAAAAGTATTCTCCATAATTATTAGACGCACTGACATGAATTCTGCTATTGTATTTCAATCTGTAGAGAAAAATATAAAATAGTAAATTTGAATTAATACAGCTGATAAATGTTATTCATTTAGATATGATGACCAAATAAGTAGAGCAGAGTGAAAACACTGAACAGCCGTTGAGTTCTACAAATCACTATTAAAATGACACGAGAGTTGACATTTTCTATAGAAGTGCTATGTATAAGTGCTTTTTGATTACACTAAAAAAAGATAATATTCAGGAAATTACAAATTATAGGTGAAAAACAGGGTGGGAAAGTACTTTGTGGTACCCACCAGGGTTTATCTGCACAACTGACAAATAGTTTTTCAGTAATTTACTTTGAGTTGACTTCAATGAACTTTAAAGTTCAATCATGTAGTTAGAAAACCAAATACTGTGTTCATGTTTAATGTTTTATATGAACAATATTTTATTATGAACATACAATTGAATTTTCCATCAGATAAAAGATACAAAATGTTTGTGTATGCTGTCAAGTTCCTTGAAAGAAAGAAAATAAGAATTGGCCAAAATCGGAATCGGCAGGTCAGACTAAAAAAAAAAACGGCAATTGGATTGGGCCAAGAAAATAGCAATCGGTGCATCTCTAGCATGTCTACTACTTGTTTTTAAAAATCCCACAATGCAAAATGAGGAAAAGGATCACTATTGAGTAAAGTAAATGTCTATTATATAGGGAGCAGTGAATGAGGGAGTGATTTCAGACACAGCCCTAGTGAGTGAAGACTGACAGCACACTGCATCACCGTAGTAATGCAACCATAGTACTGCAACAAAAAGTCCATTGTTACCCAGACAGCATTTTCCCCATAGAGCACCATTATAAAATACACTTCTGTAAAACAGCAAACAAGGTCAGTGTATAACTCTTTAGTGTGAACACCTTTAGAATGTATTTGCTGTTGCATTAGTAGCATATACATTTCTGGGAGACAGGGTTGTGTTGGCCACACAATTTCCAACCAGTAAGACAAAAATTCTTTTGGACATATGAACTCTGATTGGAATGAGTAGGAGGAGTACTGAAACATGGTATCCATGCTGATCATACTGCTGGCAGCAGTTAGGAGCTGTCCAGAGTTCTTTCCTTCTGTAGTTTAATCATTGTTTTCACCATTTATTGGAATTAGTACATTTATGCCCAAAAGTGTGTAGCCCATACTGATGGTGGTACTCTGAGACATGTTGCATGACTTAGTTGATGCATTGCACCATGTCAAGGTACACCACTGCCTTGACACCCATAAATGCTCCAGAAAAGCAGCATTTTTATCACATTTATGCATGGGCCACCAATTCTATGCAACTTTTTCACCCTTTAGGAGCTTCATAGACCATGGATGCATACCACTGGCATGCGAAATGATGCCACTTCAGAGGAGCTTTTAAAAGCTCTCCTGAAAATAGCAATATATGGCATGTCTGGCTGAAACATGCATTGACTATGCAATTAGCTTAGAAATAAGGGGAGTGAAAGATTATCTTGGGTTCGGAAGGTTAATGTGGTAATTCAGGGATTTCTTAAAGTGCTGTACAGTAACAGCAGTGTTGAGGTAGTGTGATAAGTGCTAAAGTACCATTCTGTGGCATGTCCTCTTGCTATTCTCCAGTACATCTCACACACATTTATGGAGGTGGACAAAATGATCACTATGCAGGGTGAAGAGCAGCTGATGTACTGCTACAAGTAGCTGGGAAAATGTCAGTGTGCCAGAGAGGGTAGGCTGTCCTTCATTTAGGAGGTGATTTAGGTCTTTTACTATATGCAAAAGACAACATTAAATGTGTATATCAGTTGCAGCGAGTGTTTTTTCACTGTAGTGCACGTGGAAACTGCAGAAAAGCGTGAGAGGGTTGGATAAAACAGCATGAAGAAAAAGCCTTACACTGACTGTGCGGCCAATATCCTAACAAGAACTCACAGCAATTGGTGTGATCCATGGTAACAAGGAGTTTTATAGGATGGAGGGGAGGGAGACTTACCTGTGGTGTAAGTGATCTGTCTCTCAAAACAAATCTATCATTGATTTAAAGAAACCTTTGTTTACTTTCACTTCACTACCTATCAATGGTGCTGCTGTCAACAGTTTAGATTCTTTTAGGATTCCAGATTACTTATTCCTTCACCTTTTTTCCTTGGATGTCTTTTGAAATGGCATGCCAACAAACATATTGGTCACCTAAAATCAGTGCAAAATTAAAAGCATCACTGCCAAAGGCTTAATAGTGTGGTGTGGTATCTATCAAAATATCTATCAAAAACTCTAAAGCAGCTCAGAATAAATTGTACCCCTGGTTCTACAGTGATCGGTATGTAGCAAACTACCACAGAGATGTACTGCTTTCACTGCAGAAAGACAGCACAGAATATTATTATCAAACATAATACTCATCCAAGCCATCATCTGTTTACTACATTGTTACCATCTGAGAGTTGTTAGCACGCTATCAAATCTCACACCACCTGCTTTAGGAAGAGCTTTTATCCACAGGCAGTAAGGCTCATCAACAGTCAGCCCACAGGGTCACGGATGAGAGGAAGATAACTGTACTGATTATTCATGGGTAAAATTAGTGGGCCATGTTGATTCTCAGCTATGTTACAATTTTTAAAAAGTGTTAATCTTGACTTCCAATTCTTAGACTCATGTGTAATATGGACATAAGGAATCACAATTTTGTGCTTTTTAATGCCTGAACTATTGCAGTGTAAGACTCCAGAGTGGTGTTGAAGAGCACAAGCATTGGAAGCTGCTATACTGTCATGTGTAAACAATAAACTAAACTTAGTCCAAAATGAAGCAAATTGGCCCAACAAAAAGAAAAAATGACCCCTGCCAAGTTGGCCACACAATGTATACAGCTTTTGTTACATAGTTTATTTATATGCATATATCAGAGGGCATGCTCACACAACATACAGTACAGTAAATACTCTGTGTATTCGCTGATTACTATCTGATTACATCTTATGTACCATTCAAGCATACAGTGGGGTGACCAACTGAAGAAAAAAAGCAGAAAAAAATGTCATTCTGATTGTGGTAACAGCTGAAATAATTAGTCAATTGATTAGTCGATTAACAGAAAAGGGATCTGCAACTATTTTGATGATCAATTATCATCAATATTTGTTAGTTTCAGCTTCTCAAATGTGACTGATTTTTGTTTTGGGGGGGGGGGACTTTGGTATTAAAGGAATTCAAACGTGTCATGTAGAAGTAAAAATAGAATTCATTTTTTAAAAAATCAAAAATGTATCAATGTATGTGAGTCTTCAAAATCTTTTGCAACCACATCTGTATACCAAGGTGACCCAATTAGGAGCCGCCATCCCAAGACTGAAGTTCTATTTTCATTTTTAAGTTATTTTTGTTTTTAAGGCTACATGTATAGCCACATCATATCGTGTTTGTTTTTTTTTTTACCCCAAACTGCGTTGCGTGATCTGCTGATGTTAACTTTCTACTAATGGGTTGACTGCATCTCCTTTATTATCGCTCACTCTCATTCTTTCTAATAATTCCAAATCTCAATTCCCCTGCAAGTTTGGCATAAGAGTACAGCATTAGGCATTCACATTTAATTTATACAAACAGCTAATCGTCATGCATAATGCAGCAAGGCAAGTGTGGAAACAAGCTCACAGGCTTTGGGTAATGCTAATTGAATTTGAAGATGAAGTATCTCGTAGACAAATTGTTTGTGACTTTATCCTGTGCTATAATTACTCATGTTAAATGAGGGTGAAAACATGGAACAATGTTAAAAATGCATTCCTCTTGCAAACAAATATGATGCTTGCATTTTAATCCATCTCCTCTCCGCCAAGTACTGTACGTAATGCTAATTTACCAGCTGTTTCTGTTGTGCTTCTGTGTTTCTAAATCTTTAATGAATACACAAGAGACTTTACGTTTTATATATATATATATATATATATATATATATATATATACAGTTTGAATTATGTTGACAACAGTTGTGTACTGGTGACCTAAGACTACTTTAATTTGAGTGATCAATTTTCAAAGTGGATATGTAAAACCGTAATAACTACATCTGTATCTTCTTTGGCCACAGAGGTTTTATTTTCTAATTGTATATTTTCATCTACTGAGCCTCTCTTTATTTGCACTCATTAACCACATTTTTTAATCACACCAGGGAAAAACTGGTCAATTTTTTAGTCCAATTCTCGCTCATTTCAGAATGGGGACTCTACCCAAAATTTAACTCGGCAAAAATCAGCTTCATGCTGTTTTTTCGAATTACACATTTCTTTAATTAACTCCTCAGATCCAACATTCCATAAAAGCCAATTAGACCACGGTGTCATTTTCCATAGCCACCTCACATCATCAAAAACATCTTCCCTGCTAATACTATCAGCCCATTCATGTAACAAGCAAGCAAAAATAAAACCATAGAAAATGAAGCACTCTGTCAGGATTAATAAGGCTTCCCCACACCTCCCACCCAGACAGCTTGGAGCAAGAAAACACATGCACGCACACAAATCCAGGCCATTGTATCTGAACATTAGTCCAGTTAAAACAGATTGTTTAGCTGACTGGTCCAGTCAACCAAGAAGGATTAACCCTGAGTAAGTTTCGAGCCAATAAACATCCCCTTAATGCCTCTGTGTCAGATAAAAGCCTTCAACAAACAATGAGCTCTTAACACACGGCAGTAACACCAGAAAAAAAAAATCGAACTTTTAAATTGTTCTAAATAAGAGCATCAGCTGATTTTGCTATAGAAATTAATAGAAACATAAACATACACATAATAGAAACATAGTCATATAGATACAAATTCTAAACTAGGCAATGTGATGCTCCAGCAGTTATGTTAACGTTTTGCCAAATCTGATCCGTCTTCTGGTTGAGTGGGTGGCTAGTCCCTTTTAGGGCTTCTGCACTGTATCCTCTTCAATTATGGCATCCTTTAGCCTAAGTTCCCTGCTTTGACTTTCCTCTTGGACTCCCTGTATTATCTGGCGGGCACCCAGTTCAGCTCACATTATGAAAATATGTATTTCCCCTGAATCTATGAATTTTTTGTACAGTGGGTGAGTCTTGCCTGTTTGCTTCTATAGTATCTCATAATTTCTGTCATTTGAGTATTAGAATGTATCCAGCCATGCTGCAACAAATTAGTTTTAAATTAATTATTTTATTGATTTTTTTATTAATTAAAGATGCTCTGTGGTATTTTCTTGTACACAACAAACATTATGGGCCCTATTTTAAGGATCTAAGCGCATGGTCTAAAATGCATGGCGGAAGTACATCTACGGTCAGTACATCTGTACAAATCCACTTTTGCTAGTTTAACAGCAGAAAAATGGTCGCAGCACCAGGTGCATGGTTCAAAAGGGTTGTCCTTAGTCATGGGTGTGTTTTGGGCATAACATGCAATAACCCAATCAGAGTGTCATTTCCCATTCCCTTTAAAAGCCAGGTGCGCTTGTGTCTTGGCAGATTGCTATTATAATGGCGCATTTGCCAAGTAGTAAGAAAAAACGCTTCTCTCCAGAGGAAACGTATTTGCTCGTGCACAAAGTGAAAGCGCACGATCCACTGGCCCCTGCTCCTCCTGGACCCTGCCTCCCCTGAGTAACAGGTGAAATCAGCAGGGTTTTAATTGCTGAAAGTATGGAAACCTGATCACTGTAATCTCAAAAATGTTAAAGAATATTTAACACATTTTAAATATCGTTCAAAAATTAAATAATTAATTTTAATCATGTAAAAAATCATCATACACAGTTGTCAGGACTTGATGAGCTCTCCAAGGTGCTGATCCTACTGCTGGCAGCAGTTAGGAGCTGTCCAGAGTTCTTTCCTTCTTTAGTTTAATCATTGTTTTCACCATTTATTGGAATTAATAGGAGGAATATTGAAACATGGTATCCATTTCTCCTTACATTTATGCCCAAAAGAGTGAAAGAGATGAAGAGTTTCACCATTTATTTCCCCATGTGTTCCTCATGCCCTCATGTATTGATGAAGTTGATCCGTGTCTGATGCGTTGTTGATATCTCTTTGCTGGGTCTTGACAGACACCCTCGACCTGATGGGTCTGTTTGAATTCCTACATGCATTGCCATTATTTGGTCAAATAATTAGACAATTTCATCCGTCATTACTGTGATTAGCTAATTCTGATAAATTCTGAAAAATTCTGATTGTGGAGTTTTTAAGAAATAATCTAATATGCTAATATGTAGTTTGACAGTCAAAACTACACACTGAAAACCAAGTGTTATTTAAATAATTCTCCCCCTGCATTAAAAATTTCGTTTTTCTTCTTGTTTCTACAGTTGGATGTCTGAGCTTCACTGTGCAGAATGATGTATGTGCAGAGTTTGACACTAGAAAGCTGTTTTCACATTCATCTGCTGAAAGGGGAAAGTTTCTCTGTGCCCACTGAATTGTGACATCACAAATGGTTTGGAAGCTAATCCTGGTCCAATATGCAACTTACACAGGTGTGATGTGGAAACTTGAAGACTCCCATGCACATAGACTGAGAATGGACTTTACAGTGAAGCAAGAGACATCTTGTGTCCAGCAGTTAAACTTTTGATATGAAATATATTTGCATATTTATAGATTCAGGTATTTTTAATGAGGGAGAAGGAAGAGATCTAATTTGAAGGATTTTAACAAGATAATTAAACTTTTTTTTGGAAAACACATATTAGACATAGATTATTATTCGATGTAGAGTATTTTATATACATCTTAAACATGCCCGGAAGGGATCTTTTAAGAATCTAATTTATTAAGAATGTATTACCAATTTTTAATAAAAATTCATTATCTAAACTGTTAATTAATTTTCTGTTGATTGATTAACTGATAGACTAATCTTTTCAGTACTATCCACCTACTCTTTCTCACACTTTATCCAGATCATGATGGCAGCATTTTACATTTCCAAGTCACATTTCCCAGCTCCCCATGAGGGTGGAGGCACTCCGAGAACAGATGAAATATATGTATCATACCTCCAGCTTCTCCTGGGTATACTCCGGCATGTCCTCCCAGTTGGGCATGACCAGAATACAAACCTCTTCACATGTAATCTGTATTTTTGGTCAACAACTGTTGGCTTTAAAAAAATAATATAACCATATATTAAGGCTATCACACCAAGAACTGGCATTCATTGTTTTGGAAGACTCTTCATTTTCTGAGCTTTTTCACATTCATCAAAAGGCTCAAAAGAGGTCATAGATGAGGTTTTTTCTTATTTTTTCTTTTTTTTTTGAAGAGGATACTTCCCTGAGGCAAAGTGCAGTGTACTGTATAGCCATGTGTGCGTTTCTATCATACTGCCAGATGCTGCTCAGGATCAACTGGATGGCAGTAATTGGTCCGCGCCTTTTTGATGTGAGCATCCAGCATGTTTGGTAATGTATCAAACTGGGCTCCTGACATCTTAAATTAGATCTTGTGTAGATATTCTGCACATCCAGTATCAGTTTGAGAATCTCCCTGTTCTTGACACTTGACACAAATGAGGGAATCGCTGCTTGAGGGTTGTGTATGTCTTTTTTATTATGACTTTTTGCAAGAAATAAAAAAGTAAAAAAAAAAAAATGCATCTGACTCAGTGTGCAAGGTTGGATTTGATGATCTGTAGGTCAAAAGATCAAGATATAAATTGGGCCAAATTTGACTGAAGAATTCTTCAGATGTCAAGGTCATCTGAATCATTTCGATGACTATTTCAGTTGCTAGTTATACCAGCTTCATTTCAAAATAAAGTCACTGAAACAACAGTTATACGTGACAAACACACATCTAACTAAGTTTCCCCTTTCAACCAAGGGCCAGCTGTAACGTAGGTTAGAGAGGCATTCAACATGGTATCTGCTGCTTTCAACATAAGGGACTCGGCTCTGAACTCCTTCCAGATATTGGAGTCTAGACACGCTGCATAAGAGACTAATTTCAGCCACTTGCATCTAAGGCCTTATTCTTTTGGTCACTCCACAAAGCATGTGACTATAATTGAGGGTTGGAGCATAGATGGACTGTTAAATTAAGTGTTTCAGCTCAGCTCCTTGTTCAACACGACAGTCCTGCATCTGCATGACTGGAGATGCAGCACCAATCTGTCAGTTGATCTCAAGCTCCATCTTACTCTTACTTGTAAACAAGACTCAAAGCTCCTTTCCTACACTTCACCTCACTCCCAAACCGCAGGGCTGCATTTCCTTTCATCCTACACTCTCTGATCACCTATACACTTCTTGACATTTTTTACTCAACTCTGCTTTATACATGATGACTTTCACCTCACAAGGTGTCTTCCTCCTCCTATTTGCCATTTACTAACCTGAAGTGCTACATTAATCCTTCCCTTAAAACACATGATTTAATTAAAGCAAAAAGCATGGTACAAAGAACAAGCTGGAATTTGCGTCTTGTTTACCTCTCGGCTATTTGCTTGCCTCAGTTTAAACTTGTACCTTCCATTAATTGGTTCTTGAAGTGCATTAATCCCTCAGAGATAGCTTTATAGTGCTCTATATTCAGTGGCGGGTATTAGAGAGCCAGCAGCACCTTGCCTCCTCCCCTGAGACGGAGAGAAACAGTGGGTGCTTTCTCCAGAGAACAGACAGCCGTATTCATTAGGATATTCATGGGTGCAGAAGGATGGCTGAGAGCAGCTCAGTGGCATACAGTATCCAAAGCAAGTTTAACCAAAAAGGTTAGTGCTTGGATAATTATTATTTATTACAATTAAATTACACAAATATTAGCAAAATCACACAAAAAAAATCTTTTCCCCTGTCTCTATGCCAATTTATTAATTCATACATCAGTTCAGTTTATCCATTTATGCTATTTGTAGGTTTGAGGTATTTACTCTATGCCCACATATAGATTCTTAGTGATTAGCCTGCTCCTTTTGCTGTTACCAGGAACAACATGGTCTAATTTCAGCACCTCTCCACAAATTGAATCAGGCATAAAATTGTTTTCAGGCTGCATGTTCTTTTAGCTGTCAGAGAAAAAATGTGGTTTTGACGGAGTTTCCATGGATGCATTCTGCAGCCTTTGGCTGATGCACAGCAGCAGCCCAAAATACAGTGTTGACAAAACAAAAAAAGATGCTGCACCGACACGCTGCCTGTCAGTGGCATTCACTAGCCTAGCCTCACTGTATGTGGAATTTGTTTTCTGGATGGATCTGGATTCAAGGAGATGTCCTCAATCCTCACAAATGCAGGCACATTACTGCATGTAAGCGCACACACACCCCCATACACAGTCATCCCTCCTACATGCCCTCCCCCCACAGAAAGTGCCATTGTGGAGTTTGTGCTGGAGTGTGAATTCAACTGATGTGGTGAATATAGTACACTGTTCACTAACAGTCATCAGCTGCCTGCTGAGGGGAGAGACAGTGATGACAGTGATGACTGTGTGTGTGTGTGTGTGCAGAGAGAAAGTGAGAGATAGGGGGATTGCCATCACTCACTTTGAAGTGGGAAAATTAGAAGGCAGAAACGTGAAGGACAAAAAGACAAAAAAAAGGAAAAAGGTGAAAAGAGCTGCTCGTTGCAAAACAGAAGGCAAAGGTTGCCACTTTCTTGCGAAGCTATACAGTTGGGTCAGTAAACTTTACACATGCACATCAAAAGCAAATCTTTTGTCTGTGTTGTTTTCTATGATAATTTCAATTTATATGAAGTGTCTTTGAGTACCCTAAAAAAGCACTTAGTAAATAAAATGTATTATTATCATAATTTTCATCATTTCGATTTGAGATTTCGAGAAGGCAATGAAATGTCTTGAATAACAAGGGGTTCTGACATAAGAAAGACAAAGTAAAACCACAAACAGAAGAATAATGGAGCACAGAATTCATCATTTCCTTCCCTCTGAGGTTCATGATCACGATGCTAATGGATATTAAAGATCCCTTGTGAAGTTTTCTTATAAAGAAAAGTATTTACATTCAGTGTAAATAAATGGTGAATCCTTAAAAGTCTAACAAATATGTTGAGTCCATTTCATTCATTTTTAAAAAATTTTTAAACCCGCATTGTTTGTGTCCATATTTGCTAGCTGGTAGTTTTCTTCTTCCCCACTTTTTGCTGACACACTACTTTTTTTGGCATGTTACCACAACCAACTGTTGATCAGTGACACTGAATGGAATAGCGTCAAACCTTCAGCAGGATTTAAATATTTAAAGGATATGGCTGGTGATTTTTCTTATTAATCATGTGAGTATGTGTCCTCTGAGTGGCGCAGAGGAGAGACAGTGAACCACGTCGTCTCAACGACAACTAACTACACTCATTGCGTTATTGTAAGTACAATAAATGCCAATAAGAGTAATTTAATCCACACAAAAGATAGACAGGGGACAGTGGGCGTGGGGGTGGGGACATGCTTTGAAATCATGATGTTATGATGGTAGAGGCTCAGTGGTCGATGACTGTCAGCCATCAGCGATGGACGATGGCAACACCTATCGGTCCAACCCTAGGCTGAACTAAGGGGCTGCATAAAGGGCCGGTACAAGATAAATAAGGACTTTTTTGAACTGTGAATCATGCAAAGCTACTCTAGTGCATTCCCAGAATCAAATTATAGAGCTGGAAATGAGCATAGTAGGTCCCCTTTAAGTGAGGAAAATCTGCGATGTGCGATAACATTGTTCAATACAGCGATGACAATATGACTTGCGATAAATAAACAGATATGAGAGTGTGCATAGTTGTTGTATATTCCCTGTGTCTTTCTGCTTTAATAGGTGCACTACTAACATAGACCCAAACACTGAATAGCCTATGCCCACTGAATAAAGAAATGAAATGCAGCACCCGGACAGTCAACAGCGTGCACACGCTAGAGTCTTCGTCTTCAAAAAAGGCAGTGATTGCAAGCACTTTTTGATTTAATGACTAAATAATTACCTTTGTGTGACAAACATCAAGTATACTGTGAACTTTCTACACTGTCACTCTGAGCAGCAAACTCCAGATGTAACAAACAGCTGGACGCATTGGTCAGCTGAGATCAGCTGAGACCAGCTGACCAACGCGTACTGCAGCATTAAACAACTTAAACCAACTCTGAGATAAGGCTGTGCGATATGACAATATACTGTATGTCATGTGATGGTAGAAAAACATCTATCATTTCATTTATGCTCTGTCGTTTATTTCAAATTCGCAAATCACACTCTTTACGGCAATATTTTTTGTCATTTGGAGTCTGTCCATCTTTTGTGTGGATTACTTTAATAAATTATCCTTATTGGCTTTTTACTCGTGAAGCTTTTATTGCACTTACATTAACGTAATGAGTGTAGATGTCATCGACTCGAGTACTTCACCTGGTTCACTGTCTCTCCTCTGCTGCGCTGTGTGTGCAGCACATACACAGAGGGCTCAGCCCCACCAGCGGTGAACCACAGAGAGCAGAGGAGAGTAGCATAGTAGAGTAGTAGTAAATGACAGTGTTTTGCTGTCATTTATGGTCAAGGTAAAGGCTGGTTATGTGGAATCTATAGAAACTATAGATTGCCATGTCTGTGTATTTTTGTCATTGGGACAGTGGGGACAGAACTCAAGGGGGAGCCTGACACTGTTACAAGAACTGCCCATGTTCCCTTGCCAGTGTGTCCCTTGCTACACTTGCATACAAAAAGTAACAAATCAAACCCATCAATTACCGGGCAACCAACATAGTAGTTGTCCAACATAGTCCTCCCTATAGAAGAGGGCAGCTTTCAGAGGACTATAAAAAGTACCTTAGTGCCTATTTCACTGATTTGGTGGATTGGAAGGAGTGATTTAGTGGATCTGTTAATCCAAGATGAAAAAGGAGACTGTGCGTGGAATGGAAAGTATTAGAAGAAGAGGGCGACATAGAGAAAATGGAGGAAAGGGCCTTGTGAATTTCGATGCTGCCTTTCCCATATGCCAGCCACAGCAGCACAGTAGTCCAAATCTTGCCATGATCAGTCTGATGTCCTGTAGTCAGTTGCCGCAAGGGTACAACAGAGAGAGAGATACAACTACTGCACAACAAAAAAAGAACTGTCTGTTTGAAATTTGCAAACCAGTTTGTTGTTTTGTTTTATGACTAATGCACTCAATACAGAGTTGATTGTGTACAATTGACAGAAAAGGTGGGCTTTCGGTTTGCAAGCAGTGTTGATTGATGGTTTTCATGGCTATAATGAAACCTACCATTCAAAAATGTTGTTGCATTCTTCATTCATCTGTCAAAAAAAATTAATAGAAGTAATTATGGCTGTTTTGTTCTTTTGTTTCAGATAACATGAGATCATAATATAGTGTGATTGCGAATGTGTTTTCTCTATAAACGAATGGTGTCAAACCTGAAGAAAACACTCTCTGCTCTCTGACACATTAATGAAGAATAAATCACTCATTTATTAGTAACTGATAAGATATCTATGGATGCACAATACAAAAAAAGAAAAATTTTGGTTCAAAATTTGGTGTAGCAACTAATTATATATGAACAGTATGTAAGGGTTAACCATCCACCTGTGTGTACTACAAAATTTTTCTTTGTGCTACTAAATTAGCTTGCTAGCACCAGTTCTACCACCTAATAAATTAAGTGTACAACCCTGTTCAGATTTAAGGCCTTTGGAAGACTTTATGAGATCCATGCACGCAACTCAAACAGCCACACACGCATATTATTTTTGCAAGCGTTTTCCGCAATCTAGAGGAGTGCGTGACTTTTATCCCACACTCCTATCACGGCTCTCCTTATTGCAAAACTTACAATAGTTTTACTTATTGGCAGTAATTGCCGAGCCAGTCATCGTGGTATCGTAAATATAATTGGTTGAGCAGGTCTGCCATCTTGGACAGCTAGGTACAGCAACACCACATGAACAAACCACATAGACCAGTTCTATATGAAAAGTGCCCTGAGATAGCTTCTGTTGTGATTAAGTGCTACATCAATGAAAGTGACTTGACTTGACTATGCAAAATCTTACACAGAGTAATGTACTTGAATGTGTTTGAGCTCTCTTTTGTTTCTTCCATCTTTGACATCAATTTGATTAAACACTGGTAGTTTTTTTTATCTTAGATCGTGTAGTTATTTTTATAATGTTTTTCTGGTAAAATGTCAGTGTAGGTAAAGATTGAAATTGAGATAAAACAGAATTATTATTTCAACAAACACTTACCTCACTGAACTTTCCATCTGCTTTCAGCATTCTAATTATATTGTATGACATTTTTACAGCATGAGTTATTACATAAAGTGTTTGGTTCATTTTCAAATGATACTAACAGTGCCTTTATACCTGTTGTAATGGCCTTTGCTCAACCATTGTGTTATCTCTCCCTATCCCACAGCTAGGAAAATGAGTTTATTGGTTATTCTGTATTGTTGCTGTAATGTAGGCAATAGGGATGTGAAGAGAGCCCAGTATTTGCATTTGAATAAAAGTGGGAAGAAGCTTAAAAATCCTGTTTTTGTTTTTATTACATTTTTCATTTTTGAAAATTAAAGTTACAATAAGTGTTCATGAGTAAACTACCTTACGAAGGAGGTCCCCACACTGGGTCTCGAACTGGAGTCTGGCATATTATAGATGGCTGTGCTGAGCTACCTATTTATACACCCATAACACAGAGACAGCACAGCGTGTAACATGTAGGGAAGAACTTCAAAGGCGATTCCTGCTTTGCACTTTTTTGCACATTTATTGCCTGTTTTTTACAACCTCACTTTGTGGAAAGGAGAGGGGGAAATACAGGTTGTGGAGAGTCCCTTGAGAGCACTTCGCTCGTGTCAGTAGTTCAGCTTTATCTCTGGGGAACACCCCCAACTCTGGGAGGGATGTCCAAATTAGGAAATGCGCGTCATGTAGCAGGTGGATGTGACTCCCCTCATTGAGACCTGCTGATAGATGTAACAGTGGAGCAGAGGAGAGAGACTGAGATAGCGATGCAACTGACCTGCACGCTGGTATTTGACATGGGTTTTTTTTCTTCCCGAAAACAAATAATTTTTTAAAATATTTGTATGAAACAAAGATGGAAGAAACAAAAGACAGAGCTCAGACAAATACCTTCAAGTACATTGCTCTGTGTAAGATTTTTCATACATGCAAGTCAAGTCAATTTTATTTATATAGTATCAAATCACAACAGAAGTAATCGTATGGCACTTTTCATATAGAACTGGTCTGTGTGGTTTGTCCAAGTAGTGTTGCCATACCTTGCTGTCCAAGACAGTGGACCCACTCAACCAATTATATTTAGGGATACAGTAGTGACATGGTCCGCCCAATTACTGCCAAAAAGAAAAACCACTCATGAGCAAGCAGGTGTAAGTTTCGTGAGCAGGAGATCAGTGATAGCACTTGTGCGCTTGGGGATAAGAGTCACACACTCCTTCAGATTTTGCACGTGCTCAGTGTATGGTTTTCTCCCCGCAGGCTACAATATTGTCTATGCGAGCGGAGATATTCTGCGCACAAGTGATGCAAGTGCACTCGCAAAAATATTTGCACGCGGCTATGTGTGTTGCACACGCACCTCCTCTATATCCGCACATGTGGATCTCATTTGGGCTTGCAGGTTTTAGGCAGAGATATGCCATCATAAGACTTGGATTAATATAAGCTTTTTGTCTGCATATCCATTTACATTTCATATTTACACTGTCTGATGTATGTTTCTGATGCAAACCTAGTGTACTGTATTTCTACTTTCCTTAAATGACAACATCTGTAAGACTGAAGTGTGTGTGACTGTATCAGTGTGCCCATGTTATATTGAGGATGACAGGTTGATCTCCTGTCTCGTTAGGTGGGATAAGAACAGCTTGCTATCAGAGAAACATCTCTGTCACTCTCACCTCCATACTTTCTCTCTGCTCCACTGCACAGACTATTATTAGACTACAGATGAAAGGTTGGACACCACTGACATATCATTATCACACATTAATGAATTGCAACACCTGAACTTATCACAGTGACAATGTATGCTATGATGTGATGTCATGTGATGTGATATGGATATGTGTGTGTATGTGTGTGTGTGTGTGGTCAGTGTGATGTATGTTGATTCTAGCTCTAAAAAAAGTGTAACTTGAATGCTTAATTGAAATTTAAATGTCTTTTCACAGACCAATGCAAGAAATCTGCTGAGAATACTGAGTAACCTTCTTGTCTGTGATAGTTTTTGTTTGGTCAGAGTACACTTTAAAGTTAGAAAGATCTTACTTGCGACCAATGAAAATTTCATTAATGCCTCAGAGGAGCATTGGCAAAAAATGTGTGAAGAGCAGGAGATGAACATAAGGACGGTTTAAATCTAACATGCACATATGCAAAATCTTATTTTCCCTCCCTGTCTTTTACTTTGTGCACTTCTGCTTCAACAATTAAATGTACATTTCTGTAAGCATGCAACATCAGATCTTTTTGACTTCAGATTACGTCGCAACTATTTTTAGAGCCCTCCCCCCAACTGTGTTGACTATACAGTGAAAATAGAACTCAACGTGAAGAGCAATATTTACATATGGGTGTTTTTATGCTTCTAATTTAAAACTGACACACCAGGTATAAGAAAGAAATGTGAATTTTTGGGTTAGAATGGGAAGTAGTGCAAAAAAGATAAAGGAAGCTACCAAATTCATACCTGCTCAGTAATTGTACAGTATGAAAAAAAAATCAAATGAAAGAACTGCACTTTTTTAAATCAAACATTATACAGTGGTAGAATATCAGCCATTTTACTTTAATGCTTCTGGGGTTTTCAGAAAGGCAGAACATACCATTCAGTAGCTCCAAAAATTCTTCTGGAGTGCGCATGAGAAAATATTAAAAAATTGAAATGAGGGGAGAGATACCAGCGCAGAGAAGGAAAAAAAAATGAGTTCATTCTGTAATACATTTTTTCACAATTCAAGATGAAAGTGAAGTGATTCTGCATAAACTAATGTCAGTAGTGAAATAAATAAAGCTTAGTGAAGGAAAATCTTCAGAGATGTGGCAGCTGTGGGATGCAGAAAAAAGTAAGATTATAATGTTGATTTGTTTCAAACCAAGTGTTCAAAACTAAATACATTTTTATAGGTAACAATTAACTCTACACTATTAACACTAGTTCCATGATTAGAAGTGGAGCTCTCTGTAAAGCAGAGTGCTGAAAATAGCTTGTACTTAATGGTCTACAGCCATGCTAGTGACTCTGAGATTGTATGAAGGCACAATTTTAGTATATTAGCTTTTAACTAAATGCAAACATCATGCATGTTAGCAAGCAATGTCATTAGTTTTGTAAGCATAAACCAAAGTATTACACAAACCGAAATTTTGACCCAATGATGGTTCTAGATGAAGGATGAGATGAGATGAGAGGGACATGAGTGTGGACCAAATTTCATGGCAATCCATCAAGTAGTTGTTGAGATATTTCAGTCTGGACCAAAGTGGTGGGCCGACTGAGAGATATCGTTCCCTCCACTCAAATGGTGACCAGTAGTTTCCAATCATTTTGACTATTTCTCAACCCCCCACTTTGGGAACCACTGATCTAAACTGCCCAATATTGACATTTCCACATTGGTGGAAATAGTCATAATGCCTCAAGGTCTCGTCTTTATAGGTTTCAATAATCCTAGAGTCTGTTCATAGCTAAGGAGACATTAGCTAGAATTTAAATAGCTAATGTGTGCTGCAGTTCACAATCTGGTGCACTGTTTGTGATCACAAACGCAGATGGTAGGATGGTGACTGTTTCTGCTTCATGCAAATACAGTTTAAAATGAAATGTTTCAATTGGCTATATGCAAAGAAGTTATCTGTCCACATAGACAGAAAAACAACAGCTTCAGTCACGTGATAACAGATGGTTTGGTGATGCGGCAAGGATAAGAGACAACAGGAGGCATGACACCATCAGATCAAAACCAGTCACAGCATTGACTGAGAAGGGGTCAAAGTTATCAACAAGGATTCAGTTAGGGGGCCATTCACATCCGACACTTAAGACCATTTCTGAATAAAGACAGGGGTTATGATCTCCCAGTACTTGTAATCACATTCAAATACGTTGGTCATGTGATGACTAACCGAGTTCCAGGCCCTATGATGCAATCAAAAGGTCTTGAAAAAAGATCAAGGAACCATCTGATGACAGAAAGGCTCTGTAATTCACATTACAAATGTATATATGTAGTAAGAAAAAAATGCTATTTAATTCTGGTTGCACCGAAACCAAGAAATGACAATGTAAAGACACTCATGAACCACATTAAACCATTTCAACAATTCAGATCCTGTGAGTTTTTGGTTGGTTTTTAATTCTTTTTGAGTCCTTAATATAATATCAGGAGGAAAGATGTGTGCAAGTGTGCTGCACAAAAATCCATAATAATGTATTCCACAACTTCTACCACAGTCAACCTCACTCACACCCTGCTTCTTCTTGTCTCTTAATACCCTGAGACACATCTGCAGGAGGATGTGAAGTGCATACAGGACAAGGAGGCACAGGTAGAGAATAAACGCTGATCCGGCAAGGAAAGGAGATCCTGAGGGAATAGCGAAGAAAGCATACACAAAACACGCACACACACGCACGCATGCACACACGCAATGTTGTTTTGTGACTATCTTTGCAAACTGTTGCACTTTTAATACTATTTCAGTGATTTCTGAGTTCAAACAAGTTGAAATCATGGTTATAGAAACAATTTATTGGATTTCCTCAAGGGAATAATTGATCCTAATAAATAATGATAGAGTATTGTCATAGTTAAAAAGCACCTGAAGAGGAATTGGAGTAGGCATAAAGCCTGTGTGTTGGCCTCTTCGGTGACAGAAGTGTTTGTGCTCTTGTGCTACGTGCTACATACAGAGGACTATTGTGACAACATCAGGTGTAACATAACATCAGGTAAATAAAAAAGTAGCCATATGACACTGTGCTTTATACAAGCTGGCAAGTCACAAAGGACACTAGAGAAAGAACCACAGAGAAAGCAAGGCCACAGTGGAGAGCATATTGACACATGTGGCATATGCCTTTATAACCATTATTTAAAGTTTTCAGCACATTCAAGGTGGGATCTTTTGTTTACAGCAGGACCAGATTACTAAAACAAAAAGAGTATCTACCACTGTGGTGATAACAGGCTCTTTCCCTCCACTCAAGAGTGGTGACATGAAGCATAAAAGTGATTGTTAGAGAGAGGCTATATAAGTAAATAAATGCCCAAGTTGATTTGATAATGCATTTTTATTTGATGTACAATAACATGTGCTATATAGTTACTAGTAATGATTTAAAGGCTGAATCATATAACGTCTTCTATGAGAACAAACAATAGAAAGAAAGCATGCCTCCACTCCACTCCTCCATTCTGTCTATCAAATATAGGAAAGCCCTGTCTCTGTGCAGCTGTTCAATAGATTTCCTGTTTGGACTTTGAAAGTTGTTTTTTTTTTTTTTTTTTTTTATTAGCCCAAAAGCCCAGGAACCTGTCTCACAAGGCAAGTTGAACATCAGGGCATCCTCTATAGCTGTCATTGCAAAACCAAACAACGACAAACTTGCAAGACCAACCTCAAGGAAGAAAACCCAGGATCTACACGAGTCAGGTGGGAATAAACAATGTAATGCAGCAGGGACAGATTCAGAGAAGAATATATAAGATAATTGAAACAATTAGTCAATTAGTTGCTCCACAGGAAAGCAATTAACTTAAACAATTCATCACTGAAGTCATTTATCGAAGTAAACAAGCCACCTCTTCTTCTGTTCCAACTTTTCAAATGGGAGGATTTGTTATCTTTCTCTGTATCTCTCTTTTTTCTGTTATCATTGTAAATCACTTTATTTTGAACTGTTGGTCGGACAAAACAAACATTTTGAAGATGTCATTTTGGGCTCACAGAACTTGGGCATTTGGACTATTCTTTTATACCTTATAGACAAAATAATTAATCAAACATTTGAGAAAATCAATAGTTTAATTGATAATGAAAATAATTACAGCCCTAATATAAAGTCTGTGCAGAAATGTGCACAGATATAACTGACAAAATATAATATAACTGCAGCTAGGAAAGTAAAATACTATTACTATAAGTAGAGAGCTGCAATATGAAAAATGTGGAAGTTGTAAAATATTCTGAGCAATATAGTAAATAATTATGCGATTATGCAAACATGCTGCAGACAATTTTGACAGATTAAGTAGACTGTGAAAGTGGATATGTGGGGGGAAAAAAAAGAAGATGTGTTCTCTCAAGAAGAACACAATGTGTACCAGCTCAGCAACAGAGCAACACAAAGGCCACGAAAACAGTTATTGCTGCTAGGGATGGAGAGGAGGACAGCAGGAGAAAAAACATTTCATGTAAATGCGTAAACAGGCTTATCATTGCCTGCCATTAAGGCACAGCGGGAAAACTGTCCATTGATACAACACAGTGTCACAGTGAGTCTGAGAGAAGATCTTCTATTCATCTCGTGTTCTGCAGGACTGTGGCGAGGGGGATATGGGGACAATCTGCTGCATCAATCACTGTGGGGAACCCAGTGATGAAACTTCACCACATTAATATGCAACAGTAAATGTCATCCATGATTGATAACAACAGGCAGGCTACCTGAGAATGCTGGAAATGTGACAAACATTTCTGATGTAGTATCTATGATACTATTAATCATTGTGGAAAACAAATGAGGTCTGAGCTCCACTTGCCTGCAAGTAGACCCCTGTGCAAAATAATTAGACTAGATCTGTATGAACAACTCTGATTACTTGTCACTGCATCCATTTAAATGCAACTTTTTAAAAATAATTTTTAAGTTTTATGTCTTCATATTGGAGGACTAAGGAGTAAGGCTGTCAATTTGAACGAATTCAAACTAAAACATAGCCTACCTTAAAACATGTTGTAGCTGCGGTCAACTACAAGTATTGCTCCCCGAGGCAAGATATATTAGTTTCCAGATGCAAACTGACCATGTTTTGGCACAAGACATTGTGAGGCTCTTTATTGTCCAGCCAGTTTTAGAGAGAAGGTGCAATTGATGTCTCATTCAGGAAGTATTATTTGTATCCTCATTTATACAACTGCATGGCAAAATAGTAAAAGCAACAAGTGTATAAAATGTTTCATAAAAAGATAGATCATTTTCAACTTGTGGAATGCTGTTGTTAGCCTGTTAGCGATGCTAGCTCCCGCAGTTAATGCTTACAACCCTGCCCATGCAATTTAATTAATTTTTCCTCAGAATACAAGTAAATTTCCCCTGATGAAATGCTGTGACTGTGTTTTGGTCGTTTGTGATGCTTCTGCTGCCTCACTAACATGGTCAAAAAGACTGACAGTCTAGTTAAATGATGCGGTAGGGCAATGGGGCATGCAAAGCAGGGTTCCCTATTGGCCCAAATCACCAGTAGATCAGAGTTTTACTTGCACCTCGTACATTTTCACTGGTCTGGCAGCCAAAAAAATGACATTAACTCTTTTTTCCATAATTTTGGTGATTTATTATACATAATATGTACAACAGTGAAGTTCCCTTTAGATTTGGTTGTTTTCCTTTATTATTGGTATGTTATGTTGATATATTATACAAATATGCATAAATATAAAATTAGGCACGTATTGGATTAGTAAATGAATGGTGTAGAAATGTAGGTCTCTCCATATTTTAATAATATAATAATAATAATAACATTTCAGCGAGTAACATTTCATCCTTGATAATAAGCACAAATAAATTAATATCAACAACATCAACGTTAACAATGCTGAGAGATGTGCAGAAATGTACTAAAAGTGAACAGTGAGAGAAAGAACATAACGACATTTATTTCTGTTAACTCTTGGTTAAACCACAAGTTAATTACTTTAGGTTCAAACCTATATTAACAACACTTAAAGCTATTTGTAACTATTCCACATTAAAATGTCTACAAACAACTAGACCTATGTTATATATTTTGTTCAGTTGTGCACTTACATTATCCCAAATGTTTCCAACAATTTTCAAACCCAGAGAAATCTGTAAGTTAATTTAATACATTGGTGTTGTGGTTGTTCAACAGAAACGGTTGGAATTGAAATTTATTCAGTTTTAAGCCACATTTTTATGATAAACTTTTTAGATCTTGGTTGTTTTTAACTATATCTTTTAACCGGATGAAGAATTTTAGTCATCGGACGTCAGGATCTTACGTTATCAGAGAAACAAGCTGAGCAAGCGTTAGCAGCAGCTCAGCTAGAAGCCCCTACCGGACGTCCTTTGCCCACTGAACAGCATCAGAGAAATACTGCTTTGTTCAGTATTTTTACCTGTTTTAATCACTGGATCTGTTTGTTCTGGAGAGGAGAGACCTCTGTGTATAATTCGGCCCCCAGTAAAAACATCCTGAATAATGAACACTGGAGTAATCCTAACCCAAAGAAATGGGTTGTTTAACAATGAAGACAACAACTCCCATGATCCCACACTGCTTCACAATGTCCTCAAACTCCGTCTTTTGTTATTGTTTTGACTGAGAGACCCCTGAGCAGGAGAAATTAGATATTGTGCATTTAAACAAACAGAGACAGAGCAACAGCTGTAATATCTGTACTTTATGAGAGATATATAAGCCCCTCTTTCTTCTCATAGCCTAATAAGTTTCGTTTGCTGACATTTTTTTCATTAGAATCACTGGTAAGAGGCTAGTGGGCTAAGAGCACAGCCTTCCTCACGTATATATTTCAGTGAATCACAATACATTTCATGAGTCACGTGTCTTGAAAACGACATCTTGTAAAACGCTCATGTCGCAGACACTGTTAGCCATGTCAATGTGTCACAGACTAAAATGAGCATGAGTACCAGCTACTACATAATTAGCTAATACTGCAGATAAATTGATGTGACATGTAAAAACAAGGAATGAGCAGAATTGTTTCAAATATACATGCTTCAATTGAGTAGTATTTGTTTATACTTTAGACTGGCAAGGAAAGAACAGAATGTATTGTATGTCAGTTTTTTATGTTTATGTTTTCGATTCACGTACAAAGAGACCATCCTCCTAAAAAAAAAAAAAAACCCTGATAGAATCAGTTGTTTCAGCAAGTGTCCTAAAACAACATATTCATGTCCAAGTGACAGAAATCCTGAATATATGGTGACAAAATCTGTCAACAACACATTGAACTTTAATATAAGAGATAACCATTTGTTTCCCATTTCCAAATGCAAGTCAACATTGGTTTGTTTTAACCATGACCGCGGTGGTCTCCTAACCTTAACCATGTGGTTGTTATTGTGACCACGACAATGAAGGTCCCCTAACCTTAACAAATCACAATGTTTCAAACCTAACCAAACCTTAAACATAGCATCACATCATAAAACAGCAATTTGTAACAGATCTGGAAGGCACAAGCTAATGATATCATCTCATCGATAGAGACATCAGATCAAAAAATGCTTTTATTTGTAGTTCTGGAGTACATAGACTAATAATGTATTTTGTGGTTTAATTTGGAGGACTTGTGTACAAATTAAGATATGAAGAGAAGCATTAAAGCATTTGCAACTGAGAATTTACATGAAAATGAATAAACAAAAGCACTAGAAAGCACCCTGGGCATCATTGATATAATTTCTGCTCCACTCAAGGGCAGTGAATAATATTTTCCTTTTATGAAATATTACTCAAGGGTCAAAAGGCTGAGCCCTATAAAGGTTTATACCCTGGAATGCTCACAGCAGATAGATGAGTCACTGGACCTCTCTCCCTCTCAGCCAAACTAGCAGCAAATGTGTCAGCCCACCTGCTTTCTGAGTAGAGCTCAACCTCTGCAGAGAACGCCAAACTATGAATGTTGTTTCGACTGAGGTGTTATTCCAATGTTTTCCAGAAATGGCCCCAGAAAATGAGAAATGCCTTTTGTTGTCCTTGAATCTCTTTGCATATTTTTGAGTCAAAATCCAACCCTGTTCTCTCAAAGTAGACAGTCACTTTCTGTCTAAAATCCATCAAGCATTTGGAAACATATTTAGAATTCCATTCAGTTAAATTTGATCATAAATTTTGGGGGGGATCCAGCCCACCTTTCCCATCATTTAAAACTTGCAGGTCAACATTTGTCCTTGAAACTACACTCTCCGATATTGATACAGTTGAGTTTTAAAACGTCAAGAGATAATAGATTTTTTTTGGGGGGATGCTGCTGATCGCCACAACAAAAACAAGGAGCATATATTTCTTAAAGCTAACCAGCTCTAGCATGGGCAGGAGGAGTGTACTTGTGTTCCACTTTGCAGCACCATAATCAACATTAATATCCCCCCTCGCTGTTCCCAAAGGCTCAAAAATACAACACTTCTCTTCGTACTTCACCCGCGAGGGTTGTTTATAGTGGAGACGACCACTGGATGTTAATGTTCATTTTGCAATCTTTGTCCAAACTGCTTTTTTATCAAAGCCATTTCATGTGACCTTTAAGATAATGCATCCTGTACCTATGGAAAGTCAAGTGTGTAACTTAAAATTAGAGCTTCTAACTTCTTCAGCTGCACAGTGGGTCCATCTGTACAAACTGAAAAAAAGTATTTTTCAAATTCTAGCCAAAAGGTATTCAAAGGTTTTATCTAAAATGCTTACAAAACTCTCACCACAAGATTCATACAATAGTTTTTCTGGCGCTTCATGAATGTAGAGTGACATATTTTTATAAACTGTGCCTCAGTTAATTTTATGACAGAGAGTTGGTTTTGAAAGTGACAAGAAAGACAAGTGTAATTAATTAATACATAAACTGCACGTTTGTTTTCATGTAAGTCTTCAAAGTACCAGAAGTTCATGCAAGTTGTCAGAGTGGAAAAAACATTTCATCTAACATATTAAGAGGAGCACTGTCTTTGCTCTCCTTGCCTCCTGTAACAATCACCAGAAAAAGAGTGATAGAGGAGTGATAGAGGAGTAAATAAGATTAAGGAGCTAAAGATGCTTCTAAATGCTTCTAACATGCAGAGTCTGATATGTTCTGAGAAGATTTGAAGTTGATGCTAAAATGAACAAATATAAGCTTTATTAAGGGAGTTCTTACTGAAACTCGTCTCAGCTGAGTTCACACGATTCCTCTTTGAAGAACTGGCCTGACACTTACGTCGCCTTGGTTCAAGAACAAGGCTGCTCCATTCACTGACTTTTACAATATCTTTGCCTTAATTGCATCGTCAGTTTAAAGAAAATTAGCATAACGCCAAAAGGAGCAAATTATTAACTTCCATGGATGTCATGCAGTTATCTCATGTGATATCAATGAAAACATCCTGGTAATTCCATACTGTTTTGAAGTTTCTTCAGTAGGAATCATTTGTGCATTGTTTTTACACACAAAAATACATACACACAATAAATGATGATGGGAGAAAAATACATTAGGTTTTTTATGTTGAAGGTGAACCTGTGATTTCAATCAAACTTTTATACTTTTGTAGTTATTACACTTAAATGTTTAAAAATAGTCTTTTCAACACTAGACTTGAAGCACCTCAGTGCGTGTATAATCAGAATTAGAGGCAGCAAATGCAGAATATTTCTGATATGCAAAAGTGATTTAAATATCTAATTTTGTAAAACAGCTATAGGCTCTTATTCAGATTGTTATCTTCCTTTAAGCATGTTACACAACCTCCAGAATATCAAAATTATGAAAAATACTTTTGTGTGTTCATCTCAGACTGCACTGAGAAACGGAAAGGATATGTAAGCTTGTTCTTATCAACACTGAGCAACGCAGCACTTATTGCGAGATAAGATTTTTTTTTCTTTCCTTTTTTTCCCCCCATTTTGTACAAAATTGGGATGGACCAATCCGACTTTTTCATTCCCGATACTGATACCTGGGCTTTGGGTATTGGCTGATACCGAGTACAAATCCAATACCAGTGTTTAATCAGTAAGCTGTATGCCTCGCTGTGTGGAAGAGACTGATCATTCTTTTATGTGTAAAGCAACATAAGGCTTGACTTAAACATTACTCTCCTAACTGTCTAAAACAAATTGTAACAAATAAATACGAAGACGTAAACTTACTGAATTGTTATTTATTAAAATAATGGTATCTGATACCAGAACATCTCACTGTCACTGATGTTCAAATCTAACAAAGCTCACAATTTAGTTCTTATAACTCATTATTAGACCATCTGTATCATCACCAGAAACTAAGAAAACAGTATTCTCTTTTGTTGTGAAACACTAGTTATGCCCTGGGTGAAAGACAACATGATGCTTTGTGTAATAAGTATATCATGGTTGTTCACTGACAGCATTTCACCAAGACATGTAATTATGCCGATTAGTGCGCTTCTGACATCATGTAATATAAATACTTACTTTCATTATACACATGACAGTAAGGTCAATGTAAAACATCATGTCGGAGCTTAGCAGCAGCTTAAACACTGCCAAGGAGCAGCACGCTCAGTTAGATACGGGAGTCTAAACAGCATCAATGCTGAAAATCCAAGCTGCCGGGGGCACAAATAAATAAGTGACCTGGTAAAAACGTCAGCCATATATCCCAAGATACAGTGGTGGAAGCTGCTAAACTAAAGCATTTAATTAGAAGGCAGGCCACTAGTTTTTAGATGTGTTTAGATCCAAAGGCAATCATTTGAATACATTAGCATTTATAGCTTCATCTTAACCGGCTCAGGGAACAGGGGACCAGAAATGACATGCAGTGATAACCTACTGCTAACTATCATACTCACAGCGGCCTCATGATGACTGATAGAATCTTTGCCTGCAAAAGTAAGCAGTCTTATTGAATATTTCTATAAAGAATATTACTTGACAAGAGCAATGGGATGGGATTCAGGAGCAGGTTTGGTTATTAGCAATAGTTAATAATTATCAAAGATGATTATTAAAAATCAATATAATTATTAATATGAATTAATAATTATGAGACACCACCCTGAGGTCAGGGACCAATAACCAAACAGTTACAATGACGGGTGTTCATCCGAGAATGTCAACATCTGAGAGATATTAACATTACAGGATGAAGCACTGACCTGTCACCAAGCTGTTATCACAGTATCTATACACACAATCACAGGAAACTACTCTTTAAATACACAACAAAGTTTATTAACATTAGCAATATCAATTATAAATCAATAATACTTCAATTAACAAACATCTATCATACAACTACACTAAAGCAAGCAATCACAAACAATGGCGGTTATAAACAGCAAGACAAACATACAGCACAGGTAGGGATGTGTGTGTGCGTGTGTGTGTGTGTGTGTGTGTGTGTGTGTGTGTGTGTGTGTGTGGGTGTGGGTGTGGGTGTGGGTGCATATGTACGGAGGGTGTGAGAGAGGAAGGAGGAGGAACCAGATGGCAGACACGACCCATGTGGGGTTACATCTCAGAAGAATTCAACAGTATTTGAACAGAGGCTGTGATTAAATGGCAACCGCCAGTCAACATGTGCCACTGATCACCACAACGGTGTTGGACAAAGCTGAGTGTCTATGTTACCTAGCAACACGTGCCTGACTACAGAATAGCAAGTGTGTGAGCATTGAAACGTGGATGTACATACAAGTGAGGTTAGTAAAGAGGAGAGGGTGAAAACACCAAAGATCAAGAGATCTCAGCAATCGTGAGGAGAGAGTGGCGCTTGCTTTTATTTCCACAGAGACGTGGCGTGTGAATGTCCTTATTCGCCAGCCGCGGTCTGACTTCAACGAGTAAAATGCAACCCACGGTCTCACACACGATGGCGAGCTAACACAAACAAATACAACCAAAACAAGCAGCAAACAACAATAATAATTCCACAGTATTCTCAGCAGCAACAACCGGACTCACAGTCCGTTAACTTCACAAGAACAATAAAGTTGAAAATAGCACACATTTCAGTGACCTATCTCTGCCCAGACTCTTACGTGTGTCGCTTAAGGGAGCAAGTAGAATGTTTCAATCTGTCTTTTTGGTCCGGCTCTGTTCCTTGGGCTCGGATGCAGACGGGGGCCGTCCTCTCTCTCTGTCGGTGGGTTTCATGGCGGCTGATCCTTGGTGGAGTTGCAGAGGAAACAGTGGAGTCGACTCACTTTAAGATGAGTGGGGCACAGAGGTTATCCATCATCTTTATTCTGCAGGAAAGGTGGGAGCACTGGGTTGCATAGCGGTCTCCTTTGGATCCAGTAACATGCGTGGTCGAACACAAAGAAAATCTCTACTCATCCAGCAAGGTTGAGATTGTGCAGCCTAGTTACAGTTAATGTATGTACCGGAGTTACTTTCTCGCGTTAGCAAACGGCTAGAAGCACAGTTCAGAGAGCAACTCCGATGTTTATACTCTTGATGACATCACAGCCGGGGAGAGGGAATCCCTGTGATTTCTGGCGGGTCTTGTCCAATGGGAGCCGAGAGTTTCACTCTGCTGGATTTCACACCTGAGTGTGAGTTGAGCAGAGCATGATGGGAGTTTAGGTCCATTTGGAATCCTTTTGTTTGACTTGGCGCCATTCTTTGTTATCAGACTTTGCGACTGCGTAGAGGCCTGCTTTTGTCACATGCACATGGTATGAGGCCCAACAAGTGCAACGATATTGTGAGCAATATGAGTTTGGTATCAAGTATTCTCTGGCCTTTCATAGTGTTATACATGCAATATTTCATTTCATATCTTATATCTAATATCATGATTTCAATGACTGATTAGTGTGGTATGAGCAATATCCAGTATCACTGAAGAAGAAATTATTTTTTACCATAACGGATTCCTCTGTTATAGTAAAACAAGTGAAAACTGACTGTTAACGCTTCATGCCTTTTAGATTCTATTAAAACCAAAACCAGCTGCAATAGAAAGTAACAAAGTTACAGTAACACTGAAGTTAATGTTATAATGTCAGTGTCACATTCAGACCTACACTAGCTCTGCATGAATACTTAAACTATTGGATGATACTGAGCATCAGTCTGATATCAGTGCCCATTTTTTTTTTTCTTTCTTTCTTTTCTCTTTCTGGCTGAAGCAGTTGGGGTTCATATCTAGCTTATTTTCCTTTACAAATACAACACACCAACCGCCTGCGTGAAATGTGCACCTTTTATGCTGTGAACTTAAAAGATGCAGATCAAAATGAATTTTACTTTTAGAACTGAGTTTTATTCAAACATAGAGATGGAGAAATTTGAGTGCAATTGGATCCTGAATTAACCTGCATTATTATAGATTCAGTTCAATTCAAGGGTCTTTGATTTGCCAAGGCAAATGACTGTGGAACACAAAGTCCACCTGTTAGATAGTCACAGGGAGCATAGTGAAATAGTGTTAATGCGTTGATTTTGAGACACGTTATGGGTATATTTTCTAAAGAACTTGTTTTTTTTTTTTAAATCTAAAGTGGAAAAAATATATTAAATTTTTTTTTCTAGCAGTTTTTATGACATGCACTGCCTGAATGAGACTGCCTTCAGTTCATGGCCACCATGTAGACTCTCGTTTCAGTTTATTTCGTGCTTTGCTGAAAAGAATAAACAAATATCTAAATCTCTGCAAATTGCATCACGATGTCTACCACAAACTGCTAAAATCCTTAAAGGACTACATTATAGTCCATCAGTGTGGCTGTAAAGTTTCAAGCTATGTGCTGTATTTCAGATGTAGTGAAAATATTATAGTCACTTTGAGACAAATCATCACATGTATGTGCTTCATATGCTGGCAAGCATAAAGACAAAACAAACCTGTATAGCAAGTCTATGAATAAATGAATGTATTCCATGAAATTGCTATGTGTCTGATCTGCTTCACCGCTGGGATTTCATCCTCTCAGAAATAGAAGTGAAACAATTGAATTTTAAGTATCTCTCAAAGGTGTTTATAGAAATATGTTTATCCAGATTAAAAACAAAGATTAACGCAGGCCTTCTCCAGGCATAGTGTGTGCATATACGATTTATGAAGAACATATCAAAGAAATCCGCAGATTTGTGATGCGGATTGAAAAGCGGAGTTGTATTTTGAACAAAAACACATGGACAGAGTGCATAAGCTGAAAGCTCACCTCTCTGTAAACTGCATTATGTGTATGTATAGCAGCTCTGGTCCATTTTGCGTAAATCTCAGTTCAATCTGCTGTGAACGCTATAAGATAAAAGCTCACCTCTCTGTAAGGCATTCCAGTGTGGTGATGAGTTTGCCTTGAAGCACAGGCAAACAAGCGTGACGACAGCTTATACTGGAGGGTCAGTCCAGTCTGTGTAGTGTATGTCATATTAGTCATTCACCGCTTACACCCATCTGCTGGCTCATATCCTATTCAACAGCTGCACAGCGAGGACCCAACCCAATTATATCAGGGCAGAATTCTCCTTTCAGCCAATGTCAGGGGGCGAAAAATCAATGCCTGCTTATCTTGTCTGCTGTCACACGACTGAAGCTGCAGTTAGGAGTGTGCTTTTCCACACAGACAGTGATACATGGGGCAGGCTGGGAGTTTTATGCTACCGGGTGTCTGGTTAACAGATTCACTTACCCCTGCGGTATATGAGGCTATTAATGGTTTATACTTATGAGCCAATGGCAACACTGTCATTCCTGCTCGTTCTCCGAGTTAGAAAAAGAGGAGGCATAGCTGTCAGGCACACATGAATGAATCACATTGAGGGTGTAGAGAAAAGGCAGTCCAGGTTTGGGTGACAGCTGAAGTGTTGTAGGCACAGTGTTGACTGGAAGTATGCCTACAGGAGGGTTCACAACTTGACAATTAACTGCCATTTCACTGGCGTACCATCTACCAGCCACTAACACAAAAATGGGAATATTTAGAATAATGATCATCTATGCGAGCTGTCTTTCCTCTGGTTATATTCAGGAACCCACTCGTGCTTCCTCCCACACAGAGTGTGATCCCAGCGTGGTATCGACTTGTAAAGTGTTTCAGACCAGACAAACAGTTATCATCAGTGGCATCTGGAAAACATCAGTCTAACCTCTGTGCAGCACAATGAATTTTTATGAAATGAATGGTCTATTACTAGTGTGTTTGCTCCATAAAGTATTAGGTTTTTTGGTTATATTTCTCAAGGATCTGAGGCAGAGATGTTTTTCAAAGCAGACAGAGATGAAGAGTATTTTCCCAAAGTATGTTCAAAGACGTGACATCTACAGTTGCAGCCATTTCAAATTCATAGAAAAGTGGTAGAAAATAATTCTGAAAAATGTGGCAGGCTTCATGACAGTGCAGAAATATTCATTTCTAATTCAAGGTGCTTCTCTGTGAGCTGTTAAGAATTACCATTAAATTTTGAAAACATTATTTGTTATTTGAACTGTAGTAAAGGATTACAAGGACGCTTGCATTTTTTCTCAGTCTCTTAGATTTAGGCAGCAAAAAACACTTTTACCTCATCTATCTCATACTACTGTTTTGTATGAGTCTTCCTGTGATTCACCCGATGAGAACATCTGGGTGAAAACTGCTCACTCATTCCTTGGTAACATCTGACAAGCAGCATATTTGTGGCTCCTGTCAAAGCAGTGTTTTTCATTCATTTACACACCGTTTTTAAGCACTAACTTGAGTCTTGGACATTCAAAAAGTGATGAAAATCTGGTTATTGGGCTATTGATGCAGAGTGAAGTGTGTTTGATAGAGTCTGCAGGGTTCCTGCTCAACATCACTATCAACAGACTCCACCGAGCACCAATCACATGGAGCCAGCAGGATTTCAACTTCCCGCTGAGGTGAAACTCCACCATGACTCAAGCAATCAATGTAGGCTTAAAGGGAAACTTCGGTATTTTTCAACCTTGACCCTGTTTTCCCATCTTTTCGTGTCTAAGTGACTAATGGAGACAACAGTTTCTGAAATTGGTCCACTATTGAGTAGGGATGGGAATTGATAATATTTTATTAATACCAATGCCATTATCGATTTTGCTTATCGGCCCAATTCTTTATTGATTCCCTTATTGATTCCTGATCAATTTTCTGTGTCAACACAACTGTTTTATTATCTCTAAGTCTTTCTTAACACAGTGAAGAAACAGAGTAGAAAAAACTGGAACCGGTTCTGAATTCCCATCCCTAGTACTGAGCGAGAACACTTCAGCTGGCAGCCACACATACTGCTAGTTATCCGAAACGACACACTAACACTTCTACACAACATCAACTGTTTGCTTTTCAGCTGTGAAATTAGTTTAGTTGTACTGTACTGCGATATCTATTTTAAACAAGGCCAAACATACTGTTGTAACTTTTTAATGCAGCTTTGCACACTTGCTCTTATTTGTTAATGGAATTGTTTGTGTTTTAATGTAATTTTATGTGAATCTTTCAGGAGTGTATGTTTTTATGCTGTTTGTGAGCCTCTAACCTAAGACAAATCATCAAAAAATCAAATAAAAAAAAATCATGTGATAGACAATAAAGTTTTTTGAGTCTTGAATCTCGAGTGCTGCTCAGTAACTTGCAAAATAGTCTCAAAAACCAACATGAAAAAGAATTGTAATAAGATTGTGGATCATGATCCTGTCTGAAAAAAATCATGATATGATATTTTTGCCATAACGCCCACCGCTGATTATAAGTGTCTGACAGCATTATGGAAAGTACTATATAGAGAAATAATTCACATTTGTTATTGTGTCTAACCAAGTCTCACTCAAGGAGAAATCTCATTCTCATTCAGCTCAACTCGCAAGAGTTGAGTTGTTTTCGAAATCAGTTAAATATTCAGCCATGACTTTTTTGCAATTGTTAAACAATTTGAAATTGCTTAAATAAGACTAAGCTACACTTTCTGTTCTTCAACACCACAAACTCCTCCCGGCACTCCTCTCTCCACCTCTGTCATGACTGAATTTATATTTGTTATTTGTCCAGCTCAGAGGATAGCTCGTTTTGGTGAAAATTAGGTTGTAGCTTGTTGTCATGGTACCTTGCTACAGTAGGAGAGAAGGCCATTTGTGTTTTAACAACGTTTTGCTTATGATTGATTGATCTGGGTAGTTTGAATCTGTCAACATATTTTCAACTTCACTGAAGTGTGTAGCTTACAAACTGTAGTTTTTCTACAATGACGCGTTTGCTGTTTACACAACTCACAGGGAAGGCAAAATGTTGCCACAATGGTGACTTCAGGGAAGGAGGATTTTCCAGTTCTGTTGTTTCTCCATCATCTCTGATTCCAGCAGCGGTCATGATGTCTCTAAACGTAATGCATCTTTGAAATGTTGCTTTTCTTTGTCTTTGGATACGCCCAGACATGGGCATGTAGGTGGGGGTGGAGAAAAATTTTTTTGGGAGGAGAATCGCCAATCCTGTGTTTGATTTCGAAGTTCAAAAACGAATGCTCATTTCAATCAGTTTTCAATTTACAATTGAAATTGTGAAACCCCTACGAAACAGCATGTAAACATACCTGCAAATGTCACTTATGACCTGTTAAATGCTGGTTTGGTTGTTACTCTTCAAAATCCCTGTTAGTGACACACTGTCTGTCCATGACAGCAGCAACAGCAGTTTGTTTACTCTGTCTCTAATGAGACATTAAAGTTTGTCATTAATCTGCGGTTCACATGCGTGCCGAACCATGGGGGGCGATCAGTACGGATCACTGATCAACTACGTTCTATTGCACCACTACCTGCCATTAAAGCATTTGTTCAGATGACACTCAGTTGGATGATCTATTCATCAGAGGCTCGTTCAAGTAACTGAACTGCAGCTAGTGTTCACCCTTTTTCTTTTCAACTTCTTTTATTTATATGGCATATTCAATTATTTTCATTTATTTAGGTGTCACAGTTAAGGAAGGCTGTGTTAAGTTGTGTTAAAATGTCTTTTCTGTGTTGTTTTTACATAAGTTTTCATTTGGGCTACCAAAAATGTACTTTGGCCACCAAACTTATGGGCTTGGTTGCCCATGGGACCAATGCTTAAAAATATTATCGTCTATCCCTGCATACATTATATCATGCATCAAACTACAACTGCTGCTTTGTCTCATAAATATCCAAGCTATACTTCAAACATTGTGAGTCTGTACGACTGTATTAAAGACTGATTTAGATATGGTCATTTATATAGCCTGATGAAAAGACAGAGAAATAGAGAGCAAATTATGCACACAGAATTTTAAATAATTATATAATGGTGGGATATAGTAGGATAATTTTAAATCCCATTAAGAATTATGCTCCTTCCTACACCTTAATGAAATGTAAATATGACACACACACACACACACAGTACTTAAAATGCAAATCATGAATTTAGCTTAAAAAAAATAAAGGAAAAAAAAATACTTCAACCACTTATAAAAAATAAAAACAGGTACCAAACACTTAAATGCATTTCCTTTTTTAATTCAAACCTTTCTCAAAAGCTCTAACTAAAGGGCCCGCACTTACACACACACATTCACTCTCCACCCACAATAAAATAGTGTCCTTTAAACCAAAAACAAAATGATGCAGGCCTGAGTCGTTGCTTGGGAGCCAAGCAGCAGCCTCCAGGGCTGAAAAAAATTAAGCCAACACTTAAGTGCCAAAAACTGCAGTTTCTTGAGGCTGGCTCCAAAAGTGAGTCAATCCCTATAGACCTCCATGTTAAAATGCCAAACTTTACAGCAGAAAAAAACATGTTTACAACCTACCTCTATAGCTAATTTTCCTTTCATAACAACTGTACGGGTGTTCAATTTTTATATAACTCACCCATTTAAATTTTGTTAAGTCTTAAAGTTATAAGCATAATGAAGGGCATGGCCGCTGTGTGTTTTCAGTTCATGAAAGTTACTTGTAATATTTTGGTCACCTAAAAAAGCCTTTACTAAAAGACCCTCTAAGGAGTCGGATGATCAGTTTTTCCAGTAAGTACATTTTGTTTTAATGGTTTTAAGTGAAAATTAGCATTATCACAGTTAACAATAGACTGTAAATGCAGGTCCTTACAAAGCTAGCAGACAATGTTAGGGTTAGCTTCACCCTCTCATTGAAATATGGTCACTTCTGGCTCCAAAAATCCAAGATGGCGACAGTCAAAATGCAAACTTGCGCCTGTAAAAGTGGAACACACAAACCAACGGGTGACGTCACGGTGGCTACAGCCAGCGCTTTTACACTACAAATCACATTCACCCATTCACACACATTCATATGCTAAATGGGTACAGGGGCTACCATGCAAGGTCCCAACCTGCCCATCAGAGTAAATGTAATCATTCACACAATGACACAGCCATCAGGAGCAATTTGGGGTTAAGTATCTTGCCCAAGGACACGTCGTCATGTGGACTGGAGGAGCCGGGAATTGAACCACCAATCTTCCGATTAGTGGACGACCCTCTCTACCTCCTGCGCCACAGCCGGTGGCAGAGTGGGTCTCACAAGTGTACATGACAGTTTTCTCACTTTACTCATCCCAAAGCTCCTTTCCTTTTCATACCAAGTTCATTTGAGCTTTAAACTAGCTGAAAGCATTAACACATATTAGCAACAGACAGTAGCATTAGCTGCTACTACACTGAAAAAAGTGTTCATATTGCTAGCGCGCTAATCGTGATTAGCATCTCACTTTAACACACTACATCTTAATGGCGCAGTACAAAAAATTACACACACAGAGGTATTTACCTTCTGCAGGTTGCAATATGTCTGTTACCCGATAGTAAAACTCTGCATCAACCAAAGTAATGGATATTATTACTCTCCAGCAGCTTTTACAACTTTCCCAAGGCTCCTCTGTTTTTGGTCTCACTAGCCCCTGGCTTCATTCTTCGGGGTCGCCTTCACATCCTGCCCCTCTATTGGGCTGACAAGTTGGCAACAACTAATGCAATTAACAAAATGTCAAAAATGGACAACCTTATCTCCTCTTGTTAGGTAACCATGCTACTCTTATGTGCACAGTAAACATAAGATATAACATAAACAACAAGCTATTTGAATTTCAATGCTCTTTATTAAAACAATGGCAAAGATTTGTTTATCTGCCCATAGCATTTTTAATTCACTATGAACTGTATTCAACATTCCAATTAACTGGTTTTAATGTGATACTTCATCTCTATTTGCTAAAATATTTATTTGTCTAAAATGAAATATTTTTAGACTGGGCTACATTTATTTTATGTGTGACAGTACTTCAACTAGAAATGGTTGTCTTCAGGAGACGGTTGAGAAGAGAACTTGAATGCATTTAATAGATGATTCACAATGCCCAGTCCCATCATTATCCCCTAATTAGCCTTAAAGTTGCAATACTTGACATTCAGCTGCTAGATGTTGCACTGTAGCACCAGCATCTCAGACCAAAACAAATGTGTGTGTGTCGTTTACTCAATAAAGTTGGAAAAAAAATAAAGAAAGCAGTCTCTTAACCAACAGCTCGCGAAACTCAGATCAAACTGTCAAACTAGGCAGTGCTGACCAAATATGGATCAAGTTTCTGTTACTGCATAGCTTATTTCTCACCTCAAATGTTTTCAGAAACATATTTTAGTGTACTGTTTAGCTGTAATTTGAGAGCTCATCTAACGGTGAGGTTGCAGATTGCAACCAACTGAATACCCCTCCCCCTCCCCCCTTCCAAGCGTGTAGGAGAACCTCAGGTGACCACGAAACTCACAAAAAACGTGAAAGGCCCTCTCTAGAGCCAGTGTTTGGTTTGTCTGTTTTGGGCTACTGTAGAAGAAGGCTACTGTAGTGCCCCGTGAAAGAGGACCCACTCCCTATGTAGATATAAAGGGCTCATTCTAAGGTAACAAAAAAACAACGATTCTTATTTTCTTGGGATTATACACTAATTAAAACATATGTAACAGATAGAAGAAGCAACAGGAAATAATTTTGTGATTTGTATTTCTTATGTAATGTGTTCTTTTGCAATGTGTATTAATTTCACACTCGTTCTGCTGTTTCCAAGGTTATCCTTCTTGATTGGGATTACTGTATTAATTTGCGTTTTCATGCCCTTATTTTTTTTTAATTTTGTGCCCTTATTGTGAATGTTGGCAGACATTTTGCATCATTTCCGGTGGCAGTCTGCATTGAAGTTAACTGCAAGAGGTATGCATATAAGGCAGCATGATTATAAAGTGATAACTTTAAGTTTATGTTGATTTAAGAGCAAAAATCATCATAATATCATTAGGTTAGATGAACTATGTACTTTTCTGTTGTGCATTTTACTTGTAAAGTGAGATTTGAGAGATTTTGAGAGACTAAACTATACACATTTTTCCTGTGTGTGCTGGCGTCCGCCATTTTCTCATGTTAGGTGGGTTGTAAGGATAAAATTCGGGAGGGGGAGGAGGAGGGCGGAGGGGGTGCTTGGTGCTGAACCAAACGTGTTGCCATGTGTAAAAGTGTTACATGGTGTTTGGGCGTGCACTGATAGACATAATATCCATTTAGTTAATTTTAATCAGCGCCCATGTTCATCAAATAACAAAAATTCTAATTTGTAAAATACTTAGCATGTTATCAATACTAATAGTGCTCCATGAGCGCTCCATGAGTGTTCACAACAGCAGCAGAGTCTCAGCACAGAGTAGCAGAGTGAGACGTCTGTCCTCCTTCCTGCTCTCTGCTGTAAACACAGGAGCTGTTAACGAGCAGCTGCTCTCATGTCTCACAGGGTCTCGGTGCTTGTTTTCATCAGAAACTCTCAAGCTCTCTGCCTGCTCAGCCTGCTCTCGGATGGTAGGCGGGTTGCTGCGGTAGCTGCAGTCTCACCTATACACTGAATTATTCCTTAAAGGAGTTACGCTACTTGTATAACACATTTTAGTTTAGAAAACAACTTAAAATACTTTTTTTCTTTTTAAATCCCTGATGCTCAGGCCTGGCGGGGTGTCAACTCAGGCCCAGTGGGCTGCTAGGCTTGCAATACACTGGCAGAAACCCTGAATTTATATTTTATTGTATTGTATTTATGTGTTTCGAGTTAGTCTTAAGTTTATAGGCAGTCAGCATTGAACTTGACCATGAGAGGTGTGTTGTTGTGAAGACAAAATTCATATGAATTACTCTCTCTGGATTCATAACAGGAATAAACCTGAGTTCAACAAGATATGCCAGTGTCCAGTGTCTGATTGTGCACCAGAACACAATGCAGTTTGGACAGGACCTACAGACTGTTCCAGCTACACATACGTATATGTTATATTCCATTTCTCCCAAGTCTGTTACACTAGATGCCACTAAATTCTACACACTGCATCTTTAAGGAGTAATTAGATGAGTGACATTTTCTTTTATTATATCAGGTTTATTCTTGGCGTCATATTAGTTAAGCATATTAGTTAAGGAAATGTTATGAGATGCTATGTTTTGATTATGTTATATGAGCTACTGTATAACAGTTGCACTACTTATAATTGTTAAAGGGTAATTAATATGTTAATTTATATGTGTTTTATGATTTGCTGTACTTTATTCAGGTAGATCTACAGGTTGATCTCAGTAGTTTGACTGCCTTGCAGAAGATACTAAGGTCATTATAACCTTTTTCAATAAGATTATAGACTAATTTGGCCACTCCAATGAACCCATAAACAGATGTTCCCTTATTGTCTTTATTGACTGGAGACCTGGGTGTAGCAGCCTCACACCTGACCCAAGAGGGGCTGTGTGATTGGGAACTTAAACTCTTATAAATAACATGTAAGACTTGATTTGTTAGGTGTACTGTTGTTTCTGGGATTATCTCAAAGTAGGACACTGTAACATGTTGATGCTCTTTATATTCACTTTTTGACATAAAAGTACATGGTCAATGCATGTCTGATTTGCTGATTTATTTGCCAGATAAATAGTATATGAGACAACAAGCACTATAAAGAATAATATTTTGTGATCACACAGACGAAGACTGGGACTGTAATCCTGGCGTATATTTAGCTAATTATCTAATCAGGAGATAATGATTTGACATTTCCTCACAAACTGACTATACAGAAAATACAGGTATGTGTTCACTTGTTTACCTTTACCTGAAGATCATCTATCATTGAAAAAAAGAAGTAGAAAGAAAACAGCAGTGTGCCTGTATTTTTTTACCTGCTCTTTTCACTCATGAAGTTACTCTAGTACTCTCACTCAAGTAATTACACTGATGGCTACTTTTACTTCTACTTGAGTAATTGTTAATATAAAGTAACAGTGCTTTTACTTTCACTATATGTTGCATTTAAAAACAAAACAAACAAAAAAAGAAACGTGAGCACAGCTGCTTCCCAACCCACACTAATTCTGGTCTTGGTTACATATGTGAAAGTCAGATGAGCTACCATCCACCAACCTAACCTCCACATCCTTACCTTCCCCATCGCTACACAAAGGGAACACTACTTCCAGTCTTAGCACTGTATGCTGAGCTATGATTAATTACTGATAAATGACTTCAAACAAATCTTTGGCATTTCTGTCTTGCAGTTTCTTTGTATTGCTTAATGTGGTGGCCAATTAATAACGATGTACTGCAATAAGATAATATTGGCCAGTTTATGGGCCCAGCTCAATTACTCACCCATTGATTCATTCATTTACCCACAAATTTACTGACTTACTTGACTATTAATTTATTTCCCAACTCATTCACTTAATTACTTACTTATGAACTCATCCACTCACCTACCTACTTGTAAATGACGGTCAAATTAATAAGGTGGGGTCAAAAAGTTCAGATGAGCTTAAGCCAACATTTCAGATAAATCCTGGCAAACACTGAAGTAGCTGGTCGGGCAAGCAACTTGAGGGAGACAGATTTCATCGTCACGAGAAGGACAGGTCATATCTTTGCACCTCTAAAGTGGATTTCCATGTTTGTCTGGGAGTCTGCAGCGATAATAAAACAAAAACAACTCTCTTGCTCCATTCCTGAGTGTTTCTTGAAAGGTCACTATTCCCAGCATAGCAATAATATGTGTTAATGGATACCAACATTGCATGATGGGGGTATATTGTGTTCATAAGACAGGAGTGACAACCACCATAAGCAACCAATGGCTATTTTTTCTCCTCTAGAGCCACTTAACCAATAGCGTTAATAGAAAACATTATCAGTACAGCTTGGGAAGTGCTCAAAGAGGTGTCCAAACACTGCTTGCTGGCCTGCTTGGAAAGTATTAAAAAAATTATCCAGCATTTTCTGCCATTCCTTTCCCTTTCCAGTTGATATGCCAAGAATGCTATGTTTATGTTTTCATGTGGTGTCGCTGACATCCTTTGGGGATCGCCACAATATCTCCCATTGCAACTACACTAAAAACAATGAAGTCGAAGTTGCCTGAAATAGAAACACGGTCAGAAACAGCACAGCATACTAATGTGTGTGCGGCTTAGTGTTTTTTTGTTTATTAATAATCCATGCCAGCGGATCACATGCAGATTAAAGACTAACTGTAACCCAGGGAAAGTGGAAATGGAGGTGACAAAAATTAAAAAAAAAACAAGACTAGGTCAAAACCTAGTATGTGGATGGACGGTGTATGAAACGCTAGAGGGCTATTAATTAGTACGTCGCCTGGTTACCATCACACATGGACAAAGCAGCATTTTTTAGATGTTTGCTTTTATGTAAGTTTACGTTTATTTATTTGTATAGCACTTTCATACAGTAGTTGTAACTCAAGGTGTTGAACACATAAGAACACACACATAAGAATAACATAATAAGATGTAATACTTACAATACATTGCATCAGATTTTGAGTGCAGACTATATGGTGCTGTTGTAAGAAGGGTTGAGTTAAGATTTAGGCCATTTTTTCATATGTTTCGTATATTATTTCACTTACCCACAAAATAGTTTTAATGCAGTAACTATCAAGTTAATCATTAATGATAATTGTAAATGACCCCAATATAGTGTGTTTCATGTGTGTAAACTTTGCATTCGTGAATGTATTTGTTATATTGCTTTGTTTTTATTTACCATGAACACGGACACTAGATGCATGTAACGTGCGGCTATTCGATGGATCCTCTCCTCACACAACAGTCTCCTTCAGTAGATAATCGTGTTCTTGCCCGAAAAAATATTAAAACTTAATAAAGTGACATATTAACAATCCTACAGTGAAGGTTCATCCAATTTGACTGTTATCAGCCCATAGAATAGGCGTTATCATCACACATCTGTCCCAAATATATGGGCTAGTAGGGGCATACTAAACATCCTAGTGCAGTAGTTTCACAAGGCTGTTATCACCCATTTATTTCAGTGAGCCAATGTTGGTGGAGCCCAGTTGGTGCAGAAGGCCTGTTATCAGGCATATGCTGTCAATGTCAATTTTATTTTCATATCTAAAGGGCACTAGCAAAATATCAAGCTTTAGCTAACAAAACATAAACTTCCCTCCATTATTGGTGTTGGTTGAGCTTGGGGGTAGTGATAAATTCAGCAATTTGAAGGGCAATGCTGCAGGCAAGAAGCAACAGTGAGAGCTAGGATCAAAAATCTATCCAATATGCTGAGGCAACTCCTAGGGTACTGTTGAACATCAGAAGTTGCCCATAATATTACTTTGTCTATTGCTGTCCTTGGGTTAGGGATACTCTGGGCAATTTTTTTGGGCAATATTGCAAAAGTAGATATATTTTAATATCATCATTATAATGAAGCTGAAGTAGCAGACTACTGTAAACTAATAAGAAAAATTTAAAACTTTCCTGTTGGAAGTTGAAGACAACATGATATAACAGATAATAAAGCAAGATGACTTGAGGTCAACATTCGTATGATGGTCTGAAGACAACATCATGTAACAGATAATAAAGCAAGATGATTTGAGGTCAACATTCATATGATTGTCTGAAGACAACATTATAATTAACGTTGCGCTAATTCATGTATTGGCACCGCATGTTGCCACTGAAATAAAATGATACTAATTGCAGTAGCTGCATTTAAATATGACTCATAGCAGGTTTGCATTCATTCATGTGAGACGTTACAGTTGCCTACTGAGAGGTCTTGTACAGAAAATCTGACAGGTTAGTCTTCACATGGGCACAGGTGGTGTCTACAAAAACTGCAGCATTTTTTTCCACATCGGATCTATAGATTCAATTCCAGATTTGTAGAAGCTATAGCTGATCAAGATCCTTTTTTTTGTATGACTACCCTTGCTTAATAATAGACCGTATTATGGAGGGCAGAGATGAGGACGACAGGTTTTTTTTTTCCACAACCTGAACCATTTAAAAGTTAGACCTCTCCTGGTATTCTGCTCAACTCTGACAAAGCTGTAGTTCTGACATACAGTAGGGGGCTGAGGTGTGGTGCTGGCATGTGGGAACAGTGTGGTTCCTGCCTGCAGACACCCTGTGGACCTGATTGTTGATTGCAGCCAGAGGCTATAAACATAAATGTTTAGCCTATCTTAAGTTGGCAAATGTATTAGTGCTGTCAGAACCACCCATACCCACAGTACGAGTTAAAAATATCTTTGGGTCTCTGTCAGTGTATCTCTAATTAACTGAATGCCACACGACGACAAAAAAAAAAAAATCTAAACTGAACATTTTTTTAAAAAGTAAAAGCTTAGTTTCATTCACTTACTTTGTTTTCATAGATCCTCCAGTAAACCTAATACTTTAAGAATCGATATAGGTAAAGCACGTGGTGGACTGAATAAACTATTGGCCTCTACACAGTAGAGGTGGAAAGTGTCATTCTGTAGACTGAGGAAAACAACACTGTTTAAATTAATCTTTTCTGGTTCTGCTGCTTCTCTCTTGCTGGTTCCTTTCTATGTGTAGCACTGTACATGTTCATGACTTTGCAACCTAGCAACCAAATCTGCAGCTTATGCCTTTACATCATGAGTTGGACACCCACTTAGAGGCAGACTAAAGTGAACAAACTAGGAAACGGCCCTCTCTGTGTGTATGCAGTGTTAAGTGGAGCAGCCTGTAATACGATCATGTATTACGTTACTAACATTTTAAACCTTTAAACTTGCTCAATGACCTCCTCACCCATTGTTTCTCAACACAAAATATAGTAATTTGTTTTGTTTTTGATTCACTGCAAATTAAGCAGATAGATATTTAGCTGACCTTCATACAAACAGCAAGAGCAACCATTCTAAACTACACTGACACTAAACAACTGTTTGCTACAAGAGAGCCATACAAATGAACTTTGATGACTGCTAGACTGATGAGAAGTAGCTTATTTTACTCTTTGTCGTTCCCTGTGTTCCTCTTTGTTTCAGCTCTTTCAAACACTCACAGACCATACTCTCACTCTCTCTCTATCTCTCTCTCTCTCACACACACTAAAGATTCTATTAAGATTAACCTGTACGAAATTGTACAAATTGAAAAACTGAAACTTCATCTTCAGCTCCAAATAAGGTACACTAAGCTAGAGGTTCTTCTTTTATCAGTTTGCTGAAAAGGAAGTCCTTGATTCTTTATCCTCAACAGATAAAACACACACGCACACACACACACACACACACACACACACACACACACACACACACACAAAAATCCCCTCAGCAATCTTGGAATACTTGCACGACTAACTGTGATGCCAACTGAGAGGTCATTGAGGAATTTATTATTAAGGAATGAAATGCATTTTATAACATTAACATTTACCATTTAACAAAAATGGAGCATTAACTAAACAGGTCAGTTTCAAAAACTGTTGTACTTTAGTAAAAGACTATAAACATAATCGTTCAGTATCATAAAAGATGTTGATGTATTATGTATTATCTTGCATATCATTGTCGTTGGTAGTGATCTGACTAACTTCATTGGAATATTAAGTGCAGCTTATTTTTAATGGAGACAATTTTTCAAACCATAACAAATTTACTATGTTGTAGTATACTTATAGTATTAGTATTATTACCACACCAAGATTAATGAAAAATATATTTCCACACAAGCTGTATTTATATATTAACTTATTTGCTCATCTTCACAAAGGCAAAGTGATTTAAGTCCATTGCATGAAAAGAGGTGTGTTTAGCCTTACACTTTGCCTTTACTTCTACAAAGTGATATTTCACTTACCACTTAAATATGTCAAACAGAAAGACAAGATAACATTAGCATTTAAAATGACTTAAATGTGTCTCCCTGAAAGCCTGTGCTTTAAAATATGTGAAGGTGAACATGATAAATGCCCTCATTTAAACTTACAAAGGCAGAAAAGGCATACGAAACACTGTCAAGAGTCTTTGATCTGACGAAGTTTTCTATCTCTGAGTCCAGGGTCCACCTCTTCCTTTTCTCAAAAGTGCCATCCAGCTTTCTGTCTGGCTTTTATGCTCTCTTTCCAAAGCCAGCATCTCAGTCTATGATGTGTGCTTTCCATTTTCAACAGATAGTTCTGTTCCATGCTTTCCAACTACCAGAGGTGGTGCTTTTCGCCATGTGCTGAGTCCTGACTTTGAGAATTGATAGTTATTAAGTCATAATAGCGACAAGTTCTTCTCACTGTGCTACACTTTCACACTCCTTTCTGCACTAACACAAAACATGGCCACTGATTGTAAGTCGTTGGCCATGTTTTGAGTATATCTATTAAACCAAAATCTGTTTTATTCCATAAATTCTGACCACCCGAGGGGGTGCTTTGCTACAGGGCCCTCAGCATGCAAGGTAAATTTTTGCCAATGGTCCACCGACAGCTGTGTGGACTGTGAAGAGAATGGAAGAGAAAAAGTCTTGAGCAGAAGCTTCCATCTACTTTTAAATGCAAATTTAATCTGTCTGATTCTCTGCACCTCGTCATCCTTCTCTCAGTCTAAACTGGCTGATTTTTGGGCAGAGAATTTGATTGTTCTTTGGCTGTGCTCCCTCAACTACTTTGATAAAACAAATAATAAAGTCCACTAATACAGTATATCACTCTCACTCTAACCTGCTTCAATAATTATTTTGCTTTGTGATTTGATATGTGATTACAAATTTAAATTATGACATTAAATTAAAATGACACTAAAAATATTATGCTTTTTTGTGATTTTCTGTCATTTATATTCTGTTATGATGATGGATGTTCATTCTGCACATGGTCAAATTTCCAAAACTTGAGGTATATGTGTGTAAAAATGCTCCTTGTAAGACAAAGCAGTTTTCAGCCTGCTCTGAAGGCTTCATTAGCAATATTTTTTTAAAACTTTCCCAATGAGATGATGTCAGCTCATTACGCATGTCCATTAACGGCCATCTGTTCCATAGTCTTGGTTGCTAAGGTTGTTCCATGTGTTGTTTGTGCTGTCCACTCTCATATTTTGGATCGTATTCAAGAAGCTGCCATTTTAGGTAAGGAACAAGAAAAAGAAGTGAAATCCTACTATAGTTTGTTTACGTAGCCTCTGGAGCTGACTGAAGCCTGTTGAGAGGCAGCTTCTGAAGTTGGCCAATCAGAACAGAGTGGGCTCATCAAGAGGGGGGCCTTAAAGAGACAGGAGATGAAACAGCCTGTCTCAGACAGAGGAGGATGTGTTACACGGGCTATCAAGCGGATGCTGGCATGATGGTTGCTATGGAAACCGAGTGCTCATAGTGTCACTTCATAACTGCCCCTGTCCCAAACGACCCCAATCGATCGACCCTAATAATTGTCCATGCTGTTTTTATCTGTGAAATAACAATAGCAACAACAGCAGCAGTTGACAGTAAAATATGTTACCCAATGTTTTGTACATGACACATCTGTGGTTGGTTACTATGACTACTAATATAAACAGAAATAACGCCCGGGAAAATTCTGTTATGTACACTATGTAGGCCTACACAGATTTATCATGTTTAAGAAATGACATTAGCTACCAATATCTATTAGCAAAGACTAAAAGAGAGTAACTAATGGTAAAAGTAACCCATGATACAGGTATTTTTCACCACACTACACATCACACTTATAGTTTGAGAATTTAAGAATCTAAGACAGTACTAATAGAGAGTACGCAGTTATGTTCTCTACACTATGTACTAAAATGTACTGTAAAATGTACTATGTACTAAAAAACTTGTATTGCTCCTACTCAAGCCCGGCTACGTTCTAGGTCATTTTTGACAGGTATTGTAAAAGCAGAGCCTGTCTTGCCTTTTTTTTTATTTCTTGGCTAAGAAGGTGCTTTTGCCTCACCCAGTTGGTTGTCTTTTAATCGATTAATGATGGGCCAGGGTTCTTTTGCCCACTGGCTGTAATCCTAAATTTGCATAGTAATCTTATCACAGTACCTTGATTATTGACTGGTATGGCTCGTGCATTTTTCTATTGAAAAAGTGAAGCAGGTAAAGTGTTCATGGGCTGTATGTTTTCAAACTGTCTGTGTGTGAAAGTTGTTCTCCTATTCCTCCTCCAGTAATGCAAGATTATGAGTCTTTTTGGCTTTGATAGTGCTTGCAATATGGACTGCAGGATGTTTTGAAGCTTACATAAGATATGTTTCATTTCTTGTGGATCTTTTTCTATCTAACCAGCAAGTCTTGAGATGGATCTCAGTCCTTCACCACTGTGTTGGTGAGTAACTGTACCAGACAGCATGGCAGTGTGTTTGGAAACCTAAATAGAGTGAGTCTGAACATATTGCTGTATAGCCATGGGACTAGAGATTGATCTTGTTCCTAGTATGTAATTGTACGGTCTTTGCAGAGGTGTCTCTGCAAACATATATCAATCTGTCACAACAGATTGAATTTTTGCTTTGTGCTATGGTAATCCAAGATCATCTTCAGGTCATCTTTAGATCTTTAGGTCAGTGCAACAACCCTTACACATAAATACAAATAACAGTGTGTTAACTGGTTTACTTTTAATTTCCTCCCAGCATGCTTACGTATGAGAAATCAAGAACCCTTTGCTAACAGAGTGGACACTTAAGTCTCATATTTTGCTGAGATTTAGAGTCTTTTTATGTGACCATCTTCTTCACTATTCCCCAATGCCTTGCTGCTACCTTAGCCTCATTGTGAGGCATAGTCCTGTGAGTTCCTCTATTCCTTGCCTTCAGCTGAGGAGGATGTTTGGCAGCTTTTATGACCAAGATGTAGAGGAAGAGAAGGGAGATGTTGAGAACACCTCTCAACCCTCTGCTATTAACTCTAAAGAAACTGGTTGTAGTCCCTTGGATGGTTTACAAACTATTGTAATTAGTCCATTAAAACAACTATCTAAATAGCCCTGACACATTTGGACCTAGAATTGGCATCTGGAATGGCGTCCTGACTAGTGAACTGTTTCGAACTGTTCCTCATCACATTTACTCCTTTTGTTGAAGCTAGACCCCAGGTCCCTCCTTCAATTCCCACATGATTCCATTGCTCCAGTAGAGCTCTGTCTCCTGGTTTATAAAGTTTCTGGCTTCTTTGTAACACTGATTTTGTCTCTGCACCACATATGGCTATTACAGTTTCTGATGGCTTCAGGTTATACAGTATGTTTGGTCCTCCTGTACAGCAAGCCTTGGAGTGCTCTGTTGAGATTAGATGAGCGAGGGAACTGTTTTCAGGCCTATGCCAAAAAGGCAAAGACTTCCTGTGGTGGGGATGCTTTTCAACTTCCTCCGTGGCCTGCTGCCCAGGAAAGGGTATAGTGCAGAGGTTTTCAAAGTGGGAGGCAGGCCTCCCTAGGGGGGTTCCAAACAGTTTCAGGGGAGACTCAGTGAATGGAAGTGAAAAAATATTACATTAGTTACCAAAAGGAGATCACATAGAATAGCCAAAATGTGTGTGATTTGGTTAAAGAGATAGTTCAGATATACAGTAGTTTGGGGAATTTGCTGTTTTTCTCACTTTCCCAGAGTCAGAAACTAATAAATGCCTTAGGACAGACTTTTTAAAATGTATTTAGTGTAGTCTGAAGTCACATCAAACAGAAATATTAGGCTATATTGGCTCAAATGTTGAGTGTCTAGGGGATCGGGGGGGGGGCTTTTTCCAAGCTTTGTCTGAGGGGAGGTCCACAGTGTCAGACTTTGAGAACCCCTGGTGTAGTATACGTCTGAGATGCCATTTCATCTGCTTGGCCAGCTTTAACATTAGCATCCAGGCGCCTGAGGATGCCAGGGAAGAGAGTACCAGTTCAAAGTGCTCCAACTTGGGATATTGCTAGCCCCCTGTTTTTTTCTTGGTGCATGGCAGTTGCACTGGCCCTGCTGCTGGCAGGAGGAATGTGAATTCTTTCATTTGTAAATGACTGATTGTTATGTTCCAAGTCAAGGACACAGGCAATTAGGGACACAGAGCATCAGTGGCCCTGATAACCCATGGTGCCCTGCTTGATGTCAGTGCCCAGCCAGCAGAGAGGGTTCACCTGCATTTGTTTTGATTCTTACATAGCTGATGACAGCCTCCTCCTTGCAATGTGTACAGCAATTGTTTACTTATCAAATAATTATTAAGGATTGGGCATACAGGACCTTGCTAAATCCACCGGGCATGTTCATGTCTCACTCTTCAATGTTGTGCTGGACCTTCAGTCACTTTGGCCTACTGAGATCTGGCTGACTGACTCGTGGGCATCTCACTGGCACAGGATACAGTAGGAGTCACTAAGTACAATGTGTCTTTTCCCTGAAGCCATTCTGAAAGAAAATTCCCTGCATGGCTGATGATACTCATCTATACTACATATATACTACATATACTATACGTATATACTCATAAATCTGTTTGAGCAGTGTACTCGCCCTCTGATTCCAGGATTCTGAATGAAATGCTACATGGGTGTACAAGTCTTTTACATATGGTCTTGTGGCATATGTCCCCAAGATCACAGGTGACTATGTTGATGTAGATACTTAATCTGTATGTGTATGTGATGGGATATCCAGGTAGACAGCACAGCTCCTGGTAGTGATCCAGAATTCATAGAACCACACTAACTTTTATATCCATATGTTTTCATGGAGAAATTCCATTATACACTAATTTGAGATCATGTACTGAAATTGTTTATGGCTGTCAGTGTTGTGTATTGATAAAACTTCACTGGAAAGGATGAGTGGTGGCTTATTATGATAATGTGACCTTATCTGCTTGACTGACCTCTGTTTATAATGCTGAATAATTGATATGTGTGTTCACAATTTATGTCAAACTTAACATGCACCATTTAATCTTTTCATGAACTAGATTAGGCCTTAGGCCTCAGCTTGTATTTCTGAACTAATTTATAAAAACGACCCGTAAAAACACCCGTGCTTAACTTTCCATTGGCTTAGACATTGGCTGAGATATATATAGAGACACACACACACACACACACACACATATGTGTGTGTGTGCCTGTATATGTGTGTGTGTGTGTGTTAGAGGTAGAAAAGAGGTAAAAAGAGTGAGATTTTTAACACTCCCACTGAGTTTTCTATTCACTGAGTTTTATTTTCTTCATCCTATTTAGCACACACTGTTTCCACCAGGAGGGATAAGAAAATTAATAAATGACAGAGTATACTACAGAAATAGAAAGAAAAGATGCATCCTATATTTGCAAGTTTGTACAAAATAGCAAATAAATACTTAGTCACTACAAGGACAACTTAGTCATCACTTCTCCTTCTGGGACAGTTTGAGAGAATTGAACTGTTCCTAAATTCTGTCTTTATATCCATACAAGGCAAAACGTTGAGTGCAAAACCCCCTAGCTGTCACTTATATGCTGTGTGATATCAGCTTGCAGAACTCTAATCGGCTTTGATATGAGCTACTATTGATTTGTTGCTGCAGTTTGAGTTGTTTTAACAGCTGATGTTGTGATTATGACCTCTTTCGCAGTCAATTAGAGGAGCTTTTAACGGTGCAACTAATGGCAGTGTAAGGTCATGTAGTGAAATCAGTGATTCACTTTTGTCCCTCTGTATGAATAAACATGATAGTATTTTATAAAAAGTGCAGAAATATTCTCCAGGGCTAATTCAAATTATTTATTTACATATGCAGAATTAGTTTTTGTTGTATGAGCATCATTTTCCTCTGATTTGTATTGTTCAGCTAATGTGACTGAAGAAAGTCAGAGAACCAGAGACTTTGGCCACACCCTGGGAGACTGAAGAGATTATTGTCCTAAAATAATTACAAGGAAATTTGTAGGCAGCAGTGGTCTTACTCATATAGCATTGGACCCCAACTACTGCTTTTAATTTCAGCCATCTAATAAGGGTATGAGTTTAGACTTTGGAAACCAGACAAATGTAATTGTCAACATAGTAGGATAGAAAACCAGCAGAATTCTGTGTCTCAAGGGCTGTAATTGAAAATCACTGATATGCAGATATGATATAGCAGCATGCCACTCAGAGCTACAGTACAGCCAACTCATTACATAATCTAAGAAATATGACAAAGATCAGGTACCTCAAATCTTTTTAAGGAGCTGGTGACCATGTGAACTTAAGTGCAGATTGATTGTAGAGATCAACAAACTCAAGAGCATTCCATTAAGACTTTGGATATTTCATCCAGGGAAATGAAATTTCAAATGAATTCACCCTAATACCTAAAATAAATTTGCCAGCTTCACTTCCTCAAGTCTTACTGTCACTGAGGTTGCCTGGCAACCAGAGGAGACTCCTGTGAAAAACTGAGCAGCAATATGTCTTCCCAGAGACAACGTCCCTGTTAGTCTGCATAATCCACAGACCTCTCTGTAAACCACTTTCCAATGAAAACTATCTAAAATAACTGGGACATTGTTTTTGGGAAGGCCAGCTGCTGTTCAGTGCTTCAAATGTCATGTTTATGTAGTATGAGTAGTGCTGAAACACTCTCTTTGATAAATGAGCTATACAATTAATCAATTTGCTTCTTGATTGGCTGCTTTAGTCAGTTCTGTGTCACTTCAAACTGCATATCTTTGGGTTTTTGGACTGATGGTAGGAGCAACTTGAAGACATCACCTTGGGCTTTTATTTACTGATTAATTGAGTATTCGATAAAAATAATCAACAGATTAATCAATAGTGAGTAAAATCAAGCTGGAGCCAAATTTGAGCAACACAAATGTGGTTCCACTGACTTCAGAGGCAGGTGTCAGTGCAAATAAAACCAACACTATCTGCATACATTTTGGTTAGATTAATCTTTTACCTTTAGCAACAATCCTGCTAATATGCCTTGTGTGCTTCAAATTTAACATAATCAACTCACAAGTCTGCACTTTGCTTTTAAAAAAAATCCATCTTAGCTTTTTATTCTGAGGTAAAATGCATTGAACTGTTATGAATTAAAAATTTTGGTTCAATTCAATCCATTGAATGAGGTGTTTTAATTTATTCCTGTCCTGCAGTCTTTCCTCCTTTCCACTTCTGCTTTAGGTATTGATTTCCTACTATTTCTGCCAATCATAGAGGTGGTAGTGTGGGAATATAAATACACCCAGCAAGTCAACTAGTTAATGAGCACGGGGGCATTTCAGCGATCACACTGTGTCTGCTGGCTGCGATGCATTGTGAGCTCCTGGTAGTGGCACTCTTATCTCTGCCTCTTGAACAAAGAGCCTCTCCCTGTTGAATGGTGGTAGAAAATAGTGAGTTTAAAATCAAGCTTTTGCTCTTTGATTGTGAAGGACACCAAAACCTTGTGTTTGAAGTTTCAGACAGCTGTAAAATGATATTCTATCAAACTTTTTGGAAAAGTACACAAATAACCATGGCCTAGATAGACACTTTACATCACTGACAGGCTTGTGTGGTCTGTTAAGGGTGGTGTGGCGCCGCCCCTCCTGTAATTCCAATTGTGAAATACATATTTTAATGAAAATTGTTTTTGTTGTTGTTGTGTTGTGTGTGTGTATAAATTTCAGTTACTCTCACATAAATCATACATGATTACAGAAACGTGCGATGACTAATGAATAAGCGCTGCCTATGATCTTTGTGTGCCGAATGGCGTGTTTTTCTCCATGTGATGGCAGTATGTAATATGTTCGACTTTTCCTGGTGGCCCCTGATTGGTTGACACTGAACGCTGAAAATAACTGGATCTGAGGTGGAAAATTTTACACTTGGGCGATTGGGCGATTTTCTATTAGATAACATTTACCCCCTGAAGGCAGGCAAAATGTACATGGATCGTTGTGGTACTGTGGTGATAACTGTTAAGTAAAAGCAACTGCTAAGTGACCACCCAAAAATACTTTTAGAAAGCTATAGCCTAGCCGCTAACCACCAGCAGTTGGCTCTCTGCTACATTGTACGGCGCATGCTCTCTGCTACATTGTACGGCGCATGCTCAAGACCAAAATACACAGAGCTACCTAGGACTGTAGCCCCACCTTATGGAAAAGTCACGCCATTGATCATTGATATCAATTTTAACACAAATTTGACAATGGAAAATATATTTTAAGTCTGGATTCTGCTTCAAAATTTCTCTCATTCTTCTCTTCTTCTCTCCCATGACAATTTTTAGACAGTAATGGCTTACAAAAGCAGGCGTGATGTGATAAAGAAAGATGGCTGCCTAGTTGAGACATTTAATATTTGTTATTCACAGTACAAGATATTGTTGTCCTGTTCACCACTGGCTTCAACTTGCAGTCAATTTGGCAACAGAATCACGAACAGATCCTTATCATCCTAATTACACACAGAGCACTGAAAAATTTAGTGAAATTTGATGCAATCTTTAATCCTCAAAGAAATAACGCAGTAATGTCATGAGAGAAAGACCCTTTTATTGCTATTCTTCTTCTAGCCAATTAGCTTTTTTGAACTTTTTTGAAGTAACAACATGAGGTACGGTATCATGCAGAATATTAACAGCTACATGCTGTAACTTCGTAAATTCAGAAACACTGCCTCAGAGAAGACACATTTACAAGTGCAGCCAGTGTCATGCAGAGTTCAAAGAGTCCAAACCTAGCCATTTGCAATGAGATTATTTCATCACACACATCTACAAGGCTAGACTTTGAAGGCATTTTTGAGCTCTTGGACAACTGAATTTGTATTTGTTCACGGAAAAGGTTGTTGCAATCAACAAAAAAACAGAAGAAATAACTCCGCAATTACCCATTCTCAAATACTTCAAATCACATCACAATCACATTCTGTACTAGGAAATGTCACATCACAGACAAGACTTGCACATGTGGAAACCACTGATGTGTATACATGCAATGACAACACAAGGTTGTTAAAAGACGGCACAAAACAAGATGCTCTTCTTGCTTGCGTTTGTGTAAAATTGCCAAAGTTTGACTCAATATGGATAAAAGCAGATTTCTATCCAAGGCAACATATAAACCAAAACAGACAGACTAGATGGTCCTTTTTTTCAATCATTATTTGATTGAAAGAAGGGTCAATTCACCTAAATCACAAAAACATATTTTTTCACTTTAATCTAATCGTTCCTGGCCAGACTGTTTTGAAATATCAAAACCTGAAATTAAATTTTGTGTGTGAAGCACTGTCCCTGTCTTAAATGCTGTGAGGGCCAAATTCCATTCACCTCTATTGAATTGGGGTGGTGGCAAAACCTTCAAAACCTTGTTACAAAACTATCTACATGAGTGAGAAAATATTAAATTATATATAATAGTAGAGACTACCATTAGCTACCACTAGCATTAACTGGTGAAGGTCACACACAAAGAATGTCCCTTCTCCCACCTGCCTCTGAATGACTGGTATCACCTGTATTTTTTTCCCTTTGTTATCACTCAGTCATTGTGTGTTTTCCTCCTCTCATACCTGTATTTACCTGACATCTCTTCACTGACACTGCAGTTTGTTGTATTTTGACCCTCCTCCTCCTCACCACCAGCATTAAGGAGGAGGAAAGGAGGAATGTCCATCGCCCTGCTGATTTACGGCCCTGCTTCCTTGCTGCTGTGGCTCCAGGCGAGGGGGCCAATGTCAAACCTCCTTCAGGCTACTCTCTGTGCTTGTTAAATGAATTTTATGGTTCTTGTCAGTCCAAATCTCAAGTGTCTTTCCTCGTTGAGCTACACTTTACAAAATGTTATACCAGATTCAATTTAAAAAATGTGCAATTTGAACTGTACGGTGTATAAAACGGCTAAGGGACTGAAGACTGCACACACACCTGGAGGAGTTTCTAGGAGACACCGTGGGCTTGTTAGAAGGAAACCATCCAAGAATAAACAACTGCCCTATGTGACTGGCTCAAAGAAACTGAACTGGACTGACATTTACAGGAGATTTGACACAGAAAACATTACTGTGATACTGTCAGTTTGACCACACAAAGCCAGATACTGCAACTGTTTACCCACAGCAGGAACAAACAACTGGTTGGGTTGGACATGCTGTTTCATATCTTTACAGCTCAGTTTGTGTTGCAATCTTTTCATTTCTTATTTCTTTGTATAGCTTTCTTTTACATATGCATTCTGCTTTTAAAAGTTAGCTGTATAGATGTCAAATATTTAGAATTTTAAAGAAATTACCATCCTGATCAGACTGTTTTCTTTCAGGGGTATGTATGAGACTCTTTAAAAGATGGTTTTCAATTTCAAACATTCTTCCCTCTGGTACGTAGACTAAGCTGTCTGGCATCTGGCAGAAAATGAAATAAATGATAATAAAAGATAAACTATATGTCCAAAAGTATGGACACTCACATTACAACCATGTGTGATTCTTTAACATCTTATTCCAAAATCATGGGCATTTATCAGCTGCTATAACAGCCTCTTCTAGGAAGACTTTCCACATGATTGTGGAAGCTGACTGCAGGGATTTTCTCCCATTTAGCCACGGGAGCATTGGTAAGGTCAGACAGTGATTTTGAGGTCAGGACTCTGGGCAGGATGGTTAAGTTCTTCCACATCAAACTGGGGAAGAAAAACATTTCTTTATGGACCTGTCTTTGTGCACAGAGGCACTGTCATGTTGAAATGGGAAAGGGTCCTCCTCAAACTGTTGCCAGAAAATCGGAAGCATGCTATTGTCTAAAATATTATATATTGCAGCATTCATTGGAGCTAAGCCAAATCATGAAAAACAGCCCAAGAGCAAAAGTGCACATAAGTATATAGAGAAGGGAGTCCAAAAACAGACAGGATGAGCACATTTTCCTCCTCAATGCAAAACTTAAAGCCTTCCTGAAGACAGAGTTTATTGCCTGTACTTGCTCAGTTTGAACCTCATACTTTCAATGTCATACTGTCATAAAACTTTCAGTAAGTCACTATATGGTGTGACAAGGCTAAACCGAAAGTCAAGTCATGCTGGAGCAATTTCTTATAATGGGCACATTTTATAATTTATCACCTTTTTTCATCTCTCGTGTCTGAATCATCTGTAATAAGTACCAATTGGAAGACCAAACACCGTCCCAGGAATGAATCACAATATGAAGTGATTAAAGAAGGTGGGACTAAATCAAATATTTGAAAGTGTTATGGACTGTGGATATAACTTCAGCTGATATAACAGGAGAAAAATGGCGTTACAGTAGGACTTTTGCTCTTGCCAAAAAGGCTTAATTACAGCTACTTCTAATCATGTTAAAGTCAACAACATTTTAGTGCTTGAAAACAGCATACAGCAAAAAAAACCCCTCAACCTCCTCACAACCATTTTCTCTCTGGTTTGGACAAGAACATACCCTCTAATGAGAGAATTTGAAATGTATCACTACAGTAGAAAAATGTCTTGGAAAGCATGTCCAACAGCATCCAACATACTCAAACAAAATGCTTGCATTTAACCTTCCTATCCGCAATAATTATGCAACACGAGGTAGGATCAGGCAGGCTACCCACTCATGCTATAATGATGACCACATATAGCCCTCAGCGTATCCTCCACAACACCTGCATAATGGACTTACAGAAGCAAAGCATGGTAAAGGGGGGGGGGAGACGGCTCCTGCATTGGCTTGTTTGTGTCGGTATTGATGAAGATAAAAACAGCAGAAAACAAAAGCAAATCTCATATTTGACCATATCTGCCTGCAGCTGTTGAACACATTAAATGCTTTCTCTCTCTCTCTCTCTCTCTCTCTCTCTCTCTCTCTCTCCTTTTCTTTCTCCCACATGCGCGCGCCTGCACACGCGCGCACACGTCCCCCACGCAGCCGGGCGCGCACACGCAACCTGCTAGCCAGTGCGCTGCACAGGAGCCCCTGACACTACCCCCGTGCCTACCCGTGATCGCTGCCTGGCGTCTCTGCCGCTCCACTGGATGTTTGCGCAGAGGACACCTGCCTCCGACGGTGACTGCACCGATCCCCGCTGCACAAGCTCGTTTTCACCTCTTAACTTTTGCAACGTGTGCTGGGATTTTTCTTGTTTTTAATTTTTTTTTTTTTTTTTTTTTTTTTTTTTTTGCTTGCACCTGTTCCAAGACTATGCTTCAATCAGGTGAAAAAAACCCTGTAGAGCCAAGCGTTTGACTCCCAACTTGGGGCTTGATGGCACGGTTATTTGTAACAGGTCTGGAAAGTTGCGCTGCGCCAAGGAGCATGGGCGCAAACTTTAGAAGCTTTTTATAATCGAGAGACAGTTTTTAGAATGAAGGCAGGTGAGTCACCCCTCGCGTGAGAGGCGCGCAGAGCTCCGCGGCTCACCGGGTACTGGAAAGAAAAGGCGACACGGAAGAAGTCGTGATCTGTGGTTTGGATTGCGATACGGAGAACGGAGGAAACGGACCGATGAGACAACATGGGTAAGTAAGTGGAGGGGTGTCTCATTCTGAAACAGTTGCCGCCAGAGGCTGGAGAGACAGAGAGCCTGCAAATCAGCAGTATTATTAGTTGAGCGCACTTGTGGTGCTTACAAAAACAATATGGGTTGCTTTTAGATTCTGGCGCAGCTGTGAGTGTGTGGATGTTCAGAAAATTTCACTAGATCTTTCGCGGCTTATTCCTGCGCAGCAAGCTTACATCTCCAGTCTTTCAGAGCAGTACTTTTACCCTACTCTCTGCAAATATTTCTTTAGATTCTTGAGAATATTTGAATTGAACACCTCAGGAAGGTTTTCCTTTTCTATCCACGAATTTTTTTTTTTTTACAAAGCAAATACTGCAGGCGGGAGTGTTCATGCTACTGAATATCAAGGAGTGGAGAGAGACAATAATACTCTCACCTTTATGATGTGGAAGTGATGTAGCCCAGAATCTGATTCAGTCTGTATGGATGCCAGCGCGCAATGATGAGTGGAGCCTGGATAATAGACAATTAGCCTGTCTGTCAGATAACGTCGCTGTTAATGAAGCAGCACTAACAAGTTTATTCATACAATCTCAAGCTGGCTTTAAATGGCCGAAATTTGGTGGAGTGTGTCCGTTTTCTTTGGCCTCCCCCTCACCTCCCCCCCTGTCTCACCCTTCAAAGCTCTGGCATGTTTTGACTCCGTTCTATTTCTTCTACCTCCCCTCTTCTCCTGACAGCTCTGAGCACCTACAATCTCATCCCACACTGCCTATCACCTCCTCCATTTTACTGACTGTGGGTGCTCTAAAGCTAAATTCACCGCTCAGCCTCACAAACCTCACAAACCCACACTTCTCTTCAGTGTTTTAGGGCATTTGCGTTCCGCAGCTTCAGTCAATTTTTGCGCATTGTTTGGGCTCAAACGAACTGCAAGTGTTCAGAACTGTGACGGAATATGTGATGAAACGAGGCTGTCACTTTCAGGCGGTCTGAAGCTGTTTTGATTGATAATGTCAGGATTTTTCAACGTCCTTGCTTTCAGTGCAACTTGTGTTGTTGTTGAATATCAGTGAAGGACTATTATTCATATGTTGGCACGCGCGCGCACGCACGCGCGCATACACTTGGAACAGGGCATGTTTGACAGGAGGTGAGGTGTAGGGAGAACCGTTTGAGTTGTTTTTAAACTGCACCCCTGTGATTCATTCTGTTTGTCTTGACTTCTCACTTGTTGGATTTATGTTGCTGTTTCGTTTTATTTTTAGTCTATTTTTCATTTCCACATTTGCTAAAAATATGACAGAGGCTGGAGGGATATGCTGCCCACACATCCGTGCAGATCTGTGGGATTTTCCCAAATAATGAGCAGCTTAGTGCAACTAATTAGCACATACCATTACAATTTTAATTATCTCATCGCAATCACTAACCCAAAATAAGTGGTTGCATTTGTTTGAATATCACTTCTAAATGAAGCTATCTCACAGTATCCATCCAATCCTCATCCATCGCCTTGTTTTCCACAAATGGTAAAGAAAAGTTTATACTGTGTTCAAGATGAAAAACAAAGAAAATCCTCACATTTGAGAGAGTGAAACTACAAAATATTTGTCATTTTTACTTGATAAATGACTGAAATGATCATCAAAATTGATGCCAACATATTTTAACTGACTGACTAAGTGTTTCAAAATGACAACCAATTAGTATCAAACGTGTAACAACATTAATACTTTTAAATTAATGACTGATAAGGAGGAACATTTGAATAACAAGCCAAGTCTTGATGAATTTGATCAAATTCTCATTGTGCGCCATGGTAACCGAATGGTTACAGCGCGTACCACATAATAGCAACGTGCCTGGTTCAACTCCGGCTTGACACCTTGTTGCATGTCATACCTGTCTCTCTCTCCCCTTGTTCCCTGTCTGCTTCTCCACTATCAGCTCTCCATTAAAGCCAAAAAAGAGCCCAAAAACATATCTTAAAAAAAAAAAAAAATCTCATTGTGAACAACACAGGGGCCCGAAGGTCTCCTGTCTAACTGAACTGCTGTAGGCGAAGTGCCTGCAACAGGGCAACTCTGCTCAAATTGCCCTCAGTTTATTCAATAATCCATCAGTTTATTGGTACACACAGAGATAGTAATTGGTCCATGGGGCAAATTTCTGGAAAACATAAGTTGAGTTTGAAGTTGAAAAAAAACCAAAAAAACCTGTGGACACATTTTTTCCATTCCACGTCTTCAAGCTTCTAATAGTTTAGGTCATTACAGTATCGACTGTTATTCACAGGTTTGCCTTTGGCACAAAACCACTAACTTTTCCTCCAACTTCAAGAACATATGGAATTTAAGACGGTAGGTGTAGATCTAATTTCTCAGTTCTATGAATTAATCATCACATTGTTAAACTGCCGAAGTTGAATATAATTGAATAAATGCTTTTAGCTGAAAGACAAGGCATCTATATCCTACAGATTAAAGCAGTAACACAACATGTTGCTGTAAACTAACACTTCTTCCAGAGCTCAGTATGATATGATGACATATTAACAGCTATGCAACAAAGAAGAAGAAACTAACTTCGAACAGTCTAAATGGCTGCAGCTGTAGCTGCTTTTGAAATAGCTGAAGCCATCAATAAGTATTGTTCTGTCAGCGTGAGGCATGTTTCCTCATTCTGAGCCTGACAGAAAGTCCCCATCAGGCATTTTTCTGCAGCACTTTAGTAACGTTCAGTTCACCACTACCTACACACGCCATCCACAGCATATCACATTTAACTAGTTTCTTCTACCTCTAGGTCATTCATTTGAGTTTTTTGTCCCTGAGTGTTGGACTATTGTGATTGGCAACACCTCTCTGAGTTTTTTTTTTTTTTATTATTATTCACTTCACATTTTTTATTTTCCTTGAAGTTTTGAAATATCTGTGAAAGATTTCCCCCAACAATGTGTCCTGCTTATTGAACTCAAGCAGTGAAATATGGGCAGAGACACAAAACTGAGAACAAACTCTGGCAGTAAGCACGGGGAGCTGAGCTTGCACCAAAAAAAAAAAAAAAAAAAAGACTCTGCAACAATAACCACATTGTGTTGTGTATTTTGTCAGTAAAGCACACTACAGCCTATATGTTTGGCTGTCATGGTTTTATTTATTTGATAATGTTGGCTTCCTTTCTTAAAAAATGCTTTGTTTTTGGAAAACAAGTCCATCCTAAATGAAGAAATAGATAATTTGTCAGTACCTTCCAAAACAACCATTGCAGTACAATTGTTACAAAAATTCATGTGTTTGTTTCGTGTTCTATTACCTCTGCAGACATAGTTTTGTTAAGTTTAGGTAACTAAAACTACTTGGTTAAGATTTGGAAAATACCATAGTCATAGTTAAAAGAAACCAACACTGACTGTTGGTAGGAGACAAGATGCAAACCACAGTCTCTGGTGTTAAAGTCAGTTGTTTAGATCCCCTGAAAACCTGGTATCAAATTTTTTGTATGTCTCTGTAACATTACATTTTAAAGCAACAATCAAAGTTTAAGTCCTTATCCTTGGATATTATTAAGACCTATAACACTCAAAAATTCAGCCTACTACTTCATTTGGACTGTGTTGGTACAGTTTGATCAGACTTGATTGACAGTGGCCTGGCAACATAAGCAAACAACCCCACAACTGTCATCATATTTCGATTCAAATATTGCTAAATCCTAATTGGGTGCACAGAAGTAGGTGACATCACCTTTTTCAAGCAGAACCGTGCCCATTTCAACCCAGTGAGAGAGTCTAGACAAAAGCACGGATACAGAAATCTCTCTGTGAAATAATCAAATTGTTGCCAAACTTTGGCAGAAAAATGTAAGTTCATGCAGGAGCCCATCACTCATAGTAAGAAGCAGATTTAGAAATTAGGTTTCAGGGCCTTTAAACAAATGACCAATACTGTCATTTTTCTGTTGAGAACAGGCCGTAAAGTACAAAGCTCCACAAGGGACATGGAGACAAATAGAGGAAGGAGAAAGACATTTTAAAAAAGATCCATTTGTGGAAATGATGCTTTTATTTGCAAGGATTTGTGCCAAAAGTCCTATTGTTGTTTCTACTGCTGGTGCAAAGTAATGTTTTTGTGAAAGAATGCAAAAGATATTTATTTTATTTCCTCCCTTCCAGGAGCTCTATAGCACAATGATAAAGATAAGAATCCAAAATTCAAATAACTAATATACTATAGTCGATTTCTCAAAGTGAAGTGAGCCAGTTCCATTATATACAGCAGAAGTGTCTTAATTGATTCTCATGAGCATTGGAACAACTAACCACTGGCCTAAAGTGCTGAATTATGATTAAATATAAATATTGCTTTTCATACTCCTGAATGAAGGACGTAACCCGCAAAACTTCTGACCTTTACTGATTACTAGCATACCACACACACACACTCATCATCCATGATGTCAACTCTTCAGCCTTTACAGCAGGCTCAGCTCAAAGTGGCCAGCTTAAACCTTTCAGTTTGTGCTGATCTTTTGACCTCAGCACTCATATCGATCAACATGGCTCTCTGCCTCTTTGCACAGATTTCTAAACCAATAACATGCTTGTGTGTGTGTGTCTGTGTGAGTCCTAAGCAGCAGCCAGCATCAGTACAGATCCTGATATGTTGGATATTACAGGGTGAGAAACATCATCAAGGATGTCTCTCATCCTAACCATCGACTTTTCACCCTCCTCCCATCCAGCAAGTGTTACAGGAGCCTCTGCTCTCGCACCAGTAGGCTCAGAAAGAGCTTCTACCCTGAGGCTGTGACCCTGCTGAGCTCCACACCACCAGTCTAATAGCATCATTGCACTCATTACTGCACTGTGTAAAATACTTTAACGAACATGTAATTTGCACTGTTCATATTTTGCACAGTCTGATCCGCTACGCTGTTCAGATAATGTTACTGTACATATAACCAACTGTACATATGCTGTTTATACTCTGGATACCAAATGCTGTTAATACTGTAACCTTACATTTTCACTCTGTTCTCTAATTCTTTCCACCTCTGTATATACATATTTAAAATATTTACATATATAATATTTATAAGTATATTTTAACTGTCCACAGTCCATCACTGGACATACACTATTGGAAGATATATCATCACGTACTTTCCTGCACTCATCTGTAAATAATACTGTTTTTTTTGCACTTCTGGTTGGATGCTAACTGCATTTCATCGGCTTTGTACTCGTACACTGCACAGTGATAACATAGTTGAATCTAATCTACCCCAATCTAATCTAATCTATAGGCCTGTGAAGAGTTCAAACTGTCACTTTTTGACAGGCTGAGTCTAGATGTTACTCGCTGGCAGTGTAAAGGTTGAAGACCTAATGATGTCTGATTTTCTGGGTGCAACTATCAGAGAAGCAAACAACCTGATACAGCCCATTGCTGTATGAATCAGTTACATACAGTATCAGTCAAAAGTTTGGACACACCCATTCACTTGAATGAGAAAGTGTGTCCAAACTTTTGACTGGTACTGTATTCTTGAAAATAAAATCAAACAAGTGAAAGGTTTTACCTGAGGCAGACCTCACTCTAACCAGACTGTACTTCTTAAATGTTTTCTGATTTAATAGTTTCACAGTTCAATTGTTCTTTAAGGGAAAAATCCTTTTTGTATATCTTTATAGCCAAGGAATTAAACTACTGCCAATGTCTAAGAAAGATAAGGAGTAAAGTAGCTGGATAACACTTATATCAAGGCAAGAATAAAAAAAGAAAAGAAAAAGAAATCTGTACACTTTCTTTAATTTAATTATCTTGTGCTGCAGTTTTTTGATCATTCTTGGGTCTTCATCAGGCACAAACATCATGTCAGATCATACCACCGAATTAATTAAATAGAATATAGAATAGAATAGATTCATTAAGTTTTAATGTGAATATGAAACAAGATTCCACTCTTGCCTTGACACCTTTTTGGGAGAACCATAACTTAATTATTTTGCATGAGAAGTTGTGATTTATTTTTTATTAAACAGAAGGCTACGCAGACATGGTTCAACTGATGTATGACCACTGGATATTCATAAGGCTCAGAGTAACTCTAATATCAGGCCGCTCTATGGCTGAGAGAACGCTGTAGGCACCAGACCAGAATGGATTTTGCTGAAGTGCCTCTAAAAAGTCACTTTTCCAAGTGGACTTCCATCCAGCACTTCTCATTAAGACCGCCTTTTCCACAGTGGACAGCTTTCATGGTCACACAAAACCTGCTGATGTGAAAACGCTGACATGCAAAATGACCCATTAGACTTTTTAAAGGTCTCCCTCCCTGCAGATTATATCATACACCCTTGACAAGCAGAGTAAGTGGTTACATAGGCTGTAAAAGGTTGTGCTTTCTATGAGACAACATTGTTGTTTGTTGTTTTCTACAATTTGTTGGGCAGCTTCACTTAAAAGGTCAGCCAGTCAGCTAGAGTAGTGTTCTAAATTGTCTCCAATGGAGCTGAAATGATAAATTGATTAATCAATTAGCTGACAGGTAGGAGATTAATTGACAGTTTTGATAATCTGTTGTTTATTTCTCATATAAAAATGCCAAACATGCTTTTGTCCTAGCTCCTGAGATGTGAGGATTTTTAAGCTTTTCTCTGTTTTATGCTATTTTAAATTGAATGTCTGTTGTTTTTGCACTGTTGGTTGAAAAGAAACAAGCAGTTCAAACTCATCATCTTGGGTTCACCTTTGGAACTATTACCTGACAAGGAGTTAACAATTAATCAATGAATTTAAAAAAAAAGTCATTAATTAATTATGAAAATCACTAGTTGTAGCCATGTGTGTGTTTAACCTGACTTGTAATCAGTAGTGTGCTTACAGGACTGGTGTTGTGGAAAACAAGAAAAAATGAGCTTTAGGATGGATTAGGATGATGGTGGGACCCTCCCATGCTGTAAAATTACTCAGTTCCATCTCCTCTGTCTTTTTAAGTTATTTGAATTTTTGAAATTTCAGCTCAATAGCTAGTGGTGTAGAAACCTGTTACTACATCACACCAGAAAGTCAAATCAAATATAATAGGAAGCTTTAGCATGAGCCCACCCTGCTGTAAGTCAGAGTTTGCCTTTCAGCCAGATGACAAGCAAAGCAGGACACTGGAAGTGTTGCTGGTTGTTCAGTAGCGAAAAAGTCTTTACAGCTGTCCAGAGGATGAAATTTATGTCAGGATGTTCCACACATTTTACAGCCGACTGTCTGTTTAACGAGACTCAGTACGCCGCAGGATTTTCAACTTTTTCATCTTCAATTTTTGGATGAAATTTTAAAACATGCGCACTCGTTAACATTGTTTCTTTCTGTTACTCAGCTAAAGGAGTATATCTGTGCTAAAGCTAAGCTAGCGACCTCCGGCAACATTTGAAAAAACAAAACAAAACAACTTTTATTTTATTAGGAAACTTAGACACTATCTTACCATTCTGAAACATCCTTTTGAAGTCTGAACTGTGCAACTGCAGGTTCTTCCCCTTCATGATCAGACTCCAGTTCATAGACCGCTATATACTATCTTGCGTCTCCAGCTGAAGCCATTACGCCATATTCCAACTGGCTAGGGGTGAAGGTGGGAGCCACGCGTCAAGCCAATCGGAGTAGATGGTCATTGATAATACAGATTTTATGTAAATAGCTTCTGAAACAGCCAACTGGAGGACAGGGGGGATTCTTGGCTGTAAGATGAGATGGATTTAGAGAAATCTAAAAAATGTTTGGTGAATAAAATGTCACAGATATGTTTAAAATTGAGTGTTTATAAAAAATAGTCAAAAAAGGCCATAATGCCAGATCTTCAACCAGGAACATGAATCTCAATTTACTAAATGATGTATGGGATAATACTCTCAGCCTCTGTGTCAGTTACAATCATATAACTTGAAAGGTATTAACCTCCCTAAAGCATGGCCACTTGCCAAGAAAATACCATATGTCCTCAGTTCAAAAATTCTCTTTGTTCATTTACTAATGTAACACATTTTAATGTAATTTTTCTGTTAAATCTCATGTAATGTAATTTCTGGCTCTCAGCTTGTGTTGCTAGGCAACAACTAGCTCAATAGGAAGGAATATATTTTACAAGGCTAAGCTGAAGTTTTAAAATCTGGACATTTTTTTTTAAAGTTTAAAGAATTTCATTGACTGCTCTAAAATCTTAAACATACTCAACCAACAAGAGAACAGAACAGCGTCGGATCCTTCTACATGGTATGCTTGAGACTTTCAGCGGAGATAACTTTGTGGGGCTGTCTCACACACACAGGCTGCCTCTCTCTTTCCACCTCCCTCTATCTGTCACACACACAGACTTGTTAGCTCTCTACAGCTGTCTCTCTCTTCCTGTCACACTCTAATATGCGGCTTCTCCAATTTTATTTATTTATTTATTTATTTTTCTGTGGGGTTTTGGTTAAATTTCTTCCTTCCTCTCCTCTGCAGCTGTCCCTCAGACCAGCAAGCTTCCAACATCACTGTTGCTAACTTGGCTGGTTTTTAAAAGTCCTCTCTTTCCTCCTCCTACCATTTGTTGATTTGGATGGATTCACACAAATATCACATTCGAAAATAAATTTGCGTGGTTCCCACTGTGAAGCTATTTATGTATTTCATTTCATTAGCTACACAAATAACAATCTTTATCTGGGCTTCACTGTTGCTGTCTTTACCTTGAGTTTAATACTGGCACATTAATTAAACACCTGCATCAAACATCTGCCAGCCAATCAGAATTGAGATTTCTCAGTGGCCATGCTATAAATGAGAATGATTAACACTTCAATCAATAGACATGGCGACCAACACTACTGCACTGTACTTACAGTGAGAAGTTGATATACGTTACAGGCAGTTTCTCTTGTGGATAAAGAAGAATTCTATATACCGTTTGTTGCTAATCCCATTGATCTGAAATGTTAATGCTTAGACTTAGCAAATCAATACAGCTAATCATGGCATTAGGTCTTGGAGTGGTAATAATTTAGGCCTTTCTCTTTTTCCTATAAAAGCCAGCAGGCAAAGCTAGAGCAATCCGTCTATCTCCATTCTCCTCTTTTCGCTGTTATGCTTGAGTAGGTCATGTACTCACTAGACCTCACTCACTACATCCTTCACAAATCTGGACAGAATAACTGAGCTAACAAAATTGACTGCTCATTTCATCTAAATTTTTAATTGATGCTGTCCCATTTAAGCTGTACTTTGCCATTTCTGGTATGATATTAACCAGCTAAGCTTTATTTTTCCATATATCTTGTTCTAGTTGCAAGATAGATACAATATAGTGTATTTAAGAGTGGCTGCTCCTCCTATCCCTGCATGTACCACTGTATGCGCAGCTCCAGAAGTAGTAAAATAAGCTTTTATCATAAATCAGCCATTTTAGACAGCTTCATGCTTTTGCTGTAAGTTGAAATTACAGCTGACTCCAATTTTCAAATTAATGGGCATAAAATAATGGGTTTTAAGTGTGTAAAAGGTACTTCATTTCAATATTGTAATGCCAGCGTGTCCAATTAATCACCGTTGCATGATGGGCCCTGCGACTGGTAATATGTCACATACTTCTGTGCCCTGAAAGTATTTTTAATTTTATGTGCCTTAAATCTGAGTGAACACACTCAATAATGTAATATATCACACATACTGTAGTGCCCTAGAATTCTGCTTGCCTAAGCTCGATCACACATCACACATTTTAAAACCCTTGGCTCCTGTGTCAGAGAAGAAGACAGTTAGGGAGGGAAGGGAAAGCAGGATGTAGAATTGGAGCATATACCAGGCCCATACCTGAAGCTTTAAAGTCTGTAAAAAAATACATAATATTATATATAATAATGACATTTATTGCCATATTTAAGTTCTCTAGCTTTTTGATCAGTCTTTCCCTACTAATCATATGAATGCTCCATATCTATATATCTCAATGTATAATGAGGTGATAGGAGAAGAAAAAGGGCTGAGAGAACCATTTACACAATGAAATATCGACTTTATATAAATATATAAAGTCTTATGTCCTCCAAAGTAAAAAAAAAAAAAAGAAAGCACTATGTAATGAATACAATATGTCCATATCTACGAAGTTGATTCCACTTTTGTGCCAGTTTGTAATCTTGACAAGCTTCCATAAAGACAACACACCCTTCCTTTTAATGTGTATAACCTATGGTACAGTAGACCATTTAATAAGAAATATATTTATATTTTTTATACATTATAAATATATTTTGTTTTCTTGCACACTTTTCATTTCTTTGAAGTGCTTCAGCGTGCGGCCTTCGCACTGTTGGCCAACCCACTCGGGCACTCTGGGTAATAGCCTTTGCATCAGTGCTCAGAGCACCGTGCATTCAAATGAAATATCAACTTGTCGCACCGCCAAGGAAGACGACAGCTGACTCTGCGAGGCCTGCCAGAATCCACTCTGTCCTCAAGGGGGGAAGGAGTCTCATTTTTATGGGATTTCATAAAGGTTGCCATTGGAGCCTGACCTTAAGTGAGGTAATTGGGGAAAAGATATATTTTAGGAGCTAATATAATAACTTTTGCTGTTTGCTGCATTTGAAAGCCCATTTTAGTTGACGTTGAACATTATATTCTAACTTCAGCAAACCACTCCCAGTGGTGAGATGTTGAGCCCAGGGGGAAACAGGAGCACAGAGCTTGTTCTTTAATTGATATTTATTGCTTGCAATTGCATCTTTATCAGTTGCAAATTGTGTTGAAGTATTACTCGTTGCAGACAATAAAAGAAACAGCAATGTGTTCTAGTTTGCTTCAAGGCACAAGTACCCTGGCAATACACTGGATTTTACCAATGAGAATTAAAAGTTGAATCTGTTGCAAAAGTTGTAATAACAAAATCTAAACCTAATAAAAGTTAAAAGTGGATTTGATTTTTTTTTTTTTTTTTTTATATTGCAGCCTTAATTTTAAATTCAACCTTAGCTAAAGATTAATCAGGGATACATCAGGGAGATGGCAGCAAACCTTTTGTTGGCCAAATATTCATTCACCTTTCACTGCTATTCATACTTAGAAGAAGGGGAAAAAAGAACAGACTTGAAGGTTCTTAGGAATAGATTTAGTGTGTGTGATAATTATACCAATGTGTATTTATGTATTGTTGTACTAAAAGTTGTTCAACTCTTCAAGATTTAACTAGCACAAGATATAAAATCTCTGAAAACCCTCTGGCTCTGATTGGTCATGCTGTACTAAGAAGAGAGACTCAGGTAAACAGATGTATGTAGCTTATTGCGTGAGATCAAATCTCCTCTGAGGGGGAACAGATTTCATAGCGATGCCTGCATGAACTGAGATGTTATTTATAGTTCAAGTTCACTTATGTCTTCTTCTCTCCATAATGACATAAAGAGATTTTGAATAATTCTGCCTATTTTTTATTTATGATGATACCAAGACACACGTTTTCCCTCTAATATAACATTTCAAGTTTCTCATAATAACGTCAATTGTAACTAAGAAGTACCTAAGTGTAGCAGTGTATGTTAATGTATACATACATGTGCATGCAATTGAGCATCTTTGTGTACATTTTTAATATTATATAATGAGAACATGATGTTGTGTTGAGTATTTGGCTTTTTTATTCCTCCCCTTTTGTCTTTTTTTGTTCTCATTAGCTTCCTAACAGAGACATAGTCTATCTTAAAGCTTTCTTTTACTCCAGTTTGTCTTTGAAGTATTGCTAGTGTGTTGCTGCCAAGAAACTAGAGTGTGAGGTCCTAAAGTTCTTACAGCACTTGATGCATGAAACAAGAAAAAAACAACAACAAAAAAAATAAAAACCTGAGTGATATCTGAAAATAATACCACATTGAATGATTGGGTAATTAATCTGCCCTAAAGTGAAAGTCTCTCCAATCTGCTCTGTAAAGCCTCCCATGGGAGCCTGATGTACACATGTCCAGTGGGTTTTTATTACTCTTCTGTCTACGCAGAAATCCATGTTGAACCAATGAGTGCTAATTAAAGATGCTGTCATGCAGAGGCGTCAATGAGCCAGTGGTTGAATGTTGTGGCTTTCTATCACATTGTACAGCCTGGGGTTTTCTACCATCTGAAATATGTCTAAATCCCCCTCTTCGGGTTTACAGCAGACTCTTCTAAATGCTCCAATGGGATTATCATTTAGGGAAAACTGATGACTGTGTATAGTGCTGTGGATGCCAGTTTACAGATCACCTAATGGAGGTGATGGAAGTGCATCTAGCGGTGCATCTATTGCTTGGAGGACTCCAGAGATTTATTTATAGCACACACTTTCACATAGCGTGTCATTTCCACTGATTCTCATTTACACACTATCACGATACCTCGATTAGTTCCTCTATTGCTTTACTTCCTTCTGCTGGTCTACTTTTTTCACTTTTCCATATTAATGACAATCTAGCAATATTTTACATTCTACCTATTCTTGTATGTAGCAGAAATCTGCAAACCAATTTCATTGATATTTGGTGCAAAATTAGGCCATGTGATTGTTTTTTAATAGGCTGAGGTCCAGGATTTTTTTTTAAACCTTTACAACAGTGACAGATGAGCATTTCTGACAATTATACCGCTACTATATCAACTACAACACTGACTCAAAAGAAAATAATCTGTATATATCCCATGATTGTCCACTACTAATGCTGATCCAGATGCAGACCAATAATTTTTTGACATCTGCTATTACTAAAATAACAAATTTATAGGGTTGTGCAGCCTCTGTCGAGGTATGTGCTCACTGAGTGCTTTTTAGTGATCTCAAGGTAATTGTCATTAGAGCAGAAGACTGTGCAATGGTATGCTCTAGTGCACAGGAACTTACAATTAAGTTACCACCTGCATCTTCCATTTATGCAATTCCAATAAATTTGAACTATAAGCCCAAACCAAGCCATATATCAAATTGTGAATTGTGCTTACGGTTCCACCCCTACAATTTATCTATTGTCTCAATGCTGCAAGGAAGAAGTCTCAATGACAAGGACTGCTGAACCCTGTTTGCAAATTTCAAAATAAAACATCAATATTGAAATTGTATAAGAAGTATGTGAAATTCAGTCACTCAAAATAAACCTGCCCATACTGAGATATATAGTTTATGATTAATGCATATTTTGTGGTACAGTGCATGTTTGATACCTATTTTAGAATGAATGAGTCTGTGGTTGTACATCTATTGCTTGTGTCACGAATCCCACTAACTCTTATTTATTTTCATCTGGTTTTTGTTCTCATGCCATTTCACTAACTCTACTGTTATTTCAGATCCTGCCACTCCCTTTTACCATGCAATCACCTCATTCCTTTCACCTGGTTTTCCCTGTCCATCTTCTCGCTTGCAGCTCATTGCCTCATTAGTCCCTCAGTATAAATACCAGTCCGCTTCCCTTTGTTCTCCACCAAATTGTCTTGTGTGTTTCATCAAACTATCCGGCATTCTTTGTTCCTGTATTTTCTTGACCTTCCTGTTTTGACCTTGCTTTCTGAACCTTGGATTCCCTACCTGCCCCTTGTCGGATTTGTTTGTCTGAGTGACTGTTTTCACCTTGCCTGTTGAATGAGTAAACTGAACTCTCCTTTTAACTTTGTCTGTCTCCTTGTCCTGCTTTTGGGTTCAAACCTGCCACTACCAGTGGATGTAACAGCTCGGAGGTCTCCAGAGGTTTATTTATAGCACACATTTTCACATAGTGTGTCATTTCCACTGATTGTCACTCACTATCACAATACCTCATTTAGTTCCTATACTGGTTTACTTCCTTCTGCTGGTCTACTTTTTGCACTTTTCCATATTAATGACAAATCTAGCAATATTTTACATTCTTCACTGCTATTTTTTAATAACATTAAACAAAAAAATTTAGCACTTTAGCAAATATTTTATTGCCTGTCTGTTTAGTAGTTAGCAGGATATAGCAAAAATCTATAAACTAATTTCATTGATATTTGGTGCAAAATTAGGCCATGTGTCAATGGAACAAATGACTGTTTTAAAAAAAAATAGATTCAGATCCAGAATTTAAAAAAAAAAAAAAACTTTTACAACAGTGACAGATGAGCATTTTTGCCAATTATACTACTACTATATGAATTACAACACTGACTCAATCCCATGTTTGTCTATCATTGATGCTGATCCAGATGTAGATCCATCATTTTTTGACATCTTGTATTACTAAAATAACATTTATAGGGTTGTGCAGCTTCTGTCGAGGTATGTGCTCTCTGAGTGCTTTTTAGTGGTCTCAAGGTAATTGTCATTAGAGCAGAAGGCTGTACAATGGTATGCTCTAGCGCACAGGAGCTACTAATTTCCAATTAAGTTACCACCTGCAACTTCCATTTATGCAACTCCAATAAATTAGAACTGTAAGCCCCAAACTGAGCCGTGTATCAAACTGTGAATTGTGCTTACTGTTCCACCCCTACCATTTATTGTCGCATTGCTGCAAGGATGAAGTCTCAAAGAAGTATATTAAATTCAGTCACTCCTAAAATGTCATTTTCAACAGGTGAAAGTCCTTTTTTGTGTGTACTTGTTCTTGTTTGGTAATTTCATGGCTTAAAACAAACCTGTCTGTACCGAGATATACAGGATAGTATATTTATAGTTGGTGATTAATGCAGATCATGTGGGACAGTGAATGTTTGCTATCTATTTTAGCAAATATATTAGCAATCTATTTTAAATTGTCACAGTGGCATTTGACACTCCCGTAAGTTGTGTTATAATGATGCATAATAATGTGCTCTGTATACTTTATGCCAGCTAACGGAGGAATAAAACAGTTGAAGAATAAAACATTTTTTAGTTACAGTAGCAGTTTAGCAGGTTAGCACACAGAAATGACTAGTCATTCTCTGTACATACAATACTTCTGTCCTGGAGCTTTGGTACACATTAAAGCTGCATATTAAAGCTTATAATGAACATTTACCATTTCATTTAGTAGACACTTTTATCCAAAGTGATGTACATCTGAGAGCTGATGCAACACAAGCAGGGATCTAGTCAGGAGAGTAAGTAACACGAGTAAGTGCCATAAAGCTAAGTTTGAGTCCGATAGGATGTAAATGCCAACAGGCGGTGCACAGAGGCAATGCATAGAGTTCATAGATTGCATAGAAGCAGATTATTTTTTTTTTTTTGTATTTTTGTTTTTTCTCTAACTTCAGTCCATCAAGTACAGAGGTGTTCGTGAAAGAGCTGGGTCTTTAGTTTTTTCTTTAAGATTGAGAAGGACTCTGCAAACCAGAGTTTGGTAACTCGTTCCACGACTGGGGTACTACAATTACAAGAGGCATCACACTGCACTTAATATGCTGTTCATATACAGCTTTCTGAAGAAAGAAGATATATAAATGTGAATATAAAGTGATTACAGTGCAGATAATGTGCAAATGTAGGACTTGAATTGTCAATTCACCCAATTTTTTGTCATCATTATAGTCTCCCTCTGTCTATTTGTATTTAATGTCAGCCTGTCTATCCACACCATTCTGGAAAGCAATGCGTCTCTTCAGAACTTGTGTACACAGACTTGCACATTCTACCTAATATGATGCATTTCTGTTTTTGTATTCAAGTCATTCACTTGCTGTCATTTTATAAACCTTGTCCAAAGTCAAACAGTAACTTATGCATATAGTACAAAATAAATCACAGCATTTGGGGTGTGTGTATTCTTGTACTTCTGTTTTTGTGAGGACCAATTTGGGTATTAGACCTCGAGAGTGAAGACATTTTTGGAAAGTGAGGGCATTTTGTTCAGCACTGAATTCAAAGGGCTGTTGGAGGTCAAGTCATGTTTAATGGCTGAGGTTAGAATTAGGTTTAGGTTTAACTTAGGACAATTGTTGAGGTCAGCTGTTTAGTAATAATAGGAATAAGGTAAGGGGCTAGAGAATGCATTGTGTCAATAAGGGTCCTCACAGCTGTAGAAGTAAAAATAAGTGTGTGCATATGTGTTGTACATGTTGTCCCTCTACAGTTCTGCAGGCAGCAAACATCATTCAGCTGTTAATAAGTTATATTTAAGTATGTTTTAATTAGTGCTAATGCTTAATCATATGAAATATGATTTCCTTGTTCTGCCAGTATGCATTTACAGCCCGTTCTCACTCCCAATTTCAACCCAACCCCTCCCAACTACGTCACATATCGAACCTTGGTCAGGACCCCATGGCATCACTTTTTAACGCACTGGGTACCACTTTAGTGTTATTTTTCAACATGCAGGGTAGTCCGATACTCTTCTGTTGAAGTCCCACAATGTCTGAAATAGACGCCATGAGACCAATGAGGTCTATATAAGGTGACAAATTTCAGCCTGGTCGCCAGAATAAAACATTGTATGTTTGTGCAAACCACAGATTCGTTGAATATGTACATTTCAACACATCAACACGTCAACACGTAATACAGAGCATAGTAACATTTCAACAATACGTATCATATTAACATTTCTGAAGTGACATACTTCACATGACATCTATATAAACTGACTTTCTTATTAGGAGGTGGACGGGTTGGTGGATGGCTTGTAACGCTGTCGCCATTTTTATTTTATTTTTTATTTTAACCCAAACCGTGATCTCTCCCTAATCTTAACCAAGTGATTTTTGTGCCTAAACCTAACCAGACCTTATCCACTGTGTTGTCACACCATAAAATATAATTATTTTTTAACAGTGACTACTGTGATTCTTTGCTTTGAAAAATGATGCTAAAGGGGTACCCAGTGCATTAAAAAGTGACGCCACAGGGTCCTGACCAAGCTTCGACATGTGACGAGTTGGGAGTGAGAACATGTTGGCATTTTCTCACATAGAGAAAAAATAGGTAAAGTTGTTCTTTATTTATGTAATTGTTTTGAGTTTTGAAAAAAGGATCAACTAAACATAAGATTAAACTGCCTGAACATGAAATTCAACCACCATCCAAAAATGTTTCAAAAATACAAAAATCTACTAGAAAAATAATATCTTACAATGTAAGTACCTCACCACACCAGTCCCTAGAATGATTAATACTGTTGTAAAATTCACTTTTTGCAAAGTAAAATTTTTCTTCAATGTATTTTTAACCCCTAAAACTCTTCCTTAAGGAAATAGTCTCTCTCCTAATATCTCTCTCTCTCTCTCTCTCTATCACTCTCTCTCAATCTCTCTCTCTCTCGCTCTCTCTCTGAGTATAACACTCACACACACACAATTATAATCTTAGCGAATCAAAAAATGAGAGGTCTCCCACCACTCAAATTACAAACTCCATACCTGTGGCAACATTTACAACCACTAGATCTTGAATTCTCTCATAATATTTAAAGTATTAACAATCGTTAGATCCCTATTACTGCTTCTTGTCATCCCTGTCATCATCCACTTCCTACTCAGAAACACTGCCATTTCAGCCTGTCCAAACAAAATTAACACCCTCCCTCCTTCTATGCCTTTGTAGACTAACTCATTGTTAATTGTCAAATCTCCAGCCATTAACAGCAAAGCAGCTGACAGAAAATTGATCATGAAAGCAGAGAGGTGCTGAGGGAAGGTAAAAATACTTTTGAAAGCAACATTGTCATGAAATATGAATATCCTTAATCTGAGCTATACTCAGAGTGAGACCAGAAGAGAGCCCTGGGTCAAGGATGTGTCCCTTGACATATAGTGCAATCGGAATGTATTAGGACAGCAATGTGTTGGCTCTGTACTGCAGCATGTAAAATTTGAAATCATACCAGACTAAAGGTTAAAGTGGTGACTGTCAGCTTTACTTGGAGGATGTTTACATTAGATGAAAAGTACAGGAATTGCTGTCCTTTTTACAGTGCTCCCCCAATGATAAGGGACAGAGTAGAATTTGACCAGTTTACATAAACATAAAATTATGCCATTATCTTAAATAATTGGTTGCAAATCCTTCACAGACCCTGTTCACAGCCCACAGACATCTGCAAACACTTATGGCAGGGTATCTTCCCTTGTGTGTGTCTTAAACACTAGTCAGGTGCTCATAGCCTTCAAAGCAGAACCTTTTTGACACAATGTAATTTATAGTGAGCAGGACAGGACCTAAAATAGACCCTTGAGGAACTCCTTAATAAGGTAAGGAGCTCAGGTCCTGAGTTACCCAATGTTATAGACTAGATCATACATGTGAGCAGGTAATTTGGGATGGAACATATCTGGTGTGGATGGGCATGGTGTCCCTGAAACCTTTTGTGCAAGAGTTTTACGCAAATTTGGTGGAGGAATCTGAAACATCTGTGAACAGGTCTCTAGGTCCTGGAAGCCTTACCCTTAACGGTTTTTGAGACTAGGGTGCTGACATTGCTCACATCCTCTTTTGTATTAAACTAGATATACTAGATATTCCAGTGAATGCAGGATTGTAAAACTTCTTGAAATGGGGAAAGGGTGAATCTAGACTGTCCACGAAAATGGAGATGGTGAGTGCTGATAACACAGGAGAGTAAGGAAAATCACAGCATGTCTCACCTTGAAGTAGAAAAGACTCCTGGTTATTCTTTGATAAAGTAAAAAATGCATCTGATTTCCATTTTCAAATTAACATAGAGGTCATAGGGGTCTTGCAAAAGTTGGCAAATCTTCCGAACTGTATGTGCAGGGCTTGTGCTATTACTGAGAAAACAGTGAATGATCTAAACTCCTTGGAGTTCTTGTTTTTTTTTGGTTTTTTTTTACATTTCAGCAGTGAGTCTCTTGATATCTTAACCTTTAACAGATGTATAGAATCTTTGTCCAGATGCTCGCCATGCTTGAGAAGCCCATGTTCAGAATATTAATGTTTGAGAGACGCAGCCTTTCAGTTAAGTGCACTTTTGCAGAAACCAGTGTTATGACCCGTGATCATATGAGGACTAATAAAAAGGATGGTATGCAAAGTATAGATGGTAATTCTTGTTTTAGCTGCTTTAAGAACAAGAAGAACTAATAAAATCATCACCCACTGGTGAGAGATGTATAATTCTTCACTGTGTATAGCGAGGAGAAAGGACTTAAGGAAATGTAATACATTACACTTCCTATTTTTTCTCCTGAAGATCCCTGAGATTTTCATCTATTTTTTCCACTCATATGATTCAGCTCTTCTGGTAGCCATTTAACAAAGAACAAAAATTATTCTTCACATGGTAAACCTGTTGGGAAAAATGTGAATCCTTTTTTCTTCCAGAGGATACTGAATTTGTGTTCTTTCCATGGCTCATTTGTAAAAAATATCTAAAAAAAATGGCTTGATTTTCATAGCAATAATTTCTCTGTCTTTTATTCTCTTTTAGGTCCATTGCTGTCTGATAGACGAGTGACACACCTCCTCTTTCCTCTCCTCCTCCTCTTGCGGGCTCCTCTACTGTTCAGCTTTGGTGAGCGCACCTGCCCCAATAGCTGTCGATGTGAGGGGAAAACTGTCCATTGTGATTCATCTGGCTTCTTAGATGTTCCAGAAAACATTTCAGTAGGCTGCCAGGGCCTCTCTCTGCGCTACAATGAACTGCACACCCTGCTACCGTATCAATTTGCTCACCTCAGTCAGCTTCTCTGGATTTACTTGGACCACAATCAGATTTCAGCTGTTGACAGTCGAGCATTCCAGGGAGTCCGTAGGCTTAAAGAGCTAATACTGAGCTCCAACAAGATAACATCCCTGCACAATTCAACATTCCATGGAATTCCCAATCTCCGCAGTCTGGACTTGTCATACAACAAATTGGAAATCCTGCAACCAGGTCAATTCCATGGCCTACGAAAGCTGCAAAACCTACACCTACGCTCAAATGGTCTTTCCAACATCCCGATTCGAGCCTTCCTGGAATGCCGAAGTTTGGAGTTTCTGGATTTGGGCTACAATCGAATCAAGGCTCTTACACGCACCACCTTTTTGGGGCTACAGAAGCTGATGGAGTTGCATCTGGAGCACAACCAGTTCTCACGGATAAACTTTTTTCTGTTTCCACGCTTAGCCAACCTGAGATCACTCTATCTGCAGTGGAATCGCATTAGGGTGGTCAACCAGGGGCTTCCGTGGACTTGGTATACACTGCAGAAACTTGATCTGTCTGGAAATGAGATCCAGACCCTGGACCCAGCTGTGTTTCATTGCTTGCCCAACCTTCAAGTTCTCAACCTGGAATCCAACAAACTGTCCAATGTGTCTCAGGAGGCGGTGTCAGCATGGATCTCACTGACCTCCATCAGCCTTGCTGGGAACATGTGGGATTGTGGGACTGGCATATGTCCACTTGTGGCATGGTTGAGGAATTTTCGGGGCAGTAAAGACACCACCATGATTTGCAGCAGCCCAAAGTATCTCCAGGGAGAAAAAATTATGGAAGCCACAAGGAACCATGGTATTTGTGAGGAAACTGATTATGTTCTGACTGAAACACCCTCACCAATGTCAGACATAATTTCTGAAGCCACCACTGAACCAACCTTTGCCCCTACTAGCGGCTCTCCACCTATGCCACCAGCCAGCACCTTTGGTCCACTCCCACCATTCAGACCTCGACCTATTCCTCATCCTACCTTCCCAGGGCATATGAGCAAAGACCCAAGAGACTCAGTTGCTCGCACTCGACCAACCTACATACCACCCCCGGAGCTGGAACACATGACTCTGCACAAAGTGGTGGTGGGCAGCGTGGCCATCTTCTTCACCATGTCCCTAATCTTGACAATTATTTATGTGTTGTGGCGACGCTACCCAGGTGCAACCAGGTTGCTACAGCAGCGATCCATGGTAGGACGGAAGCGTCGCAAAAAGAGCCCAGAGCCAGAGCAGAACCTGAGCTCCCAGCTTCAAGAGTATTACATGAGCTACAACCCTGCTGCCACACCAGAAGCATTGGAGGTGCTAGGCAATGGCACTGGTTCCTGCACTTGCACAATTTCTGGCTCCAGGGAGTGTGAGGTATGATCCATCGCATCAGCCTAAAAATCAAAAATCAAAATCAAAATACAAAGGCTCATCAGAGAGGTAAATCCCTTATTAAGTATGCCCTGTAAAAAGACACTTTTGAATCACAGTTAAGCACCCTTGACTCTTCGTTCATGACACGCTTGACTTCAAATGTTCAATGTCTCCAATTATTCGGGTTTTTACTTTTACATTGAACCTTAAAGTGGAAAATCAAACTGTCTAATACAGGGGCAGCAAACCACAACATTAGTTATAACAATAAGGCAATAGAGAAATGTGTGTTTTCTGAGGTTAATTGAGTGTGGCTTTAATTACTTTTCTGTATCACAGTATTTATCTGTGTATTACTTGTTATCTAAATTCTTATTTCACAGCCACACCTTTTCATGTTATGTTGACTATAAGGGACCATGAATAATTGGACACTAACTATTTTGCAGACACCACTCCACATCAGCATTGCATGGCTCACATATATTAAGGTGCGTGTTTGGTGTGTGTGTTTGAGGGAGGGTGGGGTTTGGTAGTTGAGGATTGTGTGTGTGTGTGTGTGTGTGTGTGTGTGCTGGTACATGAATGTGCATGTAGGTGTATATGCAAATATAGATGGCCTGTGATGTGTCTATGGAACCTTTTTTCGCTGGGAATTTTTATTTTATTTTACTAAAATGCAAGCTTGTCCAAATTGCCATAACTCTATTCAGCTTGGTGTAAGACACAGTCTTATCAATTTTTACAAAATTGAGAGCAAGGGTGGATAAAGTGCTTTTCTATTGATTTGACAAAAGTTGCTTGAGAGGTTTTTAATACAATTAAATAGTGGAACTTGTTCATTACAAGTTTGAACATCCATTCTTGGTAACTGAGGTTTGTGATCTGCATGTTCTGTCTATAGATGCGCACTGTAACTGCTCTTCAATGTTAAACTGAGTTTCTCAGGAACAGCGCACACTTCCCCAGTTGTGTGGGGAGATTTATGGTAATCTGTACAGAGGCAAGGCAATACGGTAATCCCAAAGCTTATGATATGGCTTAAATGTGGATCCCTCTGCTGTGATAAGGAGTATATTTATAAACCAGGGTAATTACAATCACCCGCCTGAAAACTCAAAACTGCAGGTCGTCTTTGTTTGATCTCAGGAAGCACGCTTTCTTAATTTAGAAAATGCAGCCTTTTAAAAACAACACACCTATGACTCACAAATGGATCCATCCATATTTTAAAGGTTAATTAAACCATGTTGTTTGCTAAATATTTATTGACAAATGTGTCAAAAGTACTAAAAAAAAACAAAAAAACAAAAAAGGGTTATAATAACTCCTTAAATTGTAATTTCTCCTCTAGTCATAGTAAATTAGCTTGCTTTGACTCAATTTTCACAACAGACTCAAAATTTATAATTCTGAAATCTATATTCTGAATTTTGGGTCCACAATTTCATTATCTCATTATTGTGAAATAACAGTATCATACAAAAGGCAGTAAGAAAAAGATTTGAAACCTATGAAATCAACAGTAATGATTCCTTGAGATATTATGGATTTACTGAAACCTGACTGTATAGTGTAGAATACAGTGTATTGTTATAGAGTGTACATATTGTACAAGGCAAATCATTATTCATTTACTGTAGTAAAAAAAAGTAAAGTTAAAAAGTAAAGTATTCAGCAAGGACAATTGATTACATATAGCACAGTATATATTTTTTGGTGTGATCTGTAAGCATTACTGCAAAGTGAAGGTCAAATAAACATAAAGCAAGTCAACCAAGTCAGACCATTCTGTATGATATACAGAATTCTGTATATTATACAGAATATACATGCTGTATAATATAAAGAATGGTCTATATATCTCTTGATATGGACAAAGGAGAAGGACCAGCTTTTACCCTTTTACATGGACTGTAAATTTGCTCAAGCTCTTACTTGCAGTTTCGGCAATGTGTTCATTGCATCTTTCCTCATGCTTTGTGTTCAGAGGAAAGGTTCGGCAGTTAGTTTACTTACATGTAATGAATTTGTTGTGATTGTGGTGGATTATAATTATTGTAATGTATGAGGAATTTTAAAAGGCAACAGTGAAGAAGTATTATGGAACCAAAGTGATTTCTGGGCCTACATAAGCACCATTGAAAGAAGATATCTGTTTTTTGACAGATTTTCATGCCCGAAACTACAATTTTTGCTCACAATATGTATGCATCAAATTTAGTAAGGTAGCAGCTAATCGAGCAATCAGTTACTGCGATGAATGAGGGAGCACTTCAAAGTTACAGTCCAGTGATGTTATGGGGTAGGAGGCTATTCATGCAGAAAGTTTCGGCTCCTTTCTGAAATTCAATAATTTGACTCGCTCACTTCTTTAGTTTCAAGCGCAACTCCGCAACTCTCGTCTCCATGGTAAAGCAGAGAAGTCGAGACTTTGTTTGCTGAGGACATGTCAATCTTACAAACTTGCTACAAGATGAGCCACAGCTTAATGTAGCTTATGCCGTAGAACCTCCATCTCCATCCCCCGAATACACATTAGAAAAGAAACCCTACTTTTGTATTTGCAAACACAGGAACCAGGTCCCTGAGTATGCTTAGCGGCATCTGCCCAATACTGAGCTACTCTCTAGAGATAAAAAATGCAGTCGCAGAGTTTTCTCAGAACAAACAAACATAGGACTTGTGCAGTGGGTGTGAATAAATAACCAAAATCTATGCATAAGTTGCTTGTTATGTGGGCTCACTGGAGATTGCTAACCCAGCTTTCACACCAAACATGCAAGGGCCGATTCTCAGCCAGGTGTTGCAGCCAAAGTTCAATTAAGTTGAGCTTTGACCTTTAATAAGATAACCTCCCTGCTTTGCATCCAGTGACATTCTGGCATTGACAGGAGATTTAAATTAATGTATAAGGTTGACAATTTTACTGTAGAGAAGAATATAAGAGAAGTTTGTGCATCTCTGAATTCACAAAGTTATCTAGCTCTATACTCTTATCCTACTGGGACTTAGGTCAAGAAAATCACAAGCATGACAGAAAATATCAGAAATGATGGGGATGCCAGGTTAGTAAATTTATACTTTTTTATTAATGATTATTTATATTCTAAAGTAGTCTGTAGCATCTTAGTTAGCTGCTTTGTAGAACGTGTAAAAACGTAGTAATAAATGTGTGTTTGACGTCTTTTTATTTAAAAATTGAATTAGATATAGTCCAAACCTGTCATTTATGTATAATCAGTTTGAAGCTGTTGCCATGCTCTGTGCTAAATATAATATGTCATAAACAAATTCACATTATGACATGCTGATTTATTTAGTGATCTAAAAACAGGGCAAGAACATGTTGAGAGACCCAGGCGTATGCAGAGGTATGTACAGTCCTCTGCCTGCTGTGTTGGTCATACCGTTGGCACCAGTTTGACTGCAGTTTGCTACAAAACAAAAGCATTTTGATTCTCTCTTCTAACACTGCATATATTCTGGAGCAATCATCGCCAGTGTATTGTCTCTCTCTGCATAACCATAATCCAAATCTTATATCACAAACAGTCACTACTTTTCAAAATCTCTGAAGGGTGTCTACAATAGTTTGTTGGGAGGGGTTCTACACTGTTGCTTATTTCAGGCGTTTAATAATTGAGAAGCTGGCGTCAGCCTGGTTTAGTTTGATGAAAGTGCCATCTTGCTGGCCAGCACAGCTGGGCTGTGCCTTTCATTATGGCTCTGTGCAGCGTCAGCAGTCCCTGTGGAAGGCAATGTGGAAGAACAAAAGCCAACACAACACATTTACCCTGCTGTGGCTAGGATTCAGTGAGGTATTGTCAAGACTGGCAGAGAATGGTGTCAGAGCCCAGAAGGAAAACAGTTTGAACAGTTTGCTGTCTTTTTCTCCTTGGTCCTAAAGGTTTTGGGGCTGGAATCTCCAAACTTAAAAGCCCTTGCAGACCCTGACAGGTGTTATTATTTACTCTGACTGATTAGACCTCTGCTCAGGCTGAAGTCAGATGCAGCTATGCTGGGAGTTTAATGAGTTCACCAAAATCAACACACTAATGTTGTATTCACATCACACAGAACGTAAATGTGAGCAGCTGAATGGAAAATACAGTTCAGGTCATCTCAGGTAAGAATTGTGTGGCATTTCTGAAAGCTAAAATATCTCCCGCTTGGGCGAAAAGAACTACCGAAGTGTGAACAAACTGGTACCAAAATGACAGCAATGCACCTCTGGAAACCCAATTCTAACACCAGAAAAACTAGCTAATTAAAAGGAACCCTACATTGTTTTTGTCTAGTTGGATTAATTACATTTTTGAATAAATAAAAAAAATACTGAAAATGTGATTTGAAAGTGTGCAATTCTCAAATCACAAGAGCAACAATTTAAATTATAATTTACATAATTAACAGTGTCATAACAAGCTGCAGAAAGTGAAAATTTAAAGCAATGACTGTTGATTTCAAGGTTTATAACGACAACTTTGCAAATTTACTCAGTTGTTTCTGTGAGTTAGCGAAACAACAAAAAAGTCTTGGCTGTTGTCTGGTTGATATGCCCTCTGCACACTGGTGTCTGTAGTAATTTCACTTGGCCTAAGATGGCTTCATTTGCAAAAGAATCACCATTCTGAATTATTTAGAGGTTTGTAAATATAAGGAGTGGGCTATCAGTTTTTAACCAGCAGAGTGGCAAGTCTTTTCCTACATAAACAGTCTACGTGATTGACACACATCAGTTTCAGACAGGTAGCTAGGTAGCTCTGCAGTCGTTTGCTGTAAATGATAATAAGGATCCCTGGGCGGAACCAAATTGTTAAGCTGCAGATATGCACCTTAACCAATGGGCTTTGGGGTTGCCCCCCATAATGAATTATCCTAAAAAATGTGAGCTAAAATTGTATTTTTTTTCTTCTCTGACAGACCAGTAGGACTAAAAAAAACAACCATAGGATAACAAACAACTGCATTATTTTATCTCATTCTATATATGTAACAACAAATACAGGCCTGGAGTTTAATTTATAGACAACAATTGAAAATGATTGAAATTTAATCTCAATATTGGTAAGGAAAATCACACTTTCATATTTTCCTCAAATTTTTCAGTCCAAATGTTTGGTTTAACTTGTTAACTAACAGCTACAAATGCTGGCAATGGATGTAACTATCTTGGAGTCATTTGTGAGCACTTCCAAATTGTAACAGACGGTTTTACCATTAATCTACTCATTCTGCCGACACAGTGTGAGTCAACTTTTCCTATACGTCAAGATGTCAATCAAGCATCTGTGAGCATCTGTTCACACCTACACAGCCGGGGGAGATGAGATCTAAACAGACATGAGTAAATACAATGATTTGAGTGAATCATTAGTGTTTAAGGGCTTAATATCTAAAATACACAATCAGTGGTACAGTATACAGTATGGGTACACTATTTTATGCTCCACTATTGACACCCGGCTTTCTATGAAAAGATTATAATGTGATGGTATTATAATTGTTTAACTCTGATTTTCCCTTTGACATAGTTACCATTGAAGCATCTCTTTTCGCTTACTGTATATCCTCTTTTCATGAGCTGATAAAACACACTGGGGCGTATTTGATGAACTGACAAACTAGGTTAGTAGTTAAGAAGAACAGTCAGTGTTATTTTCAGGAATAAAAATGTCTTTAAAGTAGTGCATGCTTTGGGAGCAGTGACAAAAAACACTATTCATTGTACTGTATTCTTGACAGATTAAGTTGTTCAGTGATACTTGACTGTATTTTAACAACTTCAAACTAAAGAACATTGTCAGGTCATATTACTTTCAGTATATATATGTCTGTCATGTTCAAAGCCCAAATTACACATCGTCTACCAGCGAATTGAGCTTATTATAAAAGGTTTTGTTTTAAAACTGCTATCTCACTGACAGATTATGGAATATGATTAATTATGTTATATTTCCTATTATGTAGAAACCAATATCCTCATTGGTAGGGTTAATGGTAATAACTTCGATAACTTCAATTCAACTCAACTTCAATTGGAAAACATCTAGATTTCAGTTACATATGCTCCCGTATAGATTCATACTTTGCACATGTGGCCCTATAATGACAATGGAGATGTTCAAAAAAATGTTTGTCAGACTGAGGTAGTTAACTTTATACCTCTTATTATAAGAAAGAAGGACCACTGCAAATATGTTTGTTTCATGTTGTGTAATGTGTTTTTAAGATAGATTTGAGACAGAAGGAAACAAACTGCCACATCATAATTAATCAGTATGATACGGCAGATGTTTGAAAGTCAACAACAGCATGTACTTTAAAAGAACCGGTAAATGTATAGAAAAATCTTGTGGCCTAAACAATCACAGAAACAAAGTTTTAAGAAACCTACACTAGGTAACTGAGGTTGCGATTGTCTCTTGTGGGAGACAGAAAAAACAGATGTGCCAGTTCACCGTCTCTCTCTGGTCTTTTTCCTCAAGCACTCCCTGCATCTCAGAGATACTGTTCCTGTACCCCTCCTCTCCTCACACAGCTTTGAAGAGAGAGGGATGTCACACAGCCAGCCACAACGCTCACTTCGCATGTCCCCTGGCTAATTTCCCCTCCAGACCCGTTCCACTTGACAGGCATTCTTCCAAAAACCATTTAGAAGAACACTTTCATTTTCCGCTCCCTCTCCCCTTTACCTCATCAGTTTTAGGGAACCATTAAGAGCTTAAGTGCAAGCAGGCGAACACCACAGATTGAGATCTCAATGAATATACAGTAGGTCTCATATTCCTGATTCCAGTTGAGTTGTTTGCTCTCCTACTACTTTTTCTCCCCTCCAGGCACTGACTGTGTGCATCATGAAATCCTCTCTGGTCCGAAACTATTAAATTCATCATTTATGTTATCAAGCAAGATAGTTTTAAAAGACTGAATTATTAAGAGGTTTTTTATGGTTAATAGAAAGCTTTTTATGTTACTGATCAATTCAGTCTCTGAATTCCCATTGTGGTACATTCCAGTGGAAAAAAGATCACGTTTCTCCAGTGAGCCAATAAATTAACTGCTATCAATGGCAATGGAGGGCTAATGAGGGCAAGATGTACGCTTTTCAATGCTTGGCTCAAGTATTTTTCTGGTTGACAAAGCAAAGAGAGAAAAAAAAAAGAAAACGTATTCGTTTATCATCATTTCAAAATGCGGGTGGTGAGAACAGCTGCTTGGACGACAATGCAGGCGAACCCCTTGGTGCGACGTATTCCCACTTATTCAGTGCAGCAACCACTTAACTATCTCAGAGGGGCAATTTCATGCCCTCTTCCCTCGATTGCTAGGTCATCCTCAAAAGAACCCTGCAGAGGCTGCTGGATGATGATGCATGTGCTGAAATGTTGTAAACGTGGCTCTTTACCCCAGGCGCTCCTCCCTATCGCACATGCAAAAATACAGTCATACATACTCACCACAAACCCCAATGAGCGATGTATTATTAGCAGCATCTGGAGCCTGGCTTGCCCCTGCAGCTAAGACAAATAGGGATACTCTGTTTTACTGGATATCACAACAAAAACACAAAGAGAGAAGATTCAACAGCAGATTTTGGAAACTGTGTGTATGTGTGTATGTGTTTGTGTCTTAGACTACAAAGGGGAATACAGCTCAGTGGCACCTTATATAAAAGATCCACCCCCTCTATTGCCCTAAATTGAATTTTATAATCTCCTACCTGCCCCCCTTTTCCTCTTGCTGCAGGCTTTGGCAGACGCTGTATACTTCATCCTCAGATAACAGTGGCATCAACCCACCCACCTTCACTTGTTCTGTCAAAAACACACAAATAATCTTATTCTGCCAGTCTCTATAACTGCAAAGCCAGCATACATTCATACACATACTAAAATCTGCAGATACTGAATGGGAATAAGTGTGACCAGCAGTGTCATGACATTAGTGTACTGTAAGTGTAATTAAAGTGATACAACACACCTGCCCACACACTCTGACGCAGGATCTCTACAATGTGCAATCCAGTAACTTTACATGTGGACAGTAGTAAAATTGTAATATAGTGTTGAAACAATGAGTTGATTAATTGATGAGTTGATTGAAAGAAAACTAATCAACAGCAATTAGGATAATGGTTCAGTTTTTAAAAGTCATTTATCAAGGAAAAATTCCAAACATTTGCTGTTTACAGCTTTTCAAATGTGACAATTAGAGTTGTCACTGTAATCAGCCCTCCAGTCTATAACTGAAAGGATTTGTGTTTGACAGAGTGAATCTGCATCTACTATTTTGATGACTGATTGTTTATGTAGTTTTAAAAAAAAGAAAAAAAAATCCTAACATTATGCAGATCCAGCTTCTAAAAGAGGAGGTGAGGATCAAGCATAAATTGTGCTTTTGTTTGTCTTATGTGATAGCAAATAGTAATAGTAATACATAGCAATTAATCAAAAATTAGTTACCTTTAATCCCACTCCTGTCCTGGCCATGAAGCAATTTCTCTGTGCGACAACTGCACAAAATGGAGTACAAAATCCTTCATGTTCCATCCTAAATTCAGCCAAAGCTAGTATGAGCAGTATGAGTTTTTCAAATTGATCTTAATCTCTCTTTTGTGCAACATTCTCTCTTTGCATTTCTCCAAATAGTGTTTCCTTGCTGTGCCAGACTGAGGGAAACTGTCAGTTTCAATTGCCAGGAGAAAAACACCAGAAATAAACCTACAAGTGAATACCAGGCTTCATACTAGCTTTAGCTGAACTTTAGAATGCATTTTTTCCACAGAACTATGGATTCTGTCCCTCATCTCTTATAGTTCAGTCAGTTTTCAAGGTTTTGCATCATGGCTAGCATGTAGAGGACTGTTAGAACTGATTACAGCGTCCCATAACTCACAGCAGCGCTTTGAGCTAAAGTTTCATGGCATCCATCCAATACGAGAGAAAAAAGTCAGTTCCCGCACACCCTTATCACCTCTGCATTGATTTATTAAAAAGAGTCGACGTTTTGATCACAAGGACCTTTCTCAAGACATATCAATCACAAAGTGACACAGTGCTTAAATACAACCCATAAGTGCATGATAGTCCACAGCTGTGTTGGAGGTGTGTCCATGATCACATACAGCAGCTTATTCTTTCAAGATTCCCTCAACTGTCAAAACATACAATATCTATAGTCGTACACATTCAAAATCCTTTTGATATTACTAAAACAATTTTCAGGATAGTGGTTTATATATAAGACATATATAGCCAAAGTCTACAGTATACAAATACCCCATGGGGTTTTATTACTTTAGATTAGGGCTCGAATTAATCAAAATGATCAAATAGAAAAGGAGGAGGACATAGACCAACTCTTGACAACCTCACAAAAAAAGAGGTGAAAGAAGTCCATCTCTATTTAAAATGGTAGAAAAAACTTTTTTATGTAAAATACACAGGTCAATCATAAAAAAAAAATCTATTTTGGGTTGGTTGGGTTTGTTTCATAGGACATTTCACAGGAAAACCCTGAGATCCAGGTCCCAATGGTGTGAAGGTCTCTAATTCAATCCAATATGTTTCACGATTCAGGAGGGCTTCCTTTAAGTTGCCTCCTCATCTGGAAATTTGAACTCTCTACACCAGTACAATGTCGGTGGATGTTTCCACCATTCTAGTCTTCAAATATCTGGTTGCCATGCCGATATATACTTTACCACAAGGACACTTTATGAGGTTTATGACTTATTAAACCTTCCATTGTTGAACCTCTCATTCCTCATTAGCAGTTTCATTGCCGACCGTCAACAGGAAGACGCCAACTGAGTTTGGACAATGTGGGATAATAATGCCTACAGGCAGTCAGCTGGATTCAAAAGTGGAAAGACGGAGGCATCATGCTATTCCAGGTGCTATTTATATCGTTATAAGGTTGGAAGATAATGTGCAATCAGCCAAGAAGTGCCATGAAATCACCTCTGCGCAGATAGAGCATTGATGCGGCTCCTTATAGAGGCTTATGACCAATGACCAATGACCAATGACCAGCCCACCCTAACTATTAACAACTGCAACAAAGCTGTCTCTGCCAGATGTACTGTACTTCATGAACCTTGAAACTGTGAGGATGCATGCACAAAAAGCCTTTAAATACTTCATTCTTCTTCTAATGAGAGACAGGCGACCCAGATGAATTAAGAGTCTGAGCTTATGTGCTTTCATAACTTTGACTATAACAGCCCTCGGTAAGTATGTGGCAATTCATTGTTTTGTGGTACAAGGCCTACTAGGTAAAGAAATGTTCATTCAATGGAAGCTAGAAAATATTTTCACACTTTTTCCCTGATTTTAAGGATGTTTAGACTCATTCAGACTTTACATGAAGGACAGACATTAATTTGCTTGTCTGTACTGATTTTATCACATCTGGTATCTGTTTTGTACCACAGTATTTATCTAATTTTTTCTGGAATTTTTAATCAAAAGTTGCCAATAATATCAGAATCATATGCTATTGCATCTATCGCACAACACGTCTATATTTTATGCCCTTGTCTCTGCTTGATCTTTTTACTTGTAAGTTGCTTTTTTTCTAAAAAAAAAAAAAAAAAAAAAAAGTACTGTATTTGCAGTTTGGTTTTTTTTTTTCCTCTTGTCACATGAATTTTAATTTCACAAGGCTCTGGTTCTTTCTCTGCAAATGTTTGAATTATTAAAGTGCGGTTTTCAGAAGGGAGCAGAGACGTTTGTGGAGATCACATATTTTTTAATGGTGCCCTATAGGCATAATGTTCATTTGCAGGAATCAGGCAGCAGCCACAGCCACCCACGGAGGCCACTCCTTTTTGTAGAGTAGAGCAGTAGAACAGTGATGCTGCCTAGAGTTACTTTTCTACTTAGAGTGACCCCTGTTAGTTTGGAATGTTTTTATTTTATTTTATGCGAGCATAACAGAGGAAAAAATATAGAGAAAAAGTTTAAGAAAAAGTCTAAAGTTCTGCCCATCAGCTTGATCATCTTTTTTGTATTTAGTGTAAATGAAAACAGCCTGATTATTGTTCGTACACTGATGAACAGTCTGACACAACCAATGTTAATTACATATTTTCACACTTTATTTGGATTATACTACACAGATAATTGGCTTACTATAGTACTATAATGGCACACTAGTAACAGTTCATTTTAATCCCCTCTATTTATCATCTATAAGCAGTATATGAACAATTGATAAATTATGTACTTGTTAGCAGATATAAGGACATTCCCTTACAACAGCTCACTACAACTGAGTATGAACATGTACAAATCTATTGTAGGTAAGGGTTCAATCTTTGTTAATTGTTTAAAATGAATAACAATTATACAATATCATGTATATGCTTAAAACAATTTTACAGTGTTATTAAGCATTTTTTAAAACTGTTTGCACACATATAAAGCAGGTTTTATATATATTAAAACTATGTTGTGCATAATCAAACATTCATTAAGTGTTCTTCATAGGCACAGATGTAGTTGTTAACAAATACATGAACACACTTAAAAAATATTGGTTTAACACTACAGTAACCAATATAACCACTACCATTATTTATTGCATGTTATGAACAGTTTATTAATTATTTATATACTGATTATAAATATTAAATAGACAGGGTCAAAATAAACATGTCAGTTTGTTGGTCAGTTAAATCTTAGATGACTTTTAAAACAGTGTAAAGTAGTCAACAGATATTCCTTGTCTGGTTGATGGTGAATCCTTGGTTTGGAGTTGATTTTACCAAATATGCAGTATTATTAGATTTTTTATCCTTTTTGCATGAATTCTTGATTAAATTTTGTTTCTTTTTTCCAGTGCTGCCAAATTAATTCCCATCGAATTTAATCAGTTCTTGTAAAAACTAAATGATGTAAAGGACCCATTAAGTGGTTACCTATCATGAACTTTATGGTCTGTTACTCTGCACAAGGTGTGCATATGCTAACACAACACCACACAGGTGCTCTCCACTTTAATAGCAAACACATTTAGATCAGCTTGCCAGGGGAAGTGTAAGGTTGTGCATTGTGTATGTACTATGAGAAGGAACACAATGTGCAAAAATACCCTTATTATCAAAAACCAAGCTTAACATGTTTTGACATGATGTTTTTATCAGTTTTCGCACAAGACATTATTGCAGCTGATTGGGGAGCTACTTCCAAGTTCTAAGTTGTTGTTTTTTTATTTTATTTTGAACAGCAAGCTATTTTGTAGCTATTTGCACTGTATTTTTGTATGTTAAGTGTGTACATTTGTAGTAAACAGGTCTACTCATCAGATACAAGACTTTCTAGTTTTAGGGTCTCCATTGTAGTAAACACGAATCCGCTGGCCCTTTTTATACGAGGGCTGTTTGAAAAGTTCAAGGTATCACAATCAGGATCATGATAGCATTTGCATTCCATTTTCTTTTAAATGTCACATTACGCCTGTTATTTATTAACAGCTGAGCATGACACTGTCACTAATAGTTGTGGTAAGAGTGCTAATTGCACTATTGCACCCTCTGGCAAGTGTCAACAGCCACTCCAGTGGGTATTGGAGAGAAATGAGAAAGATGTCTCCTGCAGCTATTTGGCAGTTCTTCAGGATCAAGTCCTATTAAATCAGAAAGTCTCAGTTGATTTTGGACATGCAAATGAGATTTTCATGAAGAACTTTTAACAAAAGGATGAAAAGACAATCTAATGTCTTGTTGTTTCCACTTGTGTCCAAAGACATCAAACATAGCTGAACACATTTTTGTTATGGGCACCACTTGAGCACTACAGGGTACTGTCAGAAATTAAGCTAATGAATTGATTAAGCTAAATAAAAAGCTGAAAAAATAAAACTTAGTTAAGCATGCTTGTCCCTTTGGCCAGAAAACAGGAAACTAGAGGCCCAGTAGCCTAAAGACAAAACTGTGTTTGTTTTGTCTGATTAATAAGAGCCCAAGTCTTGATATATTTGGATGCATTTAAATTTTCATAGTATCCCTTAGAGACATCTAATTTTATATAATGGGTTTTATAATGTCTCGTTTTAACCCCCCTTATCCAAGCCAGGAAACTCATGAGGGATCATGAACATTTGGCCCTCACAGTTACACAAAACATTAAAACTGACACATCTATTTTTGCAACTCATGTATATAAAATATATATCATCAAATCGGGAGACAGTTTCATGAAATAATTGATACAATTACAATTTATCCTCATCGGAGCAATAAAAATCTTCAGAAAAACAGCCTTTTGATCAGTCAGAGCCATTTCAGATTCGAGGGTGGGAAAGTGTATGAGTAACACTTTTCTCCTCTTTCAACAAGCATCAATAATACAACTAAAAGAGGCACCATTTGCTGAGTCTGGTCTCCTGTGAATGTCATATTATATGCACCCCTGTCTTCAAAAAGCAAATGTCGTGTATACAATATGTGAGAAAATTGTTTTTCCAAGGTGGAAGGATTACATGAATTAGATCACTAGATACAAGGTGTTGTCTGGAACTGAAATAGTGGTGTAACTGGGTACAAGCTGGTCATTTTGGTCCCATTATCTTGTCATTTCAAGTGTCTTGTATCCAGATAAAATCCAGATGACATTTAATAAACTTGCATTTACACATAGCTACATGTACAGTATGCATCTCCGTTGGCAAATCTGATCAATGCAATGCAATCCGTCTTGGTTTTCCCGGGCTACACACAAGTCAGGGTCAGTTTCAGAGTTAGGTGGTAGTGCACATGAAGCTGTTTGGTAACTCCCGAAAATGCCCAAGGAAGAATAACTTCTGTACTTTTGGAGTTAATTACAACAATAATAGTTTAGCTAGAACTATAACTACAGCGAGAAATTTTCACTTTGATGAGACACGGAGGAAGACGGCTCATTTTAGTGTAATTTCAGTGTAACTTCAGCTGCGGTTATCATGGGGGACAGATCCTGTTAATGGCTATATCCACAGACTGCTTACGTACGTAGTTACACTCGGGAGAAATAAAGTTTACTTTTCAATATCTGGCAAGAATGCAATTGGATTTCAATCAATTGTAAATGGTTCTTGGCATTTACATGTAGCTTTTTTTGTGATTGGATAGCTATCCGATCTGCCCAAGATGCATTAAGTGTAAATGGGGTCAATGATACTGGTGACCTGGATTCGTTTCAAATCCCGTAAATGTCAACTGTTACCTAAATATTACCTTATCCCTTAACCATGACCGCATTTTAAAGCTCAACCCAAACTTTAAACAAAATTGTATTACCTACCTACTTAAAGTTACTTGTTAGCCTTCTTCTTCACATAGCAAACAGGGAGGTGGTTTAATTTTACACTTGAAGCTACAGCGAAGCCATCAAATACAACACCGTTGCTAAATGAGTGAATCCAATGTACTGTACAAGTGCTTGTATGGCTGCTAGAGGCTGATTCCCCAAAAAAATGAATATACTGATATAAATAGGAAAACCTGAATGTTTACCACCTGGTGTGAGTTTAATCTGTGGTCATCTGCAGTGCCTCTGAATCTGTACAGCTGACACTAAAGGACGAAAAAGGTTGAGGTGATTAAAAGTAATTAGTTTCAGCCTAATGGCATGCCACACTGTAGGGCATACTAGCTATAAGCCATGAAATATTATTATGAATATTTATCAGCTACAGTAAACATGTTGTTTTTCTTTTAGCATCACTAAGGATTTCAGGTCACCACAATCAGGTCTAATCACAATTACCAAAGCGTTCTAAGCTTCAGATTGGTTGTATTCACAGTAATTTCTATTTTAATTTCTAATTATTTAACTGTCTAGGATTTCTTTCATGTGTCCCTTTTTCTGTCTGGTTGACTTTACCCGCAGCCAGCTGAAACACTGCCATCAAAATGCCATCAATATACAGTATTTTCCATGTTCCACTCACCAATAGCTGTGCATGGTCAAAATCAATTGCTGAGGACTCCATCTATAGCCACATGGCATTATGAATAAACAATGGCCTGTTTGAAAGACTTAATTTGAGTTGACTGATTTCTATTTTATCTCTAGTAAAATGAGATTATACCTATATCTGCCCAAACTGAATATAATTAATCATCTAAAAAGGTTTTTATCATGATCATTACAATGTGACGGAGACCATTTTAATTTACATCTTTCTCTCTTACTGATGCCAAAAATCCCCTCCTGCACATAGTGGCCAAAATACTGTCCGGTAGAAATAATGGAATAATAAAAGTGTTTACAACAATTCTATCACACTTAATCATATTAAAATACATTGTATTGCCTCAAGACAGGCCTCTATTGAATTTCATTAACTCAACGTGTACACATTTTGATTCCATATAAAGACGTGTACTGAATCAGCGTCAGAAGGAAAGATACAAACCCAAAAAGAAGTAACACTTCCACATTAAATGGCAAAAAAATATTTAGCAAAACTGAACAATAACTGAGAAGACTTGCTGCTGCACACTTTTGTACTATACTATATGAAATCACAGACCATACTCTTGGCTCCCTTGTGTGGCTTTGGGAATGAGTTATTCATGCTTATAAAATGTTGATTAATTGGACTGTCTCTGACCACAGAAATAATACACTCTGAACTCTCATTGAGGGTGACTTTTTCATCCCTCAATTAGTTATTATTGGGTTATTTCATACAGCAAGTCATTACGGTCCGTCTAACAATTATCTCCTTAATTTCCCATGTAAAAATAAGTCAATAATAGAAAATTAGAAAACTGACTTCAGTTTTGTCCTTTGCAGCTATGAGTAATCACAGTAGATTGATCTCTTTCACCTATTCTCACATATGACCCCAATACAGACAAGATGACCTTGAATGGGGACAAACTTATTTTTATAAAAAATGTCCTGGGCTGAGATGAGAGGTTCTTCAGGGAGCCAACAGGGCCAATGCAGAGCCGCTGTGACACTCAGTTTCAAACGGGGCCCCAAAAGACATGTGGGAAAAGTGAGAGGATAGGATTTGAATATAGACACAGTTGCATAGTAGCCAGAATGTACAATGCAGAGCAGGGCTGGGGGAGATGTGCCTTAGGAATGTGGAAATTTGTCAACTGTCAGAATTTTTTATGCACTGCTTCTAGCAAAGAAGCAATTCCTGTGTCTGGTTGTATGAAGCCGTTGGGGGCATTGTTGACAATCAGTGAGCAGCACTGCTTTATTTGGTTTGATTTTTTGCATTATAATGAAGTACCTTGATTTTCAGGTATACAATTCAGTCTGTCTTAAAATAATAATCTTGTGCCCAAATAAACATTGGAATAGGTTTTTCTTTCCATAATCATTCCTCCTGTTCATATGGGCATGTGACTGTTGTTTTAAAACAAAAAAAATGTGAACCTATCCTTTAAGGCCATATGAGACTAGTGTGAAAAATGAGAATTACAAAAAAACAAAACATAATATAAAAACTCAAGATATAAAAAAGCATAAATATATGTAAAAATGTACATTTGTCATAATTTTAAAACAAACTGAACAATAAGTTTGTACAAGCTCAAGTGCAAAAATGCTAATTTGTATTTTGCAATTTGAAATGATTCACAGAGGACAGTGCTGGACAAAGCAGAGGGTATACAGAAGTCAGAGGATAGAATTCGCTATCCTAAGGACTGAGGAAAGAAGCTTTATCTGAGTCTCTCTGTGCTGGACTTGTGGCTATGGAGGCGTTTGCCTGAGCGCATAAGCTGGAATAGTTTATTGCCGGGGTAGTGAGGATCCTTCATAATCCTTCTAGCTCTGGTTCTATATCTTCTGGTGTATAAGTCCTGCAGAACAGGGAGTGCAGATCTGATGGTATGCTCAGTTGAGCGCTACACTCCAGCTCTACGGTCCTAAGCAGAGCATTTCCCAGTTCCCCCTTGCACCATAGAAACAGGTGCCTCTACTCTTCAGATCTGGGGACAGATGCATAAATGATGCGTACGCACAAAAAACATGTGTACACCATTTCCACGCATAAACGGGTGTTTATAAACACAGAATGTGTGGTGAGAATGTGCACACCTCATGCATTCTTCAGACCAGGCGTACACATGTTTCTCTAAAGGAATCTGACGGTGATGTGATGAGGTGGAGATGAAATATAAGCTGAGAGATGGAATCTTTTAGTAAAACATTGTTTGTTTTGGTTGACAAACAACTGCACTGATTGTGTGTTTTTTTGTGTGTGTATTTACACAGAAATTTGTATAATGCACATCAAAGGCACATTTATAAACATAACATTGATTAATTACTTTTGTGTGATTAATTTTATCATTCTTTTAATGCAGATAGGAGTCCACATTTTATTTTATCCTTAGTTGTGTCTCACCTTGGTTGTGTTGGTTTAGATATGAGCGCTACAAACGAATCATTGATTACATTTCTGAGATATAACTGCTGACGATGGTTCACAGTCCATGTGATGAAATAATGATATGGATGATGATATGAAGAGCCACACAGCTGTGCGTAATGGTCACATGGAATGACAGCTGTTCTGCTGTTGGAAAACCTTGCTGGTGCTGTGAAACTGCACTTTGTCTTTCCTGTTTGTTTTTATGACAGGTGAACAAACTAGTGGAGCAGGCGGCAAATGGATATGAAAACAGCTGGTTCAGTGCATGTCTTCTTCCATTTATGGCTAATTGTGGGAGTGGAAATGAGGCTTGTGCACATGCGCCCAGTTCCTCAATGACTAAGATTTAATAAAACAGAACCATGCATATGCCCGGCTTTATAAATCTGATAAAAAGAACGCGTATGCAAGAATATGCATATTTATGCATATTGGCTTTGTGTGTATACACAGTTTTAGTCATGAATCTACACAGAGTTTTATGCATCTGGCCCCTGGCCTTTCACTACTGCATCATCAGCAAACTTGGACGATGGAGTTGGATCTGTTCCTGACCACACATAATTGTCAATCAGACAGTTCAGCAGCTTTCCACACAGCATGAGAAAAAATGAAAACTACTTAGATTTGAACCTGAAAGGTTTTTTAAAAATGACAAAATTAGTCTTTGATTTCATATTTATCAGACGAAAAAAATTCAATTTCAAGATGACATTTTCCAGTTTTCTATTATTTTTACTTCAATATAATATTAAACTGAGAAGCAATGCATGTGTCATTGCTGATCTCAGCCCACTGACTTGGGTATGTAGGTATAGATATTGCATATGTTTGAAGGACAGCTGTAGGGGAATGGCGAAAGGAAATGTGGCCAAAACTGCTGAGGCTAACATATCTTTACCTGCAGAGATAGTGAAGAGATGGGGAGAATTCACAGGTTCGAGTGTGAGTAAGAAAGAGAGAGTAAGACCTGTGTGTGTGCGTGATAGAGGGAGGTGGAGAAAGAGGGAATGAGGTAAGCCTATGCTTGTAACAGAGGTAAGTTTAGGTGATGCACATGTCAGTTGGAAACATTTTAATATCCCGTTGTCCGTGGCTCAGCACAACGCACGACTCTATTCGTGTTATTAAAGTGTATTCATAATTTTAGAGCAGATAATTAGTGAACCTTTGTGTGATGAAACCTATTTCAAAATTGGTCAAAACTAAAAAACCTACAAACCAAGCCTATGCCTAGTCATACTTATCAAGCTGATATCAGCCCTTTGATATTTAGATAGGCTTCATGCTGCCTAGCAACACAGGCAGTGGGAATTCTAAGGCACAGGAACTATTATTTTTATGATATTTCTAACAAAAGCAAGATTAGATTACTCATATAGCTAGTGTTGATGGTATTAGTGGGATAACACCCTACGAGTAATGGATGATGTTGTGTCCATGTCCTCTTTAACACTTGTGGAAAATGATACATGTATCCGAACAAGTGTTATTTCTTCCTGTCTTTATGTATTTTTTGGTTCCAGACATGTGAAACAATTTTTTTGGGGCACCACATGATATATACAGAGAGACACTTAGGGGTTAAAAAAAGCTGCTTCTCCTAATGTGGTCATCCATCACCTCCATAAATCACAATCATCATAAATCACAACACTCAAGCACAGATAAAACATGCATGTGCATGCACTTACATAAATATACGCACACACTGAGACATTTCATCATGCTCAGTTTGCTTCCAACCATAACTCGCTGGATCAGATTTCCTCAGGGAGATCTTTGAGCTCTACCTTGACCACAGTTTGCATCTCTTGCTACCTAATGCACACACAGAATCTCTCTCTGTTTAAATTCAAATGATGTTCTTTTAGAGCAGCTTACTCTCACGGCCCACTTAGATGTGGGTCACTATATCTTCACGCCTCATGAAATATGTTTTGTTTTGTTAGAGAGAGGAATTGTGAAGAGGATGAACACAGTTAAGCTCAGTTAAACTACTTTTCTCTTTCTGCAGTGTTTCTTTTCAGACACTGTTGTTACCCGACAAACTGACATCTTCATACTAGCAATTAAAAATGAATAGAAATTTGAGTTAAAATGTTCCAATTTTCAAAACAGCATTCACTAGAACTCCATCATGGCTGGGTGGTACTGTTGAGGTTGTTCTGACGGTTTGAATTAGGTGATAAGGTCACCATAATGTGTTCTCCCTTTTACATGCAAATCAAACAGGATGTGAACGAATAAGCTTCCATTTCTAGTGACTGCTGTTAAGCCTCTGTTTGCTGTACATCCAGTGATTACATGCAGCTCGTGCCTACAGACATTGTAATCATGTATTTGTGGTATTTTATTAATGCAGTTTGCTTATCATTGGTTTTCCTTTATTGGTATCCTGTAAATTTCAGAGTGCTGTCATTGCAAAGTTTGCATTTTCATTCTAAGTCATAAAGTATGACTGCAGGCAAAATATTACACTTGCTGTCAAGATTTATATATTCATACATTCATGCCTTCAAAACTAATATTAATCATGGTACATATTTTTTATGTATTTAGAAAGAGATTGACATACATTTCAAAGCAAGAAACCATAGTTTGTGCATTATATTATATATATTATTCTTTAGCTTTTAATTCATATTAGACATGACATCTCTTTCCAGATGTTTGTGGAAATAACAGCTGAGATTTATAAGTCAGATGGACAAAAATGAAACAGACAATTAAGATAATGGCATTTTGTACAGCGTCGTTAATTTGTTGTGTTAATAGTCAGTCATGACTGCTGTGACCGTGCTTACCCACAAGAGTAAACTGGAAACAGAATTAGAGGCATTTAATGAATGGCTTTTTGTCAGGCCATTAGGAAACCACCGCAGCAGGAAGTCCGTTATTTTACCTTTTATTTCCATCAAACACTGTTTTGTTATTAAAGAGAGGATCCCAATTACTCCAAACCAACTTTGCTTTGTTTATAAGCTACCAAAACATGAAAAATAAATTAATTAATACTGAAATTTATGCAAATTATTCAATAAGAAATATCTCTAACACTTTCTATGATGCCCATGTCTATAATGCCTTATAAACATACTTATAAGGCATTATAATCTGCTTATAGCAGTGTATAGTTATAGTTATAAGCACTCAGAAATATTCATAATGATTTATAACAATAATCATTGTTATACACATTATAAAGCATTTTATAATGACTTATAAGGTCAAGTATCATAATACTTCATAATTTTCTGGTCACTCAACATTTTTTTGCAAGGATCATAGTGTATTATAATTCTCATAGTTGCAATACATTATAATCATTTTATAATGCATTAATTATACAGTGCTATAAGCAGATTATAACATATAAGTATGTTTATAATGCATTATAGACATGAACTTCATAGAAAATGTTACCGAAATATCATTTGGTCTTGATTAATCAGGGGATTAGTATGTTATTGAGAATGTGTTTGTATGTCTGAGCTTAAGAGAAAGTGTAAGTATCTGCATTGAGGAGATCAAGAGCTTATACAGGCATCAGCTTCTCAGAAGGAGTTTCCTTCTATAATTGTTGTTTTTCTTAAAGCAGAAATAAGCTCGGTTTTGGGGCTTAAATCCGCTGTCCTTTGTCTGTATTGTACGTGGAGATTAGAGCTGTTCCATGTCTGTCATGATCCCATTTGACGAAGTGGGCGAACTCCAATGCAGACATGCGAATACACAGTCAACATATGCACATACATGATGAACACAAATGAGGGGCTGTGTTCGCACATACACCTTGTTATGCCAATAATTTCCAGACTAAAATGGCAGTGCAGACAGTCAATTGTCTCATTAGTTTTCACCTAGAAGTGACACATCCAGTGTATTTCCTATTGTCTGCCTCTGTTGTGATGGTCTTTAGGGAAAGAAGGGAACATGAAACTTCACATGAAAGTACAGGCAACGGGGTGGGGAGATAGAACAGGGTAATTGGAGCCCTGAGTGGAGTAAGAGTCTTGCGAGCCCTTTGAGAATGGCTGGCATATGCCTGTGCTACTTCCAGCTGTCCTGACTGAGAGAAAACTAATTACATCATGTTTATATCCTGCTAATTAGTATCCTAATTAAAAACACATAAAGGCGTTAGAGGGGGTGGATGAAAGTAGGGACAGCTCTGGACATGTAACCTGTGTTCATGAAAAGACTACAACCTGGTCTTAGATGTGGTCGGTCTTCCTTTGGAATGCCTACAGAGCAAGGAAACAGCATTCATAATTATGCATCTTTCAGTTATGATTATTAGTATTGTTTTGTTGTGTATGCAGTAATATCAAAGCAGGGAGATCATGTGAGGAGTTGTGTTGATCTGTCATTATTTTCAGTTTTCACAGATATTCACCAAAAAATACTTTGATTTTTTGAAAGGGAAGCAGACATGTTTTAAAAGATTTTCACAGCTATTAAATCCCCAGAGACTCTAAAGTTAGTTTCTTGCTGCAAAAGGACACTGATACACTGTGACGTTTTCAGCTCAGAGTCCTATTGTATATTCACATGTTATCTCAGATGATATTCCAGACATCATTGGATAGGACAGAGGATGTATTGTAGGCTAATGGGGATTCTGTTATTATTATTAAATACTGTAGCACCAGTCAAATTTTGCAGAGACTTGGAGAGATTACGCTATTATTTAACTGTTATGTTTAGTTACTGTCTTACTGTATGCCTGCTGTGCTGCTGAGGTTGAACCCATTTGTTATAATGCATAAGAATCAATGGGTACACACCATAAGCTTAGTTCTGTGAACAACGGCACGGCCTTTGTATATGTACTTATACTAACGGCTCAGTTTTCATGCAGATGCAATATCAGTGGATGCACAATCACCAACACAAAGCACTTTTTGTGTTTGTACCTGTATTTTCGTTTGTCTCCAAACAAACGTCCTTGTACCAAAATTGATGTACAAGCACAGCTGTGGTGCAGCTGTAGAAAGGATGAACCTGCATCTGCAATACTGTTTCTAAAATTGCACCTGCATTTGCAGATATGTTCTTATGTACAGAGACATTTCAGTGGATTTAGTTGGCAAAGGTTTATGCACAGATCCCTCCACAGATCACATAAACCCTATTCAGTTTTTCTGTCTTTCTCATATTATCTGGTACATGATTAAGATGCATCTCAAAATTAATTTGATTGCTATCAAGGACGAATCTGTTCTGGTTTAGATTAGCAGGCGTTCTTAGCAATAATATCATCTACAAATCTAGGATGTATTAGGGCCTTCCATTTATATTGATTAAATCCTTGAGGCCATCAAGAATCACTCAAGCTTTCCATGTTATCTCTTCCACTACTGGGGACAATTCTTTAAACACTAGGCTAGTCCCTCTCAGGATTTCACGCCTTGAGAGTCTGGACACAGTGCGTGTCATGCCTTTCCCCTGTGGCAATGTGTGAGGGGACTGATCAGGATGGTGGCTGCCAAGTCATCTCTGATTGTCAAGGGAAAATTGTCTAGTCTGAAACCACCAGGATCCCCTCCAGATTCTCATTTGTTCTGCCAACAACTAGAAGCTCAGGGGGGTTGGGAGGGTGCAAACACAACCCAAGGGTAGATTGTTACAAGGGGACACAAGAACCACAAAGGACATTGGGTGTTTGTCCTTGAGGTAAACAAATCCTCTTTCTCTCTCCAAAATTCTACATCAGACTCAAATTTTCATGATGTATCTTGTCAGTTATTGGCTTGTCTCTGGACATCACATTAGCCCCGCATGGCATTTTGAATGCCCGGAATGTGCTGTGCTCTGAAGAAGAGAAGATCCCTTGTGGAAAAGCATCATGGGTTCTCTGTATTAATCAGAGAGATGTGAAGTATTAATCACCAACAGATACACTACATACTGCCATCCTGCATTGGTGAAAAGGAAGGACCCCTGACCGTAATGTTTGCCAAGTTATTCCTGGCCCCTTGCCAGCTTGTTGGAACTCTCACTTTGGCTAAAGCTGAGGGAGATACATAGGCCTTACTATGAGAGAGAAATTACTTTTGTGCTGTTACATGAAAGTAGAAGCTCTTTCAGAGGTCGCCACAGGCAGGTGGTGGAGGAAAATTGCTCCTTCAGACAAATTAAGAATGTTCTGCTCTATTGTGAAAGGCCACTAGTATTATCCAGTTGTCCTGCGAAAAAACAAACCAGTAGCAGAGAATTTTAGTTCCCTTTCTACCACAGGAATGTTCAACTTCTGCAAGACTGCAGAAATGAAGCACATTCAAGAGTGGTTAGTCTTGAATGCTGGCGGCAGAAGTGATGAAGCCTGGTGGACTCTGGGGACAAAAACATCTTTAGCCAACCACTCCTTTCATGCAAATTGATGGAAAAATCATTGTTTCCAACATATGGCTGAAAGCCATCGAGCAACTAATGGCTGTTTGCAATGCTTGTGTTTGAAGAGGTGTGAGCATTAGAGTGAATTACAATACTCAGTGAATTACAATACTCCTCATTTACCATGCACTTGAAGAAAATCATTTTGTAGGAGCATCATGAGTTTTCACAAATAACTGCTTGGTTGTCTGTGTCCATGCAACAAACATTTGAGTTGTGCTGAAATTAATACACAATACATTATAGCAGCAGCGAAGCTACATAAAAAAGAAACAAGACGATACATTTTGCTGTCTGAAAATTGTCATTCAGCAGGGTATGTAAGCAACATCTCTTGAATTGAGATGTAATAGATGTGACTGCAACTGCTTTCAAATTGCTGCCATGTCACTGCATTTGACCGCATACTGGATTTACTCAATGTCTACACAAGCAGAGTGTAAAAATCAACATTTTGCACTTGATGAAAAAAACAACATACTATTTTGTAGTGTGAATGTTGGATGTACCATGTCATGCGCAACATGTCAGAGATTGAGCCCAAATGCTATATATACTCTATATTTCTTATATCTATACATAAACAAGGCTGCTGCAATGCCAGTGTATGATCCATTACCAGTTGCAATTGTGTATAATATTGCTTATTGATTATAATGACAGAAATTAAGTGGGTAGATGATCTACTTATTCCATTTTTTCTCCCAGCTTTTATCCATCACCTGATAGGATGAGTTTCTGTTTAAGTGTATGTGTGCCTGCGAGGGTTGTATGCCTCTGCTTTTGTGTCTGTGTGTTTCTCGCACATTAATGTGCAAGTGTTCACAGCACAGCCTAAGCCTTTACTGTGAGTTGTTTCTGTTTGTGTGCTCCGTTGAAATTGTCTAAGGTATGACAATTTGTGCAGCTGTCTTCACTCATATCCACCTGAGAGGTAGATAAAGAGTTGAGTGATGACTTGTCAGCCAGTTTGATAACGTCAAAGTTCTGCTCAGGGCATACTCATCTGAGCCTTACTGTATGTTACAGAAATCTGCTTCACACTGACAACAATCTCAACTTGAGCAGAAAGAAGTTGAGTCGGGATCATTTCCAGCAGATTCTGAAAGCTTTAGAAATTGCTTAGCCTGGCAAAACTCACAGCATTTGTGTTATTAAGAAAAATTTAGATTTCCCTGTAGCCAATTCCCTCTTTTAAAGGTTAAGTCTTAAAGTAGAAGGTTTCAGAGCACAAATGCTCAGAGGCAAACTAGTATATGCGGGCTGAGTGTGCCTCTGCCTCTTTCAATGCGAAGCTCAATTCAAAGCTTGTGGCTCTCCAATGAGAGTAAAATGTCAAAAACACTTAATAATTTGTAATAACATCTCAACAAGCTGGAATTGACCTGTGGGAAAGCAATGACATTTAAAGGTCCCAAATTATTCACACACTATTTCTGATTTACAAATACTGAATGTATTTTATACTCTGCATACGGGTGTAAAACTACAAATTAATAATAGATAACAATAAATTGAAAATGTAAGCACCTGTTCAGGCACTTCAGTTTTGCATCACTGTATTGAAACATAGCATCATATATTGTTTAACTCTTTCTAAATAATGTATATTTACCTGTTGAAACTGCAAACACCCAGGCAGTCAGTTTAACTATTGTGTGAATGAAGAAAATGTGCTCACGTTAACATTTTACATTAAAGTTGGTTCCTTTGAATTCATCCAAAAATATCGGACTATAGACTAAATATATATATATATATATATATATATATATATATATATATATATATATATATATATGTTGTCATAATTTATAAATACAGTGTGTAAGAAATCCATTCGTGTCCTAAGGTATGGTGAACCTGAAAAGAAAATTCAGGAAAAATGTGTGACATTACTTGCTTGCACTTGCCATGTAATTAGCTTGTCTCACTGAAATAGTTATAATTTGGTCTCTAGCCATTGTTCAGTTGCAGATCAATGCTTGTCTAGAGGGTAATTTAAAAATCCATTGTTGCAAACAATACATAACATGAAGTGACAAAATGTTTAGGCAGCCAGGACCAATTAGACCTTTTTCGTTATTTCATTTTTTCAGCTTTAATTAACATTTTCAAAATGAGCACCTGTAAGACTTCTGTGTATTGAGCTTTCATTCAGTCCCTGTTAGACATCAGGGAAGTCACTCCACCTCAGCCTTCTAAGCTATCTAAGCACATGGGATTTCATCATCTGCTTAATTGCTTACCCTAATTTGCTTTGCTGGCTGTGTCACAGCCCCATTGTAGTGTTATCAAACCACTGGGCACTGTAATTAACTTTACATTGTAACCACCACCTCTGTAACTGGCAGAGACCAGCTGTTAAATGGTTTTAACTTTGTCCTTCTTTTTTTTTTTTTTCAATTTCCTTGCAGAATGAGTACACATGCCCACGCCCCCTACCTGGTGCCTGGCTGGGAGATGTGTCTACCATCCATTAACCCAGAAAGGAACTGCTTTGGATGGTGCAGCAAACCACCATCAAACAGGGATACAAGAGAGAAGGACATATGCAGAGAACCCATCAGGATCCTACACCCATAATTCACATTCAAGGATACATTTAAAATGGTCCTCCATGCTAACAAGGGCACTCACGGATGAAGATAAAGATGAGATAATACTGTCTTTTTCTTTTTCTTAAGATTTTATAATGTCTTCTAATTTTTGGCCTGTGCTCTTTGGTCATCAGCTTTGCTGTATTCCGTCTTGCTTCATCACTACACAAGTACTGACACAGATGGTTGCGGAAATGTTGTCCCACGGTGAATAGCAGAACCACAGAAGAAGACTCATGAGCACTAATGGATGGTTATAACCAGCATGGGAGATTACTGTATAGACTATAACAGCTTATTGTCTCCATGAGGGCACCGGGGCATTGTTTTAAACACAGGCAAAAGACTCTGCAAATTCAAGAGGCTTTAAAATTGTTAAGCTGAGCAATGAATCATTAATGAAAATGCACTGAACAAGGAGCTCTGACCGCTCTGCTAACAAAGCTGTGTATAATTTAAAGTGGGTTTGCATATTTTGATTCCATATGAAGCATCATGTCATCATCTTTCAAGACTTCTTTCAAAATCTTTTTAAAGAAAGACTAATCAAAGGCTAGGATGGTGTAAATGTGCCTCATTGGAGCAGAAAGATTACGAAAGCATTCACTGAGTTTCTGTGCACCTGTCAGTAAGGAAGGATCTGCTCCATCAGGTGGAAATCAAGTCAGCAGCTGGAAGATATTACAAATGTGTGAAAAGTTGCCAGATCCAAGCAAACTATCCCCTAGCCAATGACTTTCGGTGACGGTTTTTTTTTTGTTTGTTTGCTTTTTTAAAAAGTTTTTCTAAGTTGTTTCTAATTGCAATCAAACCTCACTATCTAGTTTGATTTGGAGGACAGAAAGGGCAATCAGAAGCAAAAGAGGAAAAAAGAAAAAGCTCCTATCAACGGTAAAATGTAATTTTCTGATATAATGTTGTTAATGTTGTACTTTATGAGTATGTGTTTCTGCCATTTTCAGCACCAAATACCAAAGAGCCAAATTGATCCTTTTTTTTTGGCTTTTGGCTCTCCCAACCATGGGTTGTAACAGATCCAGGATTTGCTCTCTTAAAAAAAAAAAAATTCCACGGAAAATCAAAAGAAGCCTCAACTTCTAACATGTCCAGCAGTGCTCCGTTACAGCTTTTTTCATGTGTGTTGTGTACGTCTTTGTGAACAAATGATCTTGCAATGACAGTCTTCATTAGGAGGATCTTGTCTGAAAGATAACTTTGAGCACTGTTTATTTTTATGACTTCTGTTTAATACATGCTTCACTTTCCTTAAAATAATCAGCCCACCTCTCTCCCCTTGGAGACTGCAGATGTTGCTGTTCACAGTTGTGCGTGTGCTTGTGTTTCATCCATTCTGAGTTCTCAATTATATTTGAGGCACATTGAGTTGTGAATTGTTTGTTTCAACCTTTAAACATAACTCTTTCTACACTGGAAAATGGTAATTTTCTATTGTAAATTTCTGCTTTCCCCCTTGAATTTGTTGATATTTAGTAAGCAGCTGTATTCTTTGTTCACTTTCAACAGTATGTTTTATAATGGAAATAATGACTTTATTGGTGAGCAATATGAATTGGTCAAATTAAAATATTCATTAATCATTTTTTGTGTTCAAGCTCTATGGGTGTATCAAGCATTTTCTGATTACGTGTGTGTGTGTGTGTGTGTGTGTGTGTGTGTGTGTGTGTGTGTGTGTGTGTGTGTGTGTGTGTGTGTGTGTGTGTGAGCTTGCTGTCCGCTGTAATTTAATAAGCTTGTACCCTGTTCCATGTTTTCATTCACACCCCTTGAAATCTGTCCTATTGCCCACAGATCTGTGGTGACGAGGCTGTCACATCAACATTAGCCTCATTAATTTAGAGTGCAGAACATTGATCTCTGTTCGACCGTTCTGTTCACGGTGACACTCACTGCGGGCCCCACCGGCCCTCTAATTATGCTTCTTGTGTAATGTGTTGTATATCTCAAGAGGGGGCCCTGTGTAGTGAATTTTTTCCACGTTCGCTGCACTTGGAACATGTCAAGCTGTCAACTCAGAGGTCCAGATGGCCAATCTGCCCGGCGCTTCCTGTGGTATTTTCACTCCACTTTACCTACACCCCTCCCCCTTTCTCCCTACTACATTTCTCCCTCGTTCATTTTCCTCTCCGTTGGGTATCCACATCTCACTCCCTTTCAGTGTCTCCACATTATTCATGACGTTTTGGGTTGGTTCTCTTCATCTCTATTACAGATTTTTTTTCCTCTTATCCCCTGTAGTGTCTGGCCATGCAGATAGTTTGAGATTTGCACATAGTCACCTATACTTGGGGTGAGCAAACATATTTGACAGGATTTATTGCAGGGCTGTTGAAAAAGACTGCATTAGTTTCAGCACAGTGTGCCTACTGCAAACTGACAGCTGAGTGTACATACAGTATGTGTCAAGGTTTTGAGGATTCCAGCTTTGAGATTTCTGCTGTCATCCTGATACAGTGCGGTTGAATGGAATTTTGTTTGTGGTGCTCAAACAATTAAAAAATGACATTTAATTCCAAAGAAAGACCTGACAGCAAAATCTGCGGATTATCCAGAGTAAATCAAAATACACTTTTCTGTAGAATTTGTCAAAGGGGATTTCTCAATACTCCGGGGAACACAGACAGAATTTCATTCACTTCAACTGGTGCTGAAACTTAAGAGATGGACATCTCCAAACATGGGCACATACAATGAAACTATTTGTGTGTCACATTGATAAACAAAACATTGATAAACACAATGATAAGTTGATTGATCAATTATATGCTTTATTGACAGCAGGTAGAAGAGACAGACAGGAAACATGGTGAAAGAGAAGGCAATGACATGCACCAAAGGTCCCTGACAGGAATCGAAGTAGGGACATTGTTATCATCTTCACCAACCACTGGGCTACCAGGCCAACCATTGACATAAAATAAACCACCAACAATTTTGATTACTGATTAATTGTATAAGACATTTATCAAGCAAAAAAGCCAGCTTCTGGAGTGTGAGGTTTGAAAATGTATTTTGAGTTTTGAATTGTTGGTTGGACAAAACAAGCTGTTTGAAGATGTCACCATAAGATCTGGGATAAGGGGCATTTATCACTACAATTTATAAAATGAACATTCAATTATGTAAAAAAAAAATCAGATTAATTGAGGATGAAAATAATTGGTAGTTGCAGCTGTAGTAGTGATACATATGAAAGATTTTTTTGTCATTTGACTGAGCTCACCCTTTAAATATCTTGTCTTTTTTCCTGTCATGCATATTGTACATCTCTACGGTTGGTATAATCCACTGTAGTTCTATGTTCCTCTCTTTCCTTTCTGTGTGTCTGTCTTATCCTCTGCTGTTCTCTATCATCTCCGTAACTCGGTCCCTGTCTCCGGCGCTGCATGTGCAGTGGCAGCACAGACAGGGCTGTATGCCTGAGAGCAGACACCATGCATTATTCATGTGGCTTGGGCTCCCTGTTGACCCGAGTCCAAACAGTTGGCAGTCTAAAACACTTCCACAGAAAGGCCTCAGGAAAAAGATGTTAAACTAAGCAAAATACACTGATGTAAGATTTATCAAGCTGCCACTATGACACTGTAAACAACGTAACTTTCAGACATGGCCTCTATCTACTATTTCAGACTGGGTGATAAAGGGCTAGTTTAAAGTATGTGACAATGTCTGAAGCAAAAACATGCACACACAGGCCTGGCAAGACAATTACCATAAAGAGACTTGTCAAAGTTAAAATTCAGACGGTATGATGAGAGATAATTTTATGGTGACTTGAGAGATGGTCAGATATAATGAAGCTCACAATAAATGCATCAGAATTTAGAAACCACATATTATGCATGAAACTGGTACTTATCACATTTAATCATTTTGTGAAAATATCGAGATGTCCTAAGGAAAAGCTCAGGCAGACAATCTTGGAGCAAGAGAAAATAGCAAACATGATTAGCAATCCTAGAAGCCTTGATGTATATATATTTCATCCCTTAGAAGATTTTTCTGATTGGCACAGGCCTCAGCGAAAACAGCAAAACAACCCTTTGATTCCAGTGTTCCCCCTCCTCCTCTTAGTCTTCGCTTCAAATAAATGTGCCACTAATAACTCTGCCTAATCTCACAAAGGCTGACTCACCAACGAATCATTCTTTTTATGTAAGGCATGTTAATTTGATTTGACACTCAAATCTTAAGTTTCATTCAGGAGCCGTTTTTTTTTTTTTTTTTTTCTTTTTTTTTTTTTTAACAGCAATGTACATGCCTCTCTAGGAATGACTCCTAATCACTGATTACCTCATATAATCTCCAGCTTGGACTGCAGCTCACCAGGTGGCTTTTACTTTAATTATGACTGTCGGAACAATTAGTCAGCAACTGCTCCAGAGAAATGGAGTAAGAAGCTGAAACACCAAACTCTGTCAGTGAACGAATGGTGACTCTTTATTTAAGCACCAGTTATTTCAAAACTGCTTTCGCAAACCCACACCAGGAGTGCCATTCAACAGATGATCTGTTTCAGCCATCTGCTCCTGACTGGGGGACTGCAGGGTTCTCATTGAGATCATATCCGATACCATCATCGCCAACTGCTGTTCTGATGCTTTCTCCTCCTCCTAACTCGTTTTTCTGATCTTGAACCTGGATGAGCATACAGTGCCATCATGGCAACTAAGGAAATATTTATCATCTGACAGTGCAGCCCATAAAGCATGTCCCAGTCCCCAGAATTCATCACAGTACACATCTGCAACCTCTTCCAGAGGTCAGCAACTGAGCTATAATAAGATAAAGCAGTGTACTCCTTCCACAATGTCATTTAAGAGCAATTCCAGTATGAACAAACCAGGACTCTGGGAAGAAATTAGGAAAAGGCAATCAAAAGGAACTTTATTTCATTAAGCCTACCTAATGCATAAAATATTTTTATTTTAAATTCAAAGTATGTAGAGAGTTGATATTTGGTGACTTTGAGCATGTCACTCCCCACAAGAATACACCAAACTCAGCACAGCAAGTGGCCACTACCCAATAAAAGCATCTCCAACCACTGCAGGGACTACACTATCTACACCATCAAAATCTGAACACAGCAATCCACCTGATGTGCAGCAGCAGATATGCATGTCAGCTATGCAGTAGATAATTATCAACTACGGATATTAAAATCAGAAATTCATTCCTTGGAGCAGACAGTCTCTTTTTATGAAACGCCATGCAGCCTTGACAAGCTGCAGATGACCATCGGTACACATATATGAGCTCAAGGTTGGCTGTGAGCGCAGCAGACTTGAGTAGCAGCATAAACCAACTGAGCAGGAGCTACGTAAATAGAATTATGATATGAAGAACAGCAAAGTAAGCCGTCAAATAAACACATCAGTTTGAGTTGAATATTTTCTTAATGTTTACCTGAGGTCTGTGGAGAAAATGTGAACGTGACTACCTCCCCATATTGATTTTCCCACAGAGCCAGTAATACAGGGAAGTAATTATGTGAGTGAGCTGTAAGCAAGTTGTTTTTACATTCTGAAAGCTATACAATATTTTCTACTAGACATCAGAGTCTGCATGGAACACTTTAACCAGAAAAGACAATTTAGCCCCATAACACTTAAACACGAGGATTTATAAAAAAAAATAAAATAAACAGCATGTAAACATTTCAAAGCACCTGCCAAACAACAACCAATAGAAAAATGAGATCATCCATGACAAGGTATGTACTCACAATCAATACCAATATGAAAGCAGCGAATGAGATGATAGCAACATGAGAGCAAAAATTAGTAGCAAGCACACAGCAGCCAGCAGTGATGTCTGGCATCTCAGCTGATGATTAAATCCCTATTTAGGAAAATTGGGGTGTTGACAACAAGGGCAGAAAATCTCAGCTTCCCGCCTGGAGTGGTGTTAGAGGCAACAGTTGACGTGACCAACAGCCCACTGCAGAGTCCCCTACCAGGATTTGTTGTTTTTTCTCCACAAAATAATGATTGACAGTCAGCAGGCTATGGCTTTATTATGAAATATGGTCTATAAGTTGTTGAGTTGATGAGTTAGTGAGGCATCACCCATAATAATCTTTACCTCAATTTATAATGATTTTGACCAACAGTGTACTTTTTGCATATTTCTGCATGGCTGTATTAAGTAAATGAAAATAGAAGTTAATTACAGAAGTTCAAGGTAGATCAAAGTATGAGCCAATGGAATTAATTGAAAATGACTGACAAATATTGTTGTAATAGTATATCTTAGGCCCTGAAGATGATTTAATTTATGATTGAAATGCATGAATCCCTTAACAAATGGTTTTACCGATTCATACTATCGCATCACCTTGTTCGTTACCTTGGCTTTCATGCTGAATATATTGAGCCTGTAGCAACTAAAGTCAACAAATTGACACTGAGTCTCCATCATCTTTTTCTCATTAGCGGATGCCTGGAATGTGTGCTGCTGATTGACCCTGGACATGTGTTGTTGAGGTTAGTATGCACATTGGAAGTACATTTTGTAAGACTGGACTATGACTCTGAATAGACCTGTCTGACCATGTATGTATGAGTGCTGTATGTGTCCTGTGACATTCGTGTTGCTCTTCAGAATAATGGCTGTCTTGAGCATTTCTCCATTACAAAGTGATTCAAATGTTGACTTAATTAACTTCTGAATTTCTTTAAAATGAGACTAGAATTATTAAAATATGCAGGAAAAACATATGGAAAGTTTTCATAAAAAAAACACTGCATATTGTTTATTCCACATAGTTGAAAACAAAACAATAGGTCTGGTGACTAAGTCCAAAGGAAGTCAAGTTTATCAATAAATCAAAGTTGAAAACACCCATGGGCAATGAAAATGCTGTAAAATAATAAACGAAATACATTTGATACACCAGAATAGCAAAACAACTCATCATACATGCAAAACACAAACACTAATACATTCACAGCCGTACAGACTTGCATAAGAATTCTTGAGAACAAAATGAATTTTGCAGATTTGATTCAGTGAGGGTTCTTCCACAGTCCAGGGCTTGCAACCTCTAAAGCTTGAGCTCTCTGTGGAATCGCTGAGAGCTTTCTATGAACTGACCTAAAAGGTCTGTGCCATCCAGCCCATTTAAAGCCTTGAAAACAAGCAGAAGAAACCCTACAGTCAACTCGGAATTGAACTGGGAGCCAGTGAAGGGAGTGAAGTGTCAGGGTGAGGTCATGTCTTCTCCTGGAGCAGCAAAAGCTGAGAATCAGTGTTCTGCAGCAGCTGTTAACGGGACGCAAACAGGAAACTAATGATGTTGTGAGAAGAGTTACCTCCAGGTGCAAAGAGATGCAGCAGTGTATGCTTGTATCCAGATGTTTCAGAAAAATAATTTCGCTTTTAAGATCGTCCTATAGAGTCCTAGATAGAGTCCTACTATCACTACTTTGTTGATTTTTTTGCATGACGTCTGAAACATTCTCAGCACCTCTACAGTGACCTTCCCTGCATGATATTTTGTGCCATCTACTGTGTAATGTTAACCAGGGAATTTTATACAATTGATTATTTGCTAAAATGTGAAAGGTTTAAGGAGACAGATAGCTGGGTATTGTCCACATAGCAATGATAAGTTGCCAAGCACATTAAAATCAATGGGTTTTGTCTCCTAAGGGAGGCATATTAAGGATAAATTAGACCCAGGATTGAATCCTGTGAAGAAACAACTAGCCCATAAAATGTAATAGGCTACTACGCTACAGACAATACGGGGAGGGGGGGGGGGGGGGGATCCAGAATCCTATATTACCAACATGACTTTGCAAATGGAAATGAGGGATTATCTGTGTTTCCGCAGCAGTATCATACTTTTAATTATATTAATTTAAAAAATACATGTGCCTTTCACTCTCGTCATCTCCACCATCTCACGGGTCAGGTTGTGCAGTAAATGAGGCCCAGAAAACCACCTAAGAAAGATTAATGCTTCACACTCTCTCTCTCTCTCTCTCTCTCTCTCTCTCTCTCTCTCGCATATTCTCTTTTTTTTTTTTTTATTCTGCTTTAAAAAAAAATCTAACCTTGATTGAAATGACCTAGTAATTACTAAACCAATTTTAAATGTTCCCTTGGAAAAACATCTGGAAAGAAGATAAGTCCACTACTCTTCAGTAATTGCCTTTTCAAAGCAGTCAAATTCATAGCAGATGATTAAAAATAAAGATATAAATAACTGAGTGGTTTGTTTATGGCTTGGAGTATTTCTGTTTTGTTACTGTTTTTAATCATTTTTTGTATTTTATGTTCAAAAAAAGTTTATATATTTCATCAGTATTCTTGCAGTTCATAGTGGCATTAATTAATGTGGAAATGAATAAATAAATATTTATCAATCCATCCGTTCTCTGAATACTCCTGTTCAGGGTTGCAGACGACTGGAGCCGATCCTAGCACACACTGGCTGGGAGAGGCAAAGTTAGGAGGTCACTAGTCTATAACAAGCCATAAATAAATATGATATAAAAATGAAGCATACTGCATACATGAGTGAAAAGACGAGAGTGTGTTTGCATCACATCCTGTTCACACATTCACAGAGCAGCTGAGGATCATCTCCCCAAGTAGCTTCAAGCACCCCCTATATCATTTACATGCAGTATACTGTATGTATATGTACAGATGGCTGACAAATGAAAGGGTATAACCTACAATACAGTACATAACACGTCTTAGAAAGGTGTTTGGCTGCAAAGAGCCTCTAAAACAGCTTCAGTGCTTCTTGGTGTAGAAGTCTCTGGCTCTACTGGAGGGATGAACAGCACTCTTCTAAAAGATATTATCTCATTTGGTATTTCGAGTTGGGTAGTAGAGAGCACTGTTGAATACGTCACTCAGAAATCTCCCTAGGTGTTCAGCAGGGTTGAGATCCAATGACAGCAAAGGCCATACCATCTCATTTTCCTACTCATAAAACCATTCAGTACTTGTGAGTGACATTTGAACCCTCTTCTAAAAGTCACTTTTCATCTTTCGTCATCTTCTTCGAGCTCAATTGGATCTGCTCAGTATGTCAAAGAGCCTGCTAGGATGTTGATTGCTTAATTTTGTCATCCAGTACACCTGCATTTAAGTATCTACATCTTCATTATGTTTCTCTACTCATTTATTCAGGTCCTTTAATACTGGAAAAAAAATCCAAACTAGTTATTAAAGATGTCCAAAACTATCCTACAGCTTCACAGAATGTAGAGCTAAAAAAATCTGTGAGGATGTCAACAAGTTCAATCACATTATAGATATATTATTGTGTTATAATTTACAATTCCAAATTTGTGATATTAGCTAATTGTGCTGCAGGTGTTCTTTTTTGGGCATTTGGATAACATTTGATAAGGTCTCAAAGAGAAGAAAGGAAGCACATACCAAAAAAACAAAAACAAACAAACAAAAAAAAACATAATAATATGCTTGTGTCATCTTGTCAGTGGTAGTATTGTCTTATCATTTTAACCAGCCCTATTCAATATTCAATGGTGCTGTTAAGGAAAAACCCTGTTTTCTGTCCCTCAGCTTGTTTTCATGCGGTTCGACTTGTGATCACTATTCCTCTTTGCCAATTCACTTTGTGTTTGGAATGTGTCCTGGTGATTTTCCTCCTGCCACATTACAAACAGTAATTTTAGGAAATGCAACACACCAGAAATTCAAGCAGCAACTATTTGCTTTTGTTGAATCCTTTATGTTGTGTCATGCTGCCTTCAAATATCACTCATGGAAGTAATTACCAGACCTCTATTATAGTGGACACACACTGCTAATTAATATTTAACTTAATATGATTCACTTGTGTAGCTGCCTTTGTCTTTATTTACAAGACAAAACATCTACATAAAGTGCACTGAGACCATCAGATCCATAAAAACAATAGGGTAATTATTTTTGTGGCTTGCCATCCTCAATATCAACTCAGAGAGCCTAACTGTGCCCTCACAAAATAATTTACTAGATAGGAAAGAGTACTTAATCATAATGTAAGAATTAGATGTAATAAACATTTTAGATGCATAAATAATCAATAAATGATAAAATGATCAAATCTCCTGGGGAAGTGGAATGCCAGAGTGTGAGGCTTTTTCCACACTGGTAATAAGTGGATGTTGCACCTCAACTGAGTTTGCTAGCAATTTTTTCGTGACCACACCAGCAATAAGGTGAGATGCTGCAGCACTTGAGGGAACAGTGGGACTCATGGGGTAGTGCAGAAAGTGAAGAAAATTTGCACTTTTTAGCCATAACTGTAGTCCCAGCGAGGCTAACACTCTAGCAACTAGTGGTGGACACGTGCAGCTCATTAACTCTCCTACTCCTCCACTCCCACCCATTGCTTTTGCTGGGACTTCGCTTCTGGGATTAATCTCAAGAGCATCTTTTCCAAGTCAATTTATCCAAAACATTGTCAGTTTATGGTACTTACTGGTTGGAATTCACTATACAGACAGATGCTGATGCACATTGTTCTCCCAGCAGTTATTGTTGCATTGTCTGGGGTCAGACGATCCCTCACTGCATTCAAGCACGCTCTGAATCTGACTTTCAGTTTCCTTGACTGACACATGTGAAAAACCTGTTTTCTATTTTCACTGAACATCATACAGCTATGTTTCACTCGCATGTGTATTAATGACTGAAAACACACAGACACTCACTGCCTTCAGCTATTTTAATGATGAGTAACGCATATTTTTAACCCCTGACATTGCTGTGCTTCTGTCATGTTGTAGATTCATTTATATACAGCTCACATCCGCATCTGTCAACGTTGTCTTTGTCCTTGGTGCTGAATCGTGGATGTAATAAGATAGTGGTGTGTTGTGAATGCATAGGCGATGTGTGTTTTCCTTTCTGTGGTGTGTTAGTGCTTGATGTGTATTCATTAACGTTAGTTCTGCTTTGGTCTGAATGCCTTTGAACACCTGGTGGCCTGGTTATATCCTTTTGTTCCATGCAGTTGTTTTATGCATGTCCCTCATGTGGAAACCTGAGTGAGACAATGCCTGTCAGATCTGTTTTGTTGCCAAGACTTTATATAGTATATGTATATGCATTGTGTAAACAGATGTTCTGTCATTGTCTTGATTCAGCCTGGACTGGCTTAAATGAAACCGGGGGAACAGGCAGTTGATCCAGTGCAGGCTAGTGATAACAAAGATAAATGGCAAGCCATGGTACCAGACTTCTGTTCAATAATCACTAGGAGTTGGAGAGAAATGGGGCCCGACAAAAATCCTTTCAATCGGCTGTGCAATCAAGTGATAGCGATTAAATCACTTTTTCTGGGATGTTTTCATTGTAAGACTGGTTCATGCAGTTATATCTACAAGACTGAACACAGTCTACAGTCCTGACTACCTGGCCTCATTGTTCCCCTGTGAATTGTATTGTATTGAACTTAATAGACCAGAATTGTCCAATTGGCTTTTGTAATTATGATTCACAAGGGGTGGAAAGATAATGCAGAAACATTGCATCGAAAAGTATATTAACTTTCAAGTCAACAGAAAATGAATCTGCAACTATTTTGATGATCGATTAATAGTTTTAGTCATTTTTCAAGCAAAAATGCCAAATATACTCTGGTTTCAGCTTCTCAAATTTGAGAATTTGCTACTTTTCTTTGTCATAAAGAAATCTGAATGTCTTAGATAGATAGTTGGTGATCAAATGGCGATAGTTTTTGAAGGTTGAATGCCAAACTGTACTCTGACAATACCATGTATTTGTTGGTCTGAAAAAAATGGATGTGATGCATGCCATCAGCCCTCTGAGTTCCACACTATTACTTTTTCCTTGCTAAATAGAGAACAAACTGTTGATCATTGGATGCATGCAGCATGCAGCAGAATCATGCAGTACAGAAATATTTCCAAAGAAAACTGGCCTTTAAAGGGAAACTTAGGTATTTTTCAATTTCTACCCTGTTTTCCCATCAAGTGACTAATGAGGACAACGATTTTTGAAATTGTTCCAGTATTGAGTGAGAGTGTTGCAGCCAGCAGGCGCTAAACAGCCTGCAATATAACCAGATGGGGCAATAGCACCCCGTAAATGTATGTCCACTAAAAGTGCTTGTTTTTGCCACTGACAGGCTCAGATTGTTATTATAAGTGTCTGACAACATTATGGAAAGGACCGTACAAAGAAATAAAACGTTGTTCTTTACCTTTCTGCAGGGGTTTTTAGGCTGCAAGGGTTTTGGCCGCACCAGCCTGCGGCAAGAAAGTTGATCCAGAGTCAGCTTTTGGAGAAATGTAACCCAATGTCACCCTGCGGTGGCCAATCACAGACAGCGATCAGACTGATCAGAACTGTAAACCCCTGCCATGAGGGAGTACAAAGCAACCCAATCACCACAATAAAACATCTCGCTAAAAACACCCAGTTTTGTTGGATGAAATGGGAAGCAGGCAGTGGTTTCAAGGTGGTCTCGAACAGTGCTCTCTGCTGCTTTGATGCTTTTCCAACTTTCTTCCATCTCTTCCATTTCTTCCAGCTCCTCCTAAGAAGAATGTCAGCTCATACAGATGACATCTGAACTATGTCACTTTAGAAATGTTGATATGATACCTATTGTTGAAATGTTGGTATGCTAGGTATTAAACATATTGAAACGTAAAGATTCAATGTATCTGTGGTTTGCAGAAACGTACAATGCCAACGGTTTATTCTGGCCACCAGGCTATACAAAGACATTACTAGGAAGAGGACATTGCTCTTTGATAATGTTAAAAGTAAAGGTAGACTTTGATGTCGGCTTCCCAAGTCATTTTAAAAAAGACAAGAGAAAAAAAGAAAGAGAGGGAGCTGAGAGCACAAGCAGGAGAGAGAGAGCAGCTGTGGTCGAGTGAGCTAGAAAGTGAATGAAGAGAGGGCACAGTGGTAGCGAGAAAGCCGGTGAATCAGATCATTAAAATGTTATTTTCTTATTGTTTCACAACGGTTACATTCTAGAGCACAAATAAACACGCCCACACCCCCCACACACCTCTGTGCAACCCTGCAGCAGTGCGCCACAACGCCTGATTTGGTCTAAATAAGGCCTTAGTGTTATCTGAAAGATTTTCCAAGTCATGGCTGAATATTTAGCTGATTTTCACAACAACTCAACTCTCGTGAGATTTTTCCTTGAGCCAGACTTGCTTAGACACAATAGCAAACAGACCAGATCAAGCGAGAGGTAAAGAAAAACATTTTATTTCTTTAATGTGGTCCTTTCCACAATGTTGTCGGACACTTGTAATAACAATCTGAGCCTGTCAATAGCAAAAACAGCACTTTTAGTGGCCGTACATTGATGGGGTGCTGTTCCCCTGTCAGATTACGTTGCAGCCCATTTTGTGGCTGCCGGCTGCAGCACTCTCACTCATTACAGGACCAATTTCAAAAATTGTTGACCCCATTAGTCGCTTAGACACAAAAAGTTGGGAAGGTAGGGTCCTGGTTGAAAAATACCAAAGTTTCCCTTTAACTTAAAAGTAACTTAATCACAGCTGCAAAGGCAGCTGCACAAATGACTTGTTATGTTTCCAAAACAGCATAAAAAATCATGAAGAATGTTAACACTGCTTTGACAAAGCAAAGGCATAAGCAGAGGCCATAAGTAAATGCCTGCCAACAATAACTGAAAGGCACTTGATGGCATATTTGCATAACAATACCCCAAATTGCATAAAATGCAGTCTAAACACGTAGTTGAATCAACCCCTTACTGACATGATTTAAAATAAGTGTAAAATAAGCTTCACAAAGACAGTATTTATTCCAGGGCTGCTGAACTGTCATCACAACTACCTGTATGTTGGGATGTAACATATCTAGTCATGCATAACATATAGTATGATAGTGAGCACATATGCTTAAGGACATATGCTCTAGTTTTAGTTCTAAGACAGTTGTTCATGGTCACAGATTGTGATTACACTGCACTGCAACATATACATTTTAAAGTTGGTGCTATCGCCTGAAGGCAAACACTAAGGCAAGTACTATAACATGTGTTTACAGACGCTACAGTAATAACAGCAGAAGTTACTTAGAGCTTTTACTGGAAATCTTTTATTGGATATGTAAAAAAATAGGCAAAACAGCACATAAAACACACAGTGCACAGTACTAAGTAGAGCATGATAGTGAAAAATATGCTGATTTACCTTTTCTATGTTCAATTTATGTGCCATATGTTATCTGGGTAGAAGGGATTCATAGTTCTGGTTAAAATGAGAATCACATTTTTTTCCACTCAAAATTGAGATCACAATTTTTATCCCACAACTCTTAGGGACACAGTTTTTTTTAAGAAAAAATGTTCATTGCAATCCATATTGTCTTCATGCAGACAGTACAAGCAATAAGATCATTAGCTACCAGTAATGGCTCCTATGCAACTGCACAAAATGCTAAATTTATTAATAACAATTAATAATAGTCAGTCAAGTCTGTTGTCCCTTAAAACAGTTTTGAAAAATGTTCCCTGTGTTTGTTTACAACATGATATAAATTGTAACTATTACTCACCTGTTGCCAGATGTAACCTGTGCCCCAAAACACGAGCAAGAGGAAGCCTAGTCCAGTAATGAAGGGAGACTGCTTTCACAATGTTTGATCTGCTGTTACTAAACCAAAGCTTTTTCTTGTACTGCATTCTATTCTGCTGTCTCTTCACACACATTAGATTTATTTACATTAATGTCTTACATTGATGCCTCCTCTTCCTGTGCACAGTTCATCATGCAGAGAAACCCACATTTGTCATTTGTTCTTACAGCTTGGGGAGACGTAAGGAATGTTGTTGATACAATGGATCTCCCTGCTAAACACAACAGAATCATTGTCACATAAAAATTGGGTCATATAAGGACCTGAATTGAGGTTGTGATTGTATTTTGATTAATCGTGCAGCCGTGCTGGGGAGCATCAAATTACCAAGCACAACTGTCTTCCTTCCTGATTCATTATAACACAAATTTCATCCATATTATGGTATAAATTTATACTATATAGAAGGCTATTAGCTGCTCTACATTGATGTGTTTCTTGTGCACAGTGAAATTAACAAAATTCTGAAGCTTGACAAAATTCTGATTGTAAGCATTCAGATTTAATCACATGGCTTTGAAAAACTGAGCAATTTGTGAAGATAGACTTTATGTCGTTTTGGTGTTATAATTTATTCACACAGTAGTTCAGTAGACTTCTAATAAACGCATGACAATGACAAAACAGCAACTGACGAGGCAAGCTGCCAGTCCCCCAGATGGTACATTACAGTATTCATGCCTTAAGCTGGAGATGACGTGCTGTAAGAAGGAACCTCTGAGCAGCACTGTGGAGTTCCTGAAAGTACACCCATCCACTTTACCCTTCCTCTATAAGTATATATTTTGTATATCACGCGAAATGTGTTCAGAAACTCTGATTCACAGGAAAACTATTCTTATAACTGTCGAACAAAATGACCCAATCAGCTACAAATGGTGCAAAAACCAAAAAAAAAACCCAACACATGTATAGAGATGTCAGGCTGCTGGCCTTGATTCAGCCTGGACCAGCTTAAATGAAACCAGAGGGAACAGGCAGTTGATTCAGTGCAAGCTAGTGATAACAAAGACAAATAGCAAGCCGTGGCCTCAGTGGAGTCATAGACCAGCATCCAGTGATCAGTGGGTGTTTGAGATACTCTCTAGGAGAGACATGAGGACTGACAAAAATGCTTTCAATCAACCGTGCAATCAAGTGATAGCGATTAAATCACTTTCTCTGGGACGTAGTCATTGTGTGACTGGTTCATCCATCTTATGCTCATTCAAATGTCTATTGGTGGTTTTGTGGGCACACAAGCACGTGTGTTGCATTGCTCCAAGCCTCTCAAGCAGGTTTTATGGCTCTCTGGGAAACAATGTGAGGCATACAGTATGAAAGATCAATCTTCTCACTGCAAACTGGTTTAAATACAATATGATCGCTCTGAGACCTGAAGCTTACAAGCACAACTTAAATTCATGGTCACAATTTTGCAATTCTAAGATGTTAAAATGCAAATGAGATAAGATGCTGCTTATTCTGCAAATGTCTCCAGTTGATTTCTGTTGGCATTGCTACAGAAAATAAAATACATTTTTTTATTATTTGTCATGGGAAATTTGTAAAATCCTTAAAATTGAAAAAAAAAGCAGAATCAATAAATTTTTGTCTTGTAGAGGTTTTATTCTCATTCTGCAAACAAGATGGGAGAAAGCCTTACCTTTTCGATTAAAATTTAATGATTGAAATATGTTTTATTAATAAATAACGAGAAAATTAGTAATTAAATGTTGTTAATCAACATTTCATGATGCAGTACATGTTACACTGTAATTAAAAAAGAAATACCATGGCAATGAACATGGCTTAATTCACTTTGCTTTGTATTTAATTTGCACATTCAAAATGTATAAATGTAATGTATAGTCATTTTGATATAGGATATTAACTAATGCCATGATGGACCTATACTATAATATGATGTAAGATATAATGCAAATTAATTTTGTTGAGTTTAACTTTGTTATGAATTATGCATTGTGCCCTGAACCAAAGAAAAAAAAAAGAATCTGATATCAGTAGGCAGTGCCAACTTTCCACAGGAGCCTCAGCAAAAACTCTACCTTCATTCTGTCAAAAAAATCAAAACCAACTGGGTGAAATGTTTATGTTTTACAGGTTTTTGTTACCATAGGAATATATAATTCTTAGTTGTTGAAAATACATCCATCAAGTAAGTTTTGACTTTGTGCAGTGCATTTAGACGCTGAGCCAGCAAGAGAGCAGCACTAATTGTCAGAGCTATGACCATAGCCTTGCTTGTAGACAGGTACATGAGTTTGGATGATGAGTTTTGCCGCCCAGAACCTTTGACAGTTTGAATGTGCCTCACTGCTTCCTGCTCCTCCTGGGTCAGGGTCATGGGGCAGAGTTCAGCCAGCACTTCCACAGCTGCTCGGTGACCAGCTTGCACTGCACCACTCATATACCCACACCATTGGGTGGCTGTCTCTGTGCCTGCCCAATGGATCCTTTAAATCAAGAAAAAAAAGAGTCATACACTAATTTTTATGTTGCTGCTTTAAAGGCATTTATTTTATTATCTATATGAGTAATTACATCCCTATTAACACATTTATTTAGTGTATTCATCCATAAACACTAATTTTCTTGATCAGATTTGAGATTACACATGTGATGCTATTGACTGATACACTTGGCTGAGATGCTCCATGTCTCCATGCACTGAAATTGCAAGTACATGCTGAGCTAATTTGGTTGAGCCTTTCCAACCCTATAGAGATTGCACACTATAAAAGCACAGTAACAATGCTACTCCTCCTCCACTTTTCTTCTGCTTCATGTAATGACAACAAAGTCAAGGATAACTTATAAACCTTTGAAATGCCCACGGTGCCCAGATTTGTTGTCAACATCGGTACAGTACACATCATATACCATATGGAATTGAACATACCGCTGTAACAGTAAAACGTCAGCCAGAGTATGCAGACTGCAGGGCTTTGTCATTGTTAAGATGGTAGCATTGTGTGTTTGATTACATAGCAGACTTCTCAAAGCTTTCTAAAAAAGGAACGCAGTACAACTAGCAGTCTAGTCAAATGAAAAAAATGGAAAAACAAGGAGTCAATGCCCGGGAGGTGGAATGGAGGTAGAATCTGGCTGCTGCTGCCAACTTCCTGCCCCCCAAGACGTTGAAGACAATGGCTGCAGAGCTTCAGATTATGAATTATTGTCCTTTTTTACTAGCGCCATTGTAAAAGTTATGACTGCCCACACTCCAATAGAGACACCTTAGCAGCAGGTTAGCTACCCTTCTTAAAGCCCCCAATCCATTGGCAATAGAAAGAGAGGAGTGTTAAAGAGCCTTTTGTAGTATATCCAATTGCTTGTCTAGCTGGAGGGAGCGAAGCAAATATGAGCCCATTGGAGAAATGCAAGATAATAAGCAGCCCATCCCTTGGCTTGGAGAATCCACCCCACAGCACTTTGTGCAGGGTGGTGGAGAAAGGACAAAACTCAGTGCTGGTTCAGCAAAAAGTCAAGGCCACTGTTCTGGGATACAGATGGAGGGGCTGGTCTCCAGGCTTCTGTGGCCCCATTGATTAGTGAGGTGGGGTTTAGCCAAAGCCCAACATGAGCAATACACCCCTTCCATTTTAGGCTTATATGGGCTGATTTACCTGTTGGGGACAGAGTAGCAGAGGAGAGAACAAAGGTCGCACACTATACTGCTTCACAGCTGGCCACCCTGCAGCCACACAAGGATATTATTGATTTAATGTGATGGCATGCTCTAATAGAAAGAATGGACACTCTGATATGGTTATGTTATGCTTTCCAGTTTTCCTGTGAGGTGGGTTGAAGCAGTCACTCATAGATAAAAGAAAGGCCCTCTTCCAGGATGTGCTCTAGCAATTTCTTTAAGTCCGATATTTAGTGACTGTTGTGCAATTAGTTTTTGGTACCCATGAAATCCAAAGAGATGAATGATCCTGAATCTATGCTCACTGCATGCCTGTGATTCTTCCTGCTTTGAGGCCGGAACATACTAATCCGGGCTGCATGTAAACGAACATACATGGGAAATGTTTGTATGTGTTCACATGGCTTTTTCTGTTATACTTTTACAGATATAGAATATAACATTTACATGTTTTTGCTATGAACCCATGTCCCGAAAGGAGCTGGCTAAAACAATCAGCTTGCTTGACACTTGGGTAAGCCCAAGGCATTGGTTAGATTTGGGAGGTCTGCATGTTGGCTCTCTTGTGAGCCAGTAATTATGCAGGATGTGTTACTTGTATGTTCGGAGAACCATAATCCCATCTTTCCGGGAGGTAGCCACTAGTACTAAGCCCCCTAGGTGCCTGGTTAACATTAATTAATTCTATGATTTTCACTTGCACATATTTGCTCTGCTAAGACACAGGACGTTCCAATTCTCCATTCAAAGAATAGTGTGCAAATATGACAGATTACTGTTAATATATTCACTGACCCATCATACTTGCTTGAAGGCTCATCAGGAACTATAACAGCATCCAACCCAGTCCACCAATGGGGAGATGTGAGAAAGGTTCTCCCTTAACACCTTTAATCTGGCCAGTATCCATGATGATTAATTTATGCTAGTTTAACAGCAGAGGCCTCAGAAGCAAATAGGCTTACTTTGGGCTCCACATACACACTTCTCTGATGTTTTAAAGCAGGATTTAACAATGAATTTCACATATAAGGATGTTAATATTCAGCAAGGGTGCTTTAACAACAATTGGGTGACTACAAAAGCAGAGTAATCAGAGGTAAACAGAGCATCAGTGGCTGCCAACACTACAATGAGAAATGTTCAGAAGCCATTTGATTGTTCAGTCCAGCCTACTTAAAGAAGCCATTTGATGATTCATCAGCAGAATATCCAAGACCTTGAGACCTCAGACTTAAAGGTCTTTTGGCAACGTGCCAACAAGCTTGGTGTTGGTAATGCACACCACCTACCTATGCATTGAGGGGTCTTGGGACCTGACTGGCCTCCTTAAACAAAAATCAGTTTGCTAGTGTGTTTGTTGAAGTTGCCTGATACCATCCCAAATCTGTGTATGATGAATCTGAAGTGCACAATACAGGTAACAGAGACTGTTAGACACTTGCATCATAGAATACTGGACCATTTACTACAACAAATGGTTCTACACTTTTGCTTGAGGATGCTTAGTAATGACTTTAGTCATTCAGCTACTAGTGCAATAAACTCAAGGGCCATACAGAGGGGAGCCCAACAGATCACTGAGATATAGAATATACATAATGAAAAAGGAAAGCAATGCATTCACCAAGGATGGTAATAAAAAATAAAACAGGCAGGAGTGGTGGAGGGAATAATCAATCAACACAACCTTTATAGTGGCATGCATAGCACATGGAAATGGACAGTGTAATTAGCAGCAGCAATATGATGAAGAGTGAGAACTTGTCAGATAAAAAAGACTGCCTTGTGGTTTTGATTAAACATGATTGGTGTCTTGTTTAAATAGGTGTTTATCAGATGAGTAACTGAAACTGATCGATTGACAGCACCCATGCCTTTAGTGCTCTGTCAAAATTAATGCAACACTTTGTTTTTATGAATTGCTGAGGAAGGTAAAGCATGTGAATGTGGTGTTCTACCACTTAAAGTCTGTAACATGGATAGTCCAGAAATGCACAAGTATGGGATTAACCAATCCAGTCTCACATCAAAATGTATAATAGCTTCGTTGGTCCACAGTGCAAAACGTATTAGTTTCACAATAACGTCTCTGAAATTGTGAAATACCTATGTTTTTTTTGGCTTATTCTTTCCTATTGACCTGTCTCCATGTCACGTGACTGTCAAGTTTCTGTCTATGGAAACAAACAAAATGGCCATTCCTTTTATTCTCAGTGGAAAATGAATATGTTAAGATAGTTTCAGCATTAAAATGCGTTTTGATAATATTTCAGTTATTGTTAGTTATTACGAAGATATTTTCAGGCTTTCTATCGTTACTATGGTGGTTGCTATGGATACTGCTATCACTGAAACCACGTAGTTGCATGTTGTTTGAATCATTGTCTTTGAGCTGTGTAGTTATCTGAGCTGTTATGTTATTTGTGTTGTGTTTATGTGACAATCAGATGTTGCTCTTTCAAAAATAAATAGACTTTAGAGTGCCCCAGAATCCAGAATTTGAAGCTTTGTAATTGAGTGACCGGAGGACCCACCGCCTGGAAATATTTTCCTCACTGTCACTGTGTTAAGGTTTTCTTTTAATGATATCTTTAATATTTCTCAACACAAAAACACAAAAGTGTCCTTGATAACTCAACAATACGATAAGTTAATGTTAAGGCCATCAGTTTTAATTATTTCCCCTTCGATTCTGAGAAATAAAGTTTTTTTGTCAGTTTTTGATAGTGGTAGGCAACGGAAGAGCATTGTGTTGTGGGCGGACTTGGCACATTCGGCTACTGTTTCAGGTTGCCTGCCATCAGTGGGCTTCATTTCATTTCAAATTGCTGCCGGTCTGCCGCAACCTGAATCCCATTGCACATGTCAGGGGGTCTAGTCTCCTTTCTTTGCACTAACGTTAGAATCCCAACCACTTTGCTTTGTAGCAAGCAATGGTAGATCCTGCTCTGGGAGGATGCCTGGGAGGTGAGTATCACCTGTGCAGACAGTCTAGCCCGCATCAGCCTGTACCTCTCAGGAGCCAAGCCTGGAGAGGTTGGCCCAATGTGGGCAGCAAGCGAGATGGCCCCCCAGACTCTGGGGATGGACCAGGGCTGGGCCGTCATCTCTGTGTACCACTGCGCCAAAAGGCGGTCTGGGGCTGTCAGATCTTATATTAATGAATCATTAGGTAATGATTAGTTCATGAATATCTGTGAATCAATACTTAGCAGTTTCTTCATGAGTCATTGCTGATTAGCTGCTGAGCGGCACAAAACTAGTAATAACTCCTTCTTTACTAATTACTTAATCATTAGTTACTGTTTTTGTGCACCCCCAAGTAAAGTGATACATAATACTAAGAAGTTACTAAGTAGTCCCTCATTACTTCATCATTATCTTACGATTACTTAACTTTTTGTGTCCCCTCAAGTAAAGTGGTACATAATACTGAGTAGTTATTAGGCAGTCCCTCATTTCTCCAAGCCATACCCCATGTATAAAGTTAAGTATCAAAACTAACAAGTAGCTACTGGGTTTTTACTGGGGATTTACAATTAGTTTAATAACAGAACAGAGCAGGATTCTCATAAAAAAATATTTTAATTATCATATTCAGGGCGCATAGCTTACGTTAATATTCATATCCACACATAGGCCTATACTATCCGCTACACTTATACTAAATGCTAAGCCCACTTGTAGTATATTATGATATATTAACACATATATTTCTTATTTATGATCGGTTAAGAACGTTCAGTAAATCTTATTCTCCATTGGTGACACCATGGGCAGCTGCTGGTCCTTCAGTCAGTCCTACCTCCTTGATTTCACCAACTTTCTTAAGCAGCATCAGCTCTTCAACACTGAGGCAACAGCAGCCTCTCACATCGGGAAATTTAATTTTACCCAACATCTAACTAAATCTACATAAGATGAACAGTTTTATAACTGTAGGGTAAGGCTTCAGAACAGTTCAGTTCAGTGTCATGGTGTATACACATGATACTTAAATGATGGAGCTGCAACGATTAATTGATTAATTGTCAACTATTAAATTAATCGCCAAACTATTTTGATAATCAATTCATCGGTTTGAGTAACTTTTTAAGGAAAAAGCCAAAATTCTCTGATTCCAGTTTTTCAAATGTGAATATTTTCTGGTATCTTTAGTCTTCTCTGACAGTAAATTGAATATCTTTGGGTTGTAGACAAAACAAGACATCTGAAGACGTCATCTTGGGCTTTGGGAAACCGTGATCGACATTTTTCACTATTTTCTGACATTTTATGGACCAAACAACTAATTGATTAATTGAGAAAATAATCAACCTATTAATCAATAATGAAAATAATTGTTAGTTTCAGCCCTACTTAACAGTATTGTTTAACTAATAATCAATTTCCTGACACAACGCACTAACACCCATTTTTTCTTTCTCACTTGATTACACTGTAAACTGTTGATGCATGTCCTTCAGTAAACGTCCCAAAGGACCACACTTGTGCCTACAGCCTAGCCAATATATCCATTCAATAAATGCCAAGTGCTCCTTCAAAAGAGACTCATTCCTGTTTCCTCTCAGTCACCATATTTGGTTTTGTAAAACCCCCAAGCCCTCTCAATGTTTTGAGTATGTCCTCCACTGTTAGGATCAATAAAGCTCCTCCTGTGGTTCATAGAGAAATGGGTGTACCCAGCAGTGGCAAATGCACCCATGTATGCCCATCACTGATCACTCATAATTGCATATCCCCGACACACATGTTCTCTTATGACTGGGAGCAGATGGTCTATTCTATATGGTCTCTCATAGAAATAGGAAGCTATTTTTTAAGAGAGGCTGAGCAAACACATTGGTCCTGAAATAAACGTTTATGTAAGAGGAATCCAGCTAATTTGGTTACGGTTATCAATTAATATATGACGTAACTCTGAATTAATATTCCTTAATGAATCATCTATTAAGTGTGAACTAATCAATAAAGTCATAGTGACTTGATTTGATAATGATGAGCAACAGGAATTCATGATACATCTTGCATTAATCCATGCATTAAATCATCATGAGTCATGCATTAGTTAAGCATTACTTAAATATATGATTTATGCCCTTATTATAAAGTGTTACTGAATTTTGTTATTGGATTGTTGGAGGTAAATTCTGATGTGATAAACATCAGTATAACACCAGTGTACTGTTTCTCTATGACTTGAAACTATTTATTATTTTGCTGGACGTTTTTTTAAAATATGCAAATACTCTACAGTTTGTGAAAGCAGTCTGTTGGTTGTTATTGCCTTTCCACGCAGCCCCATGATAAAATCTTTAAGCTTAGCCTAATTAAACTTTTACACACTCTGTTTATTATATTTATTTCTAAGGCGTCAGCATCACCAATGCTACAGAATATGACATGGATGTGAATATTAATGTATATTTGGTCTGAATATGATGAACAAAGCACTTGTTAAGGATCCTGCTGTCTCTGATTTTTTGTTAAGGAACTAATTGTAAAGATAATGATGGGGTAATGAGGGACTGGTCTGGTAACTACTCAGTATTATGTACCACATTACTTGAGGGGGCACAGAAAGGGTATGTAATCATAAGATAATGATAAAGTAATGAGGGACTACTCAGTAACTATTCAGTCTTATGTATCACTTTATTTGGAGATGTATAAGTAATGAGTAATGAAGGAATTATTACTTGGTTTGTGCCACTCAGCAGCTGGTTCAGAGTTAATCAGGAATGACTCATGAAGAAACTGGTCAGTATTATCCATTCACAGATATTCATGAACTAATCATTACCTAATGATTCATTAATATAGGATCTCCTGGTCTGTTATCAAGTAACTCATCAGTATTTACTATATAATCCTCCATTAGTAATTATTAGGGATGTACTTGTTAATGAGTCATCAATTATCATGTTGTTCCTGATTCGTTCCTCACTCATTTCTCAATTAACTAATCATTAACTACTCTATGAAATTTGATTAGGAGTTACACAAGAACTGCCCATTTACTGATGGTTTACTAGCAGTTTGTTATTCATTCGTTCCTCATTTGTTCCCTTGTAACTACTCAAAATTTTGTTTATCTTATTGTAAAGTGTTACCAAAAAAGCAAGCAAGCAAACAAACAAACAAACAAAAAGCTTCATTTTACATATTGGGCCTTCAAAGAGCTCTCTGAAACTAGGCTTGGGATGGCTTGTGTCAATGAAATGAGAAAATTAAAATTTTGTCATAGAGCTAAACCAAATACCATTGTTGTCAAGGTCTTGACCTGGAGAGTAACATATGTCAGTATGAAGAATATACATGGCACCTGCTTTGAAATGCTGACCTTTAAACCTTGACCTCCGTGCATGTTTGAAGGCTTATAATTCGGCAACAAAAGGGGCTACAGACAATGTTATGGAGAGGTCTTGACCTCAGCTATCATGTGAGTATAGTCAACAACTGGGGGCGCTGTCAAATATGGGTAAAATATGGTTAAAATTCATTTTCACCTTTTCACCTTTCACTTAGATATTTAAGGTCTGATTACACAAATGCATTTACCATCTCCTTAAAGTCCTCAGTCTACTCTCAATTCAGTATTTCCAACTACCAATTCTAGGAAAAACGCTAATAATTTTCAAAAACTAAATTTCCATAGAGCCGAGCCATGCAGCTTGATACAAATCAACACCACAGTTATAGTTCTTCCAGTTTGTAAAGTAGGGTTGTAAATAGGGTCGTAAAAAGATATATCTACTGCATATATCAAATACCTAGTATAAACTATTAATTACACTGCATCTAGATGATCTGTGTTAAGAAAATGTAAAGATGTTGGTTTATTTCAGATATAATTTTATTTCTCAGAATCGAAGTAGAAATAATTAAAACTGATGGTATCGTATTGTTGAGTTATCAAGGACACTTTTGTGTTTTTGTGTTGTGAAATGTTAAATGAAATTTATGATATCATTATGTTAAAGATATCATTAAAAGAAAGCCTTAACATGGTGACAGTGAGGAAATATTTCCAGGCAGGTCTTCCATTCAGCCGATTGCAAAGCTTCAAATTCTTGGATTTCAAATTCAGTTCATCCCTGGGCGCTCTAAAATCTACATTTTTTATTGAAAGAACTTCATCAAACAGTTACATAAAACAACACAAATAACATAACAGCTCAGATAACTACACAACGCAAAGAAAGTGATTCAAACAACATGCAACTACGTGGTTTCAGTGATAGCAGCGCCCATAGCAACCACCACTTTCCAATGATGGAAAGCCTGAAAATATCTTTGTAATAACTAACAATAACTAAAATGTTATCAAAACATATTTGAACGCCAAAACTATCATTTCCACTATCATTTCCCACTGAGCCATTTTTATTTATTTTTACAGACAGATACTTGACAGTCTTGTGAAATGGCTGCAGGCCGATAGAAAAGAATTTGCCAAAAAAAACCAACGTAGGCATCTCACAATTTTAGAGCTGTCATTGTGAAACTAATACAGTGTTTTACAGTGTGGACATTTTGATATGAGACTGGGTTGGATTAAGTCAATCTCTAAAACTGTGAATAAAGAATAAACAGAATAAAGAATCCTTTTGAGCTAGTGGGACATCATTTTGACCTCCACTGTATACAAACTGTTCTGCTGCGTTCAATTTAATCACATTTCCCGGTGGGCCAAGTCTAATACTTTAATAGCAGATGATGAACAAAATAGGTTTAGAAAGAAATTGGCCTGCATTGTTGTTAAAGCACAAATACAGACTGTAGGCAGAAGAAAGCTTTCCTTCTATTCTGTTATTGACCTTTGTCAAGCATTTGGTCACGTTGACTAAAGCATTCCCTGGAATAAACTGTTGTTACTGGTTCTATAATATAATGAAATACTCTATGTCTATATATGGAAATATGAAGTGTTACAAAAATTGACTCATTAAATTGTAGTTAAAACTTGAGAGACACACACAGGCTGCATTTTATCTCTTCTCCTTCTCTTGCACTGTATCTGACAATTAATGCCCCAAAGCCTACAGGTGTGTATTGGTGAGAAACAAATGTCAATCCTCATGATGACCTAATTGATTACTATGGTGGACTTGTGATGCAGCGTTTTTTGCCCACAGGATCCACCTCTGTGTTTGATTACATGCAGTGTTTCAACACAGACCTAACTTGATTGTTATCTGTTCAGTTGTTCAGTGTACGGTTCTCTTGTAATTGGTTCCTCACAGCCTCCACTGTACAGTCTTGTTACTACCCCCACGATCATCTCTGCTCTGTGTTTTGTAAGTTATTTCTCTGAACTGTGTTGACAAAAGCCTTTGAAGTTTTTGTGTGATTGACAGTGTTTGTGAGCTGTAGGTGTAAGGATTGAGGATGTTAATTTGGAGATGTTCAGTGAACTGAATCAACACTTAGTCTGTGCCTAATATTTGTGTTTTTTAGAAGACTGAAATTCAATCAATTTGAATTGATCAATTTGATAGTGATTGATCATTTTTCTGTTTTCCCTGTAACTGTAAGCTATTAACTTTTCTTTTGTGAATACTGGTGGATCTGTCACAGATTTCAAGTTTGTGTTGTTCTTCATGGTCAAAATCTCTGAATCTCAGCCTGTGTGCTTGCAGGATAGCATTGTTTTGGTACAAGAGAGAACTTTTACCTTTTGTTATCAGATTCAGCAGGAGTGGGTTATAATATTACATAAGTATTTTGCTATTTTCTTCTTGCTTACTTTTTCACTGCTTTGTCTCAGTTATGCCCCTGTATGTATTGGCAGGAAGTGATTGTCCCAGGGCTGTTTTAGCAAATTCTAGAAGCAATGTTGTGGACTTTTTCTGGATTTTTTTTGAGTTTTGTGCAGCAGTTTTGTGGCCGGTGCCTGTTCATCACATTTGACCTGTTAAATGTGTGTGGGTGGTTACTTAAGTCTGCACTTCGGGAGATTTTGGGGCAAAGGCTGTGTGAGTATAGGTCTATCTAAACATGATCACCAGCAGAATTACCAGTCAATGCTACACTCAAAGCATTAGAGATGTTGAATAAGCCTGTTGTTGATGCACTGTTAATACCTGCATGTGTTTTGTAGCCTAGTGGGGCTCATGTTTTTAGTACAAGAAGCATTGTGCTGTGACCTTATGCTTAACAGGAAGGATAGGTGTTTGTGATGGATCATATCTTGCTGAGCTGTTGTATGTTAATCTATAGTCAGCCCTATAAGCCCTGTGAGTCAGAAGCCTGCATAAGAAAGAATGATGGGAACATTTTGTAACTTTGCTTCTTTGATCACAAGTGGGGCTCCCTGCGGAGTCATGCTGGTACTTCAGACTTGGTGAATGAGGAGCGATGTTGCTGCTGCCCTTCAAACAAGAGAGGGCAATACGACTGATAGACTAATCTTTAAATGGCTGAATGGATGCAGACTTCACTGTGCACAGAGATGACCTGCTAAGCCTAGAGAGGCCTGATGGAGGACTCCACGAATTATTAGTCTTAAGTGCCATAACTCTAGTTAGGGCACTTAACTCTACTACTAATAACTCAAGTTATGGCACAATCTCAGCACCAATTTTATCATAACATAACTTCTCAAAACATAAGTCTCCACTGCATTTAAAATGAAACCTTACACACAGTTTTAAAATATTTCAAATGTATTCAGTTACACTCTGTGTATGATAGGTTGAACGAACTAATCCTTTTCTGTTGTAGTAATAATCCTAACAATGTGAGGAGGAGCAGCACAAACAAACATTTTCTTGTTTTGAAAGATTTCAGCATCCCACTAAGCAACTCTTGTCAGTGCAGTGTTTATTCTGCATGCCTTTTGGAGCTGGAACTTAGTAAAGCATGAACCTACTGGGGTCAATTTATTCATAGTTTTTGGCAGCTTTTCTTTCTTCTTATTCATTCTCTCCTCTATTCTCTTTGTCTCACTAAACCTTGAATTGAGTAAGGAGGACCTCTTAAAACCTCACATAGCTGACCACTCAGGTGTAGTATCCACCTAGTATAATTACTTTAATTATAGTTACCACAAAGTGGTCACTATTGAGATGCATACTATCCCAAATAAAATCCCATAATCCACCAGACACTACTGGAATCTGCCATGCCATTAAATGCGGAATATTTGAAATACCAGCTGCATTTTTGTCAGCCAAGCATGGACTTGTCTTCATTACATGTGCTGGATTTGTACCAAGGTCACAGCATGTCCTTGAAGATCCATTTTCTATATGGGGTAGGAATGTGGATAAGGGCTACCACCCCATGCTGCTGTTTGAGTCCCGTTATGTAATGAGCTTCCTCTGCTCCCCATGGACTTAATGTCATTATGGAAATGCATTACCTGGATCCCCCTCCCCACCTCTCGCTCTCATTCGTTCAGCTTTGTGCATCTCTGAACAGGCCATTAGAAATGGATTATAGGATGTTTTCCTATGAGAACACTACTCATGGCAACCTCGTACCGTTTCTTTAGAAATGGACTAATATGTATCAGTGAAAGCATAATCACTCCCACGACTCATGTCAATGATCTGTAGGCACTGGGTGTTGGTGAGTAATACTTGGTTGACAGGGAGAAGTGCAGACATTGTTTCTGTGGTATAAAAATAGCATGCACATCCAACAAACAGTCAGAATCCCTTATACTGTCATCTAGTGTACAATGATACAATTTACAATACTCTAAATTTAGGTGGGATTTATATCAAAGATTTAGAAACTGTCAGGCTGGTTTACTCCACTATATCCCTGTACAAAGCAATTGTTTAGGTGAGAACATGATGAAATGTGAATCTTTTGAGTAGGGAGAAGGGGAGGTGTGATACAGTGGTGTATTTGTCATGAGTGGGGTGATTACCTGCCACAGGGCCTCCTCAGGCTAGGGTGGTAATATGTTAGCAGACCTGGTGCCATGACATTAACTGGGCAGCCCCCGCTGTAGTCCTCCTGAGCCCAGTCCTGTACAGCAGAATAGTTTAATGACATGACACAGTATTATTTCATGGCACAGTGCAAAAGCATGGCTTTGTTTCAACATAATTAGATTTGATGGCACTGCCCAAATCTAATAGAATTTGATCTAATTTGCACATCAAATGAAAATGGAACCATAGACCAAACTCCATTCTCACCTTTGACTTTAATGGCAGAGTGTGACATTTATATGATATGATGATTATTATTAATGTATGACAGTACTTATGGTTGATTACTATTTAGGATGTATAGTTGCCTTTAGTCATTAATATATAATATGATCTCATGGTATAGGCATATGTTGCAGAATTTGTATCACATGACTTGATTCTAAAAATGTACTTACTAAATATTAAACAAGTGAATGTTCACTCGCCAACATCAACCACAAAATGGAGATGGAGGTAATTGGAATGAAACCCTTCAGCTTGTCATGTGGAAGGAAGTACAGTAGGATACAAAAAAGAATTGAAAATGATGTTGGAGCCTGTGGGTGGGCTCATCACTATATTTCCTATTTGAATAAATAAGTGCAAAACTAATTCATGTAAAACCTCCAGAAACTCTGATACCCAATGGGCTACCTAGAATCAGGTCAAACACATCTCTCAGCACTGTACCATCAATTTATCAGCTTTCTCTTCGCTACGCTCTGACTTGTTATTCTATTCTATAAATTATTTTCCCTGGAGTTTCTTAGTCAACAAAGTAAAATCATGATGTCTCCCCTAACGTCACTGCCTCAAGTTTCCTCAGGGCAATTTTCCTTTCCATCCATGATGTGAGGGGAAAAGTAGTCAAGAGACTAAAATCATATATCTGCATGACTAATGTGCTGTTTCACAATGTATGCCGTACATCATGCAATTGAGTTAAGTAGCTGTTCTTTATGTGTGAGACACGATATGATTTAGGCAAGTAGGATGTCACTGCATGTAATATGTTCTTTTCCAGTAGTAGTAGTAGTAGTAGTAGTAGTAGTAGTAGTAGTAGTAGGTAATAGTAGTGGTAGCTCACATAGCTCACAAGCTTCCATAATAGGCTTTGTGCTTGTTTTGGAAGCACTTTGCTCCTTTGGCATTATTAACAACATAGGACAAATTGTTTTTTCTTTGAAATCTATGAATCAATTCAGAATCATAGAACACAAAAATCATAATTCTTATGTGAATCAATCTGTTTTCATCGACCCCTACTTATTACTAGCAGGCATGTAGGTCCACTGCCGCAGCTGCCCATGAGGGTTTCAGCAAGTTAAAAAAATGTCACCTTTTCCAGTGTATCTCGATTAGCTATGCAGATTTTAAGAAGTTTCCTTAATCGATAGTCGGCTGCGTTAACCTTCAATAATCAGTTAATCATTAGCACATTTGATGAATCTGGGTTAAAATTGCATTGCTGGAATACAAAATTGGAGATAATCAAAATGTGATTGTCACAGGTCTTTGCTGGACCCATGTTGGCCCCCTGTTTGTATTATGTTTTGTTTTGTAACATTAGACTAGTAAGACTAACTATTATCAGACTAAAGCTAAATAGTATGCAGTAGCATGCAGTATGCTCAGTAAATATTGCTCTACACTAGTTTTTTAAATGAAACAGTTTGGTTCAGTTTTGCTAACAAAGATGCAGCTTTCTCCTCTGGAGTCAAGGGTAAAAAAAACTACATTTTGGTGCTACAAAATTCTGCTGCAAATTACATTATTGTTTTATTAAATCAGACATCTGCCACTGAACAACTTACTTTTTCTTCATAGTAGATGAAAGATGCAGCCTCGGGACCTAGGTATTTGACCAAACTGGAAAGCACAGCTTTTCTTCTCTCTCCAGCCTGCAAACAGAAGAAAAGGCCTGTCCCAATGTGGTACTTACATTACACTTGCTTATCACTCTCACAAAGAAAGCTGCAGGCTTCTTAAATATGAATGCATATTCTAGAAACCAATCCAAGCTGGACACAGGAAGCAGCAGTCAATTTGAATAACTCAAGCATGGTCAGCACATGCTCCTGGTTGTATTAGCACACAGTGAGTTATGTACAGAGCAGCTGAGGCCTGAGGACCAAAAGGACAGATCACTATAAAACATGCTGACAGATGTTGCAAAATTGTCTTAGATCGTTCATCTGTATGTCACTTTACCTTTGCTCTCAGCACAGCCTTGTGCAATAATATGGAGATAAAACTCATAGTATCTTTATGCAGTCCTTACAGAAGAACAAAGAGGGAATGGAAGTATGGTGCTGGTTGGTTTCAATGAGGAATTAATAAAAAAATAAAAAAAAACCCTAACAGATTATTTGCTGCACAACTGCTAATGGCATGACTTGAAAATCCTATAAAATTACATAGCAAAAATGCCATTCAATGTTAACAAATTAAAAATCAAACAAAGTGAATCCAACCAAATACACTGTATAAGAGCCAAATATGAAAAAAATGAAAGATATTATTTACAGCTAAATCATACTTACAGTAAATAACACAAACAGTGTGTAATTATAACTTTGATGTCCATTTGCCTCACATACATTATCTTCCTCTGTTTAGCAGTGGAATAGCAAGTGGAGGTTAATTATTTAGCACCCTGTGCAGTATGGCACAGCAGGGAGACAGCTACTCTCGGGCTTTGTAGCAAGTCTGGATAATGACTGAAATGCCAAAACAACACTAGAGACAAGGCTGGATGTATTCATTTTTTCAGGTTAAGGGAAAGTACTGGGACTAAATGAAAATGTCAACACAAAAGGAAAGCAAGGGAAAAGAGAGGGAAGGAAGTAGGCTAAGAAAAGTATATATGGGAGAGCCAGAGGATGCAATTGTCAATAGCAATATTCAGTTACTGGCAGAGTATATGAAATGAAACCTTATCAGCTGGCAACATAGGCATAAATGAAAATGATGCTTGCCACTACCAAAGCTGTAGCAGAAAATAATTCACAGGTATGATGATAAAGACCACACTTGCATTTCAGCAGCAGCTCCCCCCATCAACACTTGATAGAATGTTGATTCTATTATAAAATAATCCACTTATTCATTTAAAGCCTTTGCTTATGGGATTAATGTTTATCTAGTGGATAACCATTAATGATCAAGTAGCGCCTTATATTTTAATTCACTAATTATCCATTTGATGACAAGTGAAGTCTCTGTTTCACCTTCCACTATGTGCAGTTATAGAGCTTTTATTTTGTTTTTTGTTTAAAGGCAAAGGATTGAAACAAAAGAAATTAACAAAAAGTACCTCAATGTCTGTTCAAAATAGTACAGAAAACATCTAACTGAAAAACAGTTGCACTGAGTCGGAAAACCCTTTATGTGACAGTATATCTACCTAAGTAGATATACAGTCGCTAAGTGGATAGCCTGTTCGGAACGGGCCAATTGCTTATTTTTCTTGAGAGCCACATATATATGTATCAATTGACAAACATGTCGATTAAAACGATAAGGAATTAATGAATTAAACGGTTTAAATCCAGACAGAAACTTCACTAGTGAGACTAAACTGAGGTGGAACTGTAGAGGCAGTTTATGGCCTTCCATTTGATGATTCTGTCGCCAATCAAATGTGTCTGCACTCCTACTGGTTAGTTTTACTGCCTCCGCCTCTTTTTTTCTCTCCTTTGTGCGCTTGTCCTTCTCTCTCAGGCAGTTTAACTGAGCAGGGCACGTGCCTTTGTCCCGCTCAGGAAGTCAGAGCCCAGAAGCCCCACCCCTCTGTGATGTGATGTTGTCAAACAGTCGCTGCTGCACTCAGACACGGAGCTGAGCGGCTTGCTGTACGCTTGTTTATTCAAAGTCAATTAAATGTGTTGCGTGTCCAAACAACTTCACACTTGACACTGCATTTCTGTGGGTCCTTAGCAGTACACCCACCAAGTGTGAAGTCGAGCCAGAGCCCAGAAGCCCCACCCCGCTGTGATGTGACGGTCTTTATATCAAACAGCTCCTGCTGCACTCAGACACAGAGCTGAGCAGCTTGCTGTTCACTTGTTTATTCAAAGTTTATTAATATTAAATGTGTCACAAATTTGGTGCCAAATTGCACCAAATTTGACAGTGCATGTCCTTGGGCCCCCAGCAATACACCCACCAAGTGTGAGCTACATCAGATAAACAGTTCTTGAGATATGCGAAGGACAGACAGACAGCAATTCCTTGCTTTTTAGTTCAAAACATCTGAGACATCCTGCAATAAGTCTTGAGCATACATGCAAGTTTTGTTCACAGTACACAGTCTCTTAAACGTTTTCAAATCATTAACACTGTGGATGTAATGTAGTGACCACAATGTGGGTTGCAATGGCAGGGTGGCTCTGTCCGTATTTCCACTTGTTGACTCCACAGGCAGAAGAAGAAGCATGTTTTGAACGGGCACTGCTCTAGTAAATTTAAACACACTGATTTATCATGACACTTCTGTCTAATGAAACTACAAGTCTCCTACCACAAGACTTTAAAGTACCACAGTCCTTTGAAGTATCTGCAATTGAACCTCCTCTTAAAAAACCTACTCTTGATTCAGGTGTTTTAGCCAACTATAGACCTACATCTAAACTTCCCTTTCTCTCCAAGATCCTTGAGAAAGCAGTCACCAATCATTTGTGTGACTTTCTACATAATAATAGTTTATTTGAGGATTTTCAGTCAGGAGAGCATCATAGCACAGAGACAGCACTGGTGAAAGTTACAAATGACCTCCTAATTGCATCAGACAAAGGACTTATCTCTGTACTTATTTTTTAGACCTTAGAGCTGCACCACCATTGACCATCACATCCTATTACAGAGACTAGACCATTTAATTGGCATTAAAGGAACTGCATTAAGCTGGTTTAAATCCTATTTATCAGACTGATTTCAGTTTGTACACATTAATGATTTATCCTCCATGCACCCAGAAGTTAGACACACACAAGGTTCTGTACTTGGACCAATACTATTCATCTTAGATACGCTTCCTTTAGGTAATATTATTAGGAAACACCATAAATTTTCATTGCTATGCAGATGATACCCAGTTATATTATCAATGAAGCCAGATGAAACCAATCAGTTAACTTAACTTCAAGCATGTCTTAAGCACATAAAGACCTGGATGACCTGCTAATTTTCTGCTGCTGAAACTTATTGTGCTTGGCCCTAAACACCATAGAAATTATTATCATTATCTAATGATACAGCTATTCTGGATGGCATTACCCTGGCCTACAGCACCACCTTAAGGAATCTGAGAGTTATGTTTGATCAGGATATTTTATTTAACTCCCACATCGAACAAATTTCAGGGACTGCTTTTTTTCACCTACGTTGCAAAAATCAGACACATTCTGTCTCTAAAAGATGCAGAAAAAACTAGTCCATGTATTTGTTACTTAAAGGCTGGATAATTACAATTCCTTATTGTCAGGCTGTCCTAACAAGTCTTTAAAGACTCTCCAGCTGGTCCAGAATGCAGCTGCATGTGTACTGACAAAAACAAGAAAAATAGATCATATTTCACCCATTTTAGCCAATCTAGCCACTGGCTCCCTGTAGAGACAATAGAATAGAGCATAAGTTAAAATCTTCCTCACCTACAAAGCTCTTAATGGTCAGGCACCATCATATCTTAAAGAGCTCATAGCTCAAGAGCTCTTACCCCACTAGAACACTGCACTCCCAGAATGCAGGCTTACTTGTGTTCCTAGGGTCTCCAAACACAGAGTGGGAGGCAGAGCCTTCAACTATCAGGCTCCTCTCCTGTGGAAACATCTTCCAGGCAGACACCGTATCTACATTTTAGAGTAGGCTCAAAACTTTCCTTTTTGATAAAACTTATAGTTAGGGCTGGCCCAGGCTTGCCCTGGACCATCCCCTAGTTATGCTGCTATAGGCCTGGACTGCCAGGGGACTCTCCATGATGCACTGAACTCCTCTATCCTCCTCTCCCTCTCCATCTGTACTCATTTATGTCCCATTAATGCATGTTACTAACTTGGCTTCTTCCTCAGAGTTTTTGTGCTTTCTTGTCTCGCAGGTTTCTATGGATCATGGTTGTGGACTGCCTGATCACGAGCTTCCATGCATCACCTATAGTTGTTATTGTTATTATTTTTGTGGCTGTGCTTCTCTGTGTCTCTCTCTCCCCTTTCCCCCTCCTTCTCTCTCTCTCAACCCAACAGGTGCAGGCAGATGGCCACCTATGTAGAGCCAGGTTCTGTTCAAGGTTTCTTCCTATTGAAGGGGAATTTTTCCTTGCCGCTGTCACCAAGTGCTATGGTGACCTGCTCTATATGAAAAGTGTCATGAGATAACTTTTGCTTTGATTTAGCACTATATAAATAAAATTGCCTTGACTTGACTCCAGATTTAAGTCATTGAGAACTGTGACATCTCACGTAGCAACATGCAAAATCAGGAATAGCTCTTTATTATTTAATATGTCATGCCCAATTTGATCTTATCTTGCAAACCACAGTTTACATCCACTATCAACTTAAATGTAATTACATCACATCAACCTGATGATGGAAAAAAATGAATAAATTACTTGTTCATTTACCATTTACAGTATACAAGTGATGAATTAACGTGAGATCACAATGAATCACAATAGAGGTACTAAAGGCATGAGGAATAGCTTTGTTACAAGCAGAAAACACTGACATGTTTAAATTATAGATACATATGGATAAATACTAATCATTATATCAGTGTCCACATTACCTCCTTGGAGCTCCATTGAGAAGCCTGCTCACCGGCAATGAAGCCTACCAACGCAGCATTACCACTGGGGCTGGTGGCATCAAAGGTAACACAGAATGGACAGTCAGTGGATGATCCTGCCACGATTTCCCCAGAGAACCCCTTCTCCCTCCAAAAAGCCTTTGAGACAGAGACAGTTCAAAGCTTCATCATATGTCAGTAATGTCAACAACGAACCCAACAACACTTTCACACAGACAAAGGCAAGGTGAGTATAGCACATGTCATTCACAAAGGCAATTCAAAGTGTCTTACATAAAACATTAAAACATTAAAAAGAAAAACAGCATTAAAACATTAAGATGCAATTTCCTTTTACTATGACATTAAAAAGAGAAGAACAGAGACATAAATATAAGATAGGTATAGATATATGAGTACTTAAGTTTCAGTCAAAGACAGTGCAGAACATAATGCAGAACACAGATATAAAGATGGTCAAAGTTGGAGAAAGTTTAATATATATCATATAATAATATCTTCTAGAAGTTTGTTCCAGCTCTGTGGTACACAGTAACTAAATGCTGCTTCTCTGTGTATTAGTTTGCACTCTGGGAACAATTAGCAGGCCTCTACCTGATGATACTGGGAGACCAATTGGTGGATTCCAGTATGGGTCTGGACCCAAAAAGGCTTCTATCTGGACTGCAAAGTGTTTCACATTGAAATAATAATAAGCATTATTTTGACAAGATTTTTTTAATTGGAACAGCATCTCTAGCCCAGCATAGCTGTTTGGGTCCTTCAGTTTCTTGTCCAATCATGTAAGACAGCAGATAGAATAGAATAGAATGCCTTTATTGTCATTGCACATGGTCATTCAATGAAATTTGCTGTGCAGCTCCTGAAAATGGTTCACATATTCATCCATACATATGTACCCTGTCCATGTGGCAAGCGACAACAAAGCAGACAAAAGCAGATAAAAAATTTAAAAAGATAATAAAAATAAATATGAGATACTTATATTAAATGCCATTGCACCTATACAATGTAAATGAAAAGTGTACAGATGTTGTTGCACATCCAGAATTATTGCAAAGTTCAATCAATTTTATAGGGTTTCAGTTCTTTAGTGCTGTGGTGTGTAGTGTTATGTTGGGAGGGGGGCATTGTTTGTGGAGTTCAGTTCAGTGATGGCTCTTGGGTAAGAACTGTTTTTGAGCCTCGAAGTGCGGGCCTATAAGGGCCTGTAGCACCTTCCAGAGAAAAGAGATGGTGAAATGGGTGTGTAACATCCTTCAGGAGGCTGTTGGTTCTATGGAGGCAGCGTGATCTGAGTATGTCTTCCAGTGAGGGCAGGGGGAGTCTGATTATATTCTGTGATGTGTTGATGACCCTCTGGAGAGCTTTCCTGATGCAGTGAATGACAGAAATAAACTCATTCCTTGCTAAAAACCCAGATAAGCTGACACTGTTATATGCCTGATGCCTGACCTGCTCCAAGTGTGTGGCAGTTGTAAAAAATGGCAATGTTAAACTAAGAGCTAATAGCCCAGTATAATCGGTCCACAAGAGTCCTCTCCCACTCCTTCACAGCTCAACTCAACAATGTGCAAACTAGTGTTTGCTGAGGATACAGTGGATTGTGGGGAAACATAAAAAGACACTTACAATGTAGGTATGTGTGTGAAGGAGTGCATAAATGCAATCATTGAAACATTGCTAGATGTTTCACAAAAAATGAACTGCTGGATATCAAGCAAATCCTGCTGTCAACTACAACAGTTGCCAGCTACAAGTGCTGAGATTTTAGCGGAGGATGTGCACTCAGCTTGATGCTGCCATTAAAAGTCCACCATGCATAGGCGTAGCAGTGGATGGATCAACTGATAAGTACTAATGCCCAGCTTTTAGTGTTTGTTAGATATGACCATGCAGAGAAGAAGGATTTCTGTGAGAACCTTGTTTTACATATCATTATGTTATTTAAGACATGCAGGCTTTGTTGTTTTAATATAACTACAATTATTGTGTTAGAATCGTGTATGATAAACCAGATATCATACAAACACCATAATATGATCCACACCAGGATAAGTCAATAGGTTTAACAAAAAAATATATATAAAGATAAACAATTACATGCTGAAATCAAAGAAAGGGTGTTTCACAGGATTGATCACGACTATTCCAGGCATTTTGATTTATAGGTATCTATTATAAATCCAGACATTTGCTGCTGGAGTAACAGCTGTCAAAAACGCTTCTGTGCTCTAATGGAACACTGACCACATAGCATTGTGAGTGAGTGATCAACTGAGCCAGATAAAATATAAAAACTGCAATAATTTTCAGTTAATTATATGACAGGTAGTACCAGTGAACGATCTGAGCAGTGAGGTCATTTCATGTTTATTTCAATGATATTTTGCAGGTAAACCATACCTCTAAAGAGAGGTATGGAGCTGCTGTTGATTGAAAACGTTTTTAAACTTAACTGTATTTTATTGTTCGTGCTGGTGTTGGTGTCTGTCTAATTTTGTATAGACTTTCTTGCAACAGATACAAACTAACATTTCTGTATGGATATAATAAAAAATACAATAGGACACCATAAAAATATAGGAAACAATATTTTCCTAATGCAGAGCTATTCAGCTGTAAAACATATCTAAACTGCTCCATTGATTTTAATGCAGGCCTAAAGTGTGTAATGTAAGTTATGTGATGAAGGGAAAAATAATAATAAAGGATTCATGTCCTGCCTAGGCATATTTTTCAAATGGTAGAATGCAGACTTTGTAATTGATTTGACATGGCTGTACAAGTTACCCCTAAGTCAAAGATTACAGCAACATTTCTGACTTGATTTTGATTTTCAGAGACAGAGTCAAGATGAATGCTAACTCTCAGCCTTCCTTCTTTTGCACCAAAGACAGTTATCTTGGTTTTGTCTGCATTTAGCTGACGTTCAGGCATATCTAATCACTGATTTGTTCAATGTCCTTGCAGAGAGAATCTATGGGGCCGTAGTCACTTGGTGACAGAACAAGGTAAGCTTGATAGTTAGATAGATAGATATGATAGTTGATGTTATTTTGTTCCATAATTTGGCCTAATGGAAATCTGTAAGTGTTAAATAAACAAGGACCAAGGATGGAGCCTTGAGGAATACAACACATCATGTTTGTCCACTCAGATGAATAATTGAGATAAAATAGTTCCTGTCCTGAAGACAGGACTTGAACCACTTTAGCACTGTACCTGAGAGCCAAACTCAGTTTTCTAGTATGTCCAGTAGTATTGTATGGTCAACTGTGTCAAAGGCAGAACTTGTATCTAATAAGACTAGAACTGAAATTTTACATGAATCAGTTTCTAAACAGACTAGAACTGTATGTATGGCACGTCCAGTGTGTGCTACAGGCATCAAATGATACAACATGTGATGCATCTAGTGTGTGTTGCACCTAAACTACAACCTCTCATCTCAAATAATTAGGAATCTAGTCTAACTATTGAAAATACCATAAAAATGAGAAAAACTCCTGCATAATGAAGGTAGCGTCATCAGATATTCCTGAAATTGTTTCACTTCTGCTTGTGTTTCCTTGCCCTGGGTGTGTTGGAATACTTGCAACTTCAGTTAGCGACACTGTTAATTTGTAAACAACCCTACAGAGATTTGATGAGTGGGACTGCCTACCAGTCAGAACTGAATACGCCTTTTGGATGAGAGGTGAAATGATTTCAAGAATCTAAAGCAAGTCAAGTTGACTTAGCCCTTCTGGATACACCATGACCTGATCTTCACAGACTTATCATATATAGTAATTTGATATGAATTTCAAACCAACGTTTGATGTTTTTCTCCTTAACTACTAGATTTTGCATTATTAGGATCACTCGTACTAAACTGCCAAATAAAAAACATTGAGTATAAACATACAGTATAATCTTTTATGAGAGCTATATAAAATGGGACTAAATTATGTGCAGTAGTATATAAATGCAAAGTATATCTTTTTCATATTTTATTTATCAACATAGTTGATTTGAATGCATTTCATATGGCAGATTTTATTATTTTAACATCTAATGTCAAGACCATTCTACTGTAGTTCCTAAGATGGCATGAGAACTACAAATGTAATACAAATGTCTCATAAAATAATAAGCATTTGGCTCTCCTGCCCACGCTATGTGTGGCTTGCTGACAATCTTGCTGCCTCATGTAATAATAAGTAACTCTAATGTACCTGCAACAAAGGCTTTTGGGCAGTACACGATGTTTTGAGTACAGACCAAATGATACTTCACTTTGTAACATTTTTTATTAATGCTCTGTATTTATTTTGTGACTAACTTAGATGTTACAATAATGGGTGAATTAAATCGTCAATCTTTGTATCACTTCTGCTAACTTTTACAATAACATTTTGTATGTATGTGCATATACTTGTGTGTTTACATTTGCATATTCATGCATACACCTGGATGTGTATATATTTGAATGTGCGCACATGTATCTGTCTATGCAGATTCACTCTGTGCCTGTGTAACATTACGAACAGTAATTGTGTGTCTGAAACTATTGTTATACATTAATTTATGCCTGTTACATGCATTTCTTGTTTTGCTCATTCTTTTTATACCCTAACTAAATATTGACTTGACCTGATAAATGACCATTGAGGTGTAGAAAACATTTTGCTGAGACAACAAAAGAACAGCTAAACTACAGCAACCACATACAAGTAAAAAAAAAACTCTCTGTTTACATTGCACTGTACTTGCACTCTAAGTATTGCTTTATGAATAAGAAGGGCACACAATTCATGCATTCTAATCAAAACAAACAAACAAAATCATCAATCACTGAAGTATCACATGAGGTTCTCCATCCCTATATTCATTTCAAATTGTTTCATTAGAGCCAGATCCACAGCAGTATGTAAGACATTGGTCAGTATTATATTTTTAAAATAACATATTAATTAATTAATAAAGAAATAAGTTAATACATGATATAAAAGTGATGAGTATATCTCCCTAAAATAAATAAATAATTAGGCAATGAAAAAAAATAAAAAATAAATAAGCAATGAGGGCCCCTCTGGAGGAAAAAAATGTTCATGGTATTTCTTATGCACTTGTCTACTTCCAGCTGTTTCTTACTTTAATAATTATTTTTAAGAAAACGACAACAAGCAAACAAAAAAAACCCCTCCTGTTTAGCGCTCTATCTCATTTACCTTGTACAAGGTCAGCTACTTGAGAATTTGTACCATGGCTCTTTCTGAATCACTGTCCTGTAACACTTGATTGTTTTGTTTCGTTTTGGTTCCTGGCAATACAGATGCACATCATGCTGGAGAAGGTGGTAGTTCTGCAAACACCATCAGTTAGGATCCTGCCCAAGTCTCGGCCCCCTTAGTTACCTCCCTGGCCATAATGACAACATTATTAAAGTTAGGCCTTGTTCAGGTGGGCATACATAGATCTTTTCACCTCGAGGCAGGACACCTGCTGCCATTTTTAACCTCACACCCCGACAACAATCCACCCTTGGGATGTGACAGATTAGCCCACACTCCATGCACAAAAAGGCAGCTTCAGGCTTTTCTCACCCCCCTCTGAGTCCTCAGCTCCTAGACAAACCTGACAAAAGTTGCTGATTTTCATTCTTTTATGTCCAGACTTAACATAAGCTCTATATTATGTAGAGATGATTCAGCTGCTGCAGGCATTGCCTTGGCAAATTACGCAACACTGGGGAGCGTTGTCACAGGTAAGTGAAGAGACAGATGTGATCCCAAGCCTGAGGCTGCCTCTAAGGACTTGTATCTTGAGAGGGACAAGCTGGTGCTTCTAGAATTGCTCCGCACTGTGGAGCAGATAATGCAAGGCAGGAATGCAGACTCAACTATTTATGCTGAAAATGCAAAATCCTTGGGCTTGCGCAAATGATGTGACAAGAGTGTTCCAGTGAACTGCTCAGTCAGCTCAGTGTTGCTGTTTTTTTTATATCATCTACTAGAGAGATGTCTGCCACCATCTGCTATCAAAGTGCGTCAGTGATTTCCTCTGGTCATGGGTTTTAGCGAGAGGTCAGTTTTTAACGAATCTTGTCTGAAATGTTTCTGACAGGGAGTAAGATGGCTGTGTGCACAGCTATACACACTCTTCTCCTCCCTTCAGTGGGAATTGATGGTTGTTCTTGATGTCCTTTTAAAGGAGCTGTTTGTATGCGTTCTGCACTTCCCTCTCAAGCTGTTTTCAATCAAAAAAGAGTTGCCGCTTGCTTTAACCTCAGCTAAAAGGATGAGTGAATTGCATGCCATTTCCCTTCCTCTAAACTTTAGAAGGACCTGAGTGGTGATACACTCAAATTCACTAGCAATTTACAAAATCAACTACCCCAAAATATTGTGACAAAACATGTGGTGTAAAGATTTGGCACATAGTATGGCCCCTTATGATGACTGCTGTTTTTTTCAGGGAAATGCAGGTGTTATCACCACAGTGTTAATAAAGAAAGGGCCTGGGAGATTGTGGAATCTTAAATCTTATACCACTAGATGACCACTGGATGTTGTTTTGACAGAGGGCATCTCACATCACCTTGTGCAATTTACACAAGCGTGAATATTTGTCTTTTTCAACAACTTGATCTAGATCATCAATGGCTTTAGTTCAAGGGAGGGAAGTTAAACATGGGTAGCAATGTCATGTAACTCTGCCAATGTGCACATCCTGACAACTTGTCTGGAATTAGCAGCTAAGCTGTGTTGCATCCAGTGAGTACATAGCCTCGGATGCAACTAAGTGTCAAAGCTTTTGCAAGCAACTAAGTTGTAAAAAATTATCAAATTAATAGAACTTTAGTAAATCTGGACTTGACTGATTTTGATATTTTTCTCAGAGAGGTCTCTTCATGTTAGAGACCTCATGTGAATAGACAGGTCTTGTGTAATAAATTAAATTTATAATAAAATCAGCACATCACAATAATTTTACATTATTTATTAAAGAAGGAAACATCCAATAGCCCTGTGTAAAATCTTTATTGTCCCCTTAGGCTGAATAAACAGCAATAACTCCAACCCGATGTTTCCTGTAGAAATTGGGCAGTCTCTCAGCACACTGTTGAGGTATTTGGCCCATACTTTCATGCAGAACTGCTTCCACTCAGTGACATTTGTGGTTTTTCAAGCATGAACAGCTTTTCTCAGATCCTAAAAGTATATCTCAAGGGACTTTGGCCTAGGTGAGAGGACTGCAGTTCAGTGGACTTGTTGCTCAATAATGTTCTTACAGGTAGCTTTTGACCATGACCAGTGGGATACTTTACACAGTATACTGACACTTTGAATTGATGGCAAGGGCCAAGGTTTGAAAGGAATGCAGTAGGCAGGACTAGCTGAAACCAGACTTGATTGCTAATCAATGTATTCAGACAGATAACCCTAATTATCTTTAACATGGTTAAGATAAGAGGGAATGGGGTTGCTATTTCACCTTATGATTGCATGCTTAATGGGTTTGAAACAAATATGAAAGTCATCCACCTTTAGAATATTTTCACTATGTATCTTTATAAACTACTCAAAAATGATGATGCAGTATTTAAGTAAGAAATGTCAAAGTAAGGTAAAACACATGAAATACAGAAATCAAATGGGTCCACAGCCTAAGATGCCTGCAACAACAGAAAGAATCAGACTCAGTGAGAATCAGAATCAGTAAGAGTAAGATAGAGGTATCATGGGGAAGACTTCATTGTTTTGTGGCTTTAGAGAGCAGCAATTTTGTTAGCAATAAGTATGTGAATTTTCAATGTAAAACCACACAACAGCAATAGTGAGGCACTTGTCGAGGATGGTGTGAGCACCGTTAAAGGCTGAATACAAATGTTCACCTAATAGACTTGCAGACTTGGTTCTTGCAAACCTCAGTCACGTGTATTGAGATATATGTCACATGCATTACGTCAAGTCTGCAAGAGCACTTGGCTGTGAGTGGATAAAATACAGTACCAGTCAAAAGTTTGGACACACTTTCTCATTCAAGTGAACAGGAAGGTCAGACCTTTGACTGTATGCAATGTGATGGGACCTCAGACCTCAGCAGCTGTCAGTGATATGACCAGTGCAGAACAGAATTCACACTTGCAGTTTGTGTTCAATATCAAAACTTCTTTTATATATACTGTATACATATATAATATAAAAGTAATAATATATATTTGTGTCACTGTATATATCTAAATTATGTCTGACTTAAAAGTAGTTTGATTATGGGTGAGGTCTGCACTTGGATCAGAGTCTCTGGATGTCCACATGCGCTGTAGACTGCTTGCAGACTGGAGAGATTGTGGATTTGGACAGGCATTTCGGACTTCACAGGTATTCACTTGTAAAGTTTGCGAGTCTACAAGTGGGGGAAGTCCAGATATTTAGATTCAGCCTAAGTCAGTGTATCATATCCACTCAGGTCGTAAGGTGACATAATGGCAGATTAGGCAATGATCACCTCACTTGCTGAAGTGGCTTTTGGCTGAAGTTGTTGAAGTGACTCAGATCTGATTTAGTGTGAACAAACCAAATCAGATTTTTTCATATCAGATCTGGACCACTTGCATATGTGGTCCTAGATCTGATTCCTATCCAATCTCTGTCTATACAGCTGCTGTCAGAATGGTCAGATGGGAATCCATGTGGTTTTTCACTTCTCTGCATATGTGCATATTGTGCCACCATTCAGTGTCAGCACCTCAAACCCCAGTAAAAATAAACATGGAGGAGGACAACAAAAATGACGGGGGTCAATGGAGAGATGAGGAAGTTTCACATTTGTTGCACATTTATGGAGAAGCCTCTATTTATTTTCTATTTTATTCTATCTCTATTCTATTGGACAGTTACACAAATGACATTATGTTGTTATTCTTGTACGCATGCGGCTCACATTTCAGGTAAATCTGCACATGTGTGGCAGATTAGGACCTCAGTGGTGTTCACAATGTAGCTGGATACCTGTCACTTACAAACATGAATGTGAACCATCAACACAAAAAGATCGGATCTGACAAAAAAATCTGAATTGAGCATTAAGGCCTCCAATGTGAACATAGCGATAGACTGTATGACTTTACCTTTCATCTGTTTCATCTGTGCACAACCACATCTGATAGTCTGCATCAGTATTGAAGCTCTTCGCTCTTGTCAGTCTTGGCTCAGTCTTGGCTCAGTCTTAATTTAATTTTGCTTTACTTATCAGTGCAGTGCTCTGTTAGTATCTTTATGTTTCTGACCCTCAGTTGCTGTTCTCAGTTAAGTCTGATTTATGTATATTCTCTGCATTTCCTTCCATCATTCCCTGCCACGTGTCAAAGAAATGTACACACCCTCCGCCATACATGCCTTTCATGTTCACCATGCTATTTTAATGTGAAAGCACTACATGTGTCAGTCACATGAGCACTGCCCCCAGTTTTTCACTTTGCAGAAAATCATATCATTTTCTTCAGTAGTTAGAAAAAGTAAGCTGTCCAATCATATCACAAGACTACTAACTGACAAACACATGGGAGGGAGACTATCAAATAAACTTAGCCTACATCAGTGACCAATATTTCCATATGTGTTTATCAGGATCCAAATGCATCTTGGCAAGGCACCATTTAGGCACAAATCTAATAAATGTTCGCATGAGCACTAATGATTTTGTGTTCATTACAGTAGACAAATTTAATCTACTAACAAGGTGCACAAGCATTCTGTTAATTAATTGTGTGGTTGTAAAGTGCAAAATGAAGAAGATTAAGCAAATCAAATTTCATTTGCTAGAAGCTTTTGTACAAAGTATTCAGATCTATAAAGAACGTGTGCCAAATGCGTCGGCTGCTGTCTGCTACAGGCTTTCTGTTTTATGAAATAGGTAAACAAATACATACAGCATTTGGGGACAATTTTCCCTCACCTCTGCTGATGCTACTGCTGGTAAACATTTTGCAATTTACATAAAAGAAAACATTGCACATTGAAAATATAAATTCAAATAATTCTCATTATGAAAGGCTGAAAACTAAAATTTGTTTGGTATTTTGATGTAGATTTTGATGGAATATTCAGGGTCCCATTTCACTAACTATGTGATTTGCAAGTTGTGATTTGTAACACCTGCAATTTGTAGGTGACAATCATTTGTGAAGTGTGACGTTGACAACAGCAAGATCTGCTTGTAAGCAGTGCTTACAAATTGCTTTTATGAAAGTGGCCCCTGTATTTCAACAGTAAAATATCAAATTTGACAAACATGAAAACTTTTTTTTCAACTATATGGAGTCTGGAATTCAACCCCTTACATATGCTGTTTTCTGTGTACCAGAAACTAAAATGGCTTCTCATAACATCCTTGCAAGCATGACCAATTCAATAATCCACCATAACTAACCCACTTCATAAACTAAATCAATGTTTTTCTACATGCATGTGACATCTATAATATTATTTAGAGCAAACATAAACCCTCTTGGGGAAAAAAAAAAAAATCTAAAAGCTGCAACAACTGAATGTTTATGTGTTTATATCTTCATAACATTTTTCGTATACATGTTGGTTCAGTTGTGTTTGATCTTACTCACCGTCTGGTAGGTTATAATGAATTTTATCATGTGGCCCACAGGCATGTTCTGGGTAAGGAATGCTCTCTGGCTGGGCAGGGGTGGCTGGTAGTGAATCTTTGCTGGTGGGAAAACAAGAGTACGCCATGAATCCTAAAAACAGCATGTTGTTTTTAGTAGCAGTAATTCACTTTCCTGGTCTCACCTGGTGTAGTTCGTATATAAAATATAGGACAATTGCATGCTTTAATTTATAGACAGAGTAAAAGAGGGAAATAAAACGGATAACACACTATTAATCAGGATGGTTTTATTTTGAATCATTGACTAGCATTAATGGCCTTGCAAAGAAATCCCCATGACCTAATGCTACTGTTGGCTGTTGCTGTGCTCCAGAGCTCTAATCGCAGCACTTACATCTGCAAAAGCTCCATTTCTCTGATGTGAGATCAGTCGAATAACTTCATCAGTACGGTTAGGTAGTGCATGAGGTAGTGTGTGTCAGGCATGCAGAGAAGAGAAGAGACTGTTTCTGTGCTTGCTCTGGCAAGTGAAGCAACACCTGGCCAAAAGCCAGGCTTTTAACGAATGAACCCATGGAAGATGTGAAACATTATTTAGAAACTGTCAAGAGCCTGTCAGCAACCTCAAAATAATGCCCTCAATGCTAAACAAAATTGATGAGCCTGAAGTAGTAAAATTGAAAAACAGTGACATGATAAGTGGCTCCAAACTAATTTGACATGGTCACTTAGATGTCCAAATGACAGCACTGTACACATGACATAAGACCTGTCAAGTGGTGTCATATCCATAATGCCACTTGTTTTGACACCAAAGCCAGCTAAGTTGATAGCAGGAAATGCCTTCCACCTCATTATTTGTCAGTCAGATGTTAAATTGTTGATGGTTAAATGAGACATATTCTGACATCTTTTGAACACTCAAGTGCTCTAGAGTGACAGTACCGTCATTCACTCTTACATGTACAAATCTGCTGTGACACTTTTGTGGAACTTCATCACAACTCAGCATCACAGTTAAATCAAGATGACGTAAATAAAGTTTCTATGGGATGGCAGTTTATATAACTAAATAACATTAAGCACACAAATCTGGTACAGTGTGCTTAAAAGGTGGCTAGCTGATGAATAGGGGCAGCATATTGCAGCAGTTACAGAAGAAGGTAATTGTCATGCATTCTTTCTGGCATCCAGCAATTTCCAGACGTGTACTTTTGAAGGTGCCTCACTTTTGGCACCTTCTGATAAGGTGGCCTAAATTACAAACCTTATCCACTATACGAGTTGGCATCTCCACAGAATAAATAGTGAGGATTTCCTGTCTGTCAATAGAAATGAAAAAGCTGCTTAATATTAGCTTGACAGCAGTCCAGTGTTTGCTGTTGGGTTGACATACCTGCAAACTGCACACAAACACACATAAAGGAGGAACACATTATTTTGGCTTTGGTTACCAGGAAAAATGGCAGATATTCAAAAAATAATCAAGTTTATTATTATTATTTACTTAAGAAGTTGACAAGGTCAGTGGGAGTGTAGCACATTTGCATTTTTAAAGCATATTTCCAAAATGACTTTGGTGATGCCAGTGTCATCAGTAATTGGACATTGCCATGTAATATACACTTAGGGATACAATAGTGTTAAGAAAAGTTTATCAAAACTCCATTACATTGACTATAACAGTTAAAATTATTTATATTTATTA